>NC_062294.1:24811749-25121124 GCF_902655055.1 Lutra lutra | reverse complement strand
ATATAAATTAGTCCCCAGAAATCTATTTCAACAAGTCATTTGAGGAGAGAGAAAAATGAGATAATCATATCCCCTGAGAAATAAATAACTTTTCTTCAAGATGAACTTGAGCCTCTGGACCAAAAACGAATGGATCAAGAAACTTGGGTTGAAACAGAAGGAGGAAAAAAAAAAAAGAAAAGTGAATGTTATTCTTAAGGAGGATGGTCCACTTTTGATGAGATTTGCATAAATCCCAAAGTCCAACAGAGAAAAGTAGACAAGAAGAAAAGACAAATGAGATTAAAATTACTTAATAGAATTCAGAAATCTTAGGGGATTCACCAGGAAACAACAGAAGACTGCAAAGCCATTTCTGTATTCTTTTTTTTCCCCCCATTTCTGTATTCTTAAGAGGAGATCATTTGAAGCTATTCTGAAATCAAAGAGAACAAAAGTTACTTCTAAAAATCTATCTGCAGGACAAAAAAATAAATTTGAGCTCAATTTGTATCGAATGTTGCTTCTAAGAGCAAATTGGCTTAAACGAGTACATAATTTCATTTAGGTAGAAAGCTACCAGGTCATGAGAAGATTTATCACTATTCATGAGTTCATTGTCAATTAAAAAAAAAAATAGTGTTTAGGACTCCAGCTGTTTGATAGCTTCGCCTGTCTATATATTATAATTTCTATGTTGATATTTCCTGTATCACGTTACATGGTGATTGTCTATTTTTTTTTTAATGACATATCAAGGGGTCAACCAAAATTGCAAATTTGTTTCTTTTTTTTTTTTAAAGATTTATTTTATTTATTGGAGAGAGAGAGTGAGTGAGTGAGTGCTTGGGGTAGGGAACAGAGGGAGAGAGAGAATCTCAAGCAGATTCCCCACTGAGTGTGGAGCCCCACGTGGGGCTCTATCCCAGGGCCCTGAGATTATGACCTGAGCTGAAATCAAGAGTTGGCTGCTAAATGGACTGAGCCACCCAGGCGCCCCCAAATTGCAAGTTTGCTTCTAACTTAAGGGTAGAATGAGGCAGAATTCCTGCCTTTCTATTTGTTGTAAATTTGTTTTTGCCTCAAGTATAGAGTAACCAAAAGTGTTCCCTTCTAAGTTTTTTATTTTGTTTTGTTTTACAATTCATGTGTGTCTACGAGTCTTCATTTTCTCTTTTTTTTTTTTTTTTCCTAGCCAATGGGACATTTCCAGAATCCAAACTATATTACTTTCAAGACATGTACTTAGGTAAACAGTGTTTCTAAGAATCTTTCCATAATTAAAAGTTGTTTCCTTAATGATCAGCCCACACATAACAGGAGAAAACTTGTAAAGTGGAAGGCCATGGGATTCTGATCCTGTCTGGGTCTGGAAATCAGGATCAGATAGGTCTGTTAGTGGGAGCAGCCTTTAACAGTTCATGAATGGAGTCAAAGGATAACTTCCCAGGGACAAGTTCACTGTCAAACCAAGGCGTTAGTTTCAAGGGACTGGACAACACATTCTCCTCTTCACTGAGACTTCACACAATGATAAAAAGAAGAGTTAACAGTGAGGGAGCACAAATATAGGGTAAATTATTGAGGCTACACAATCATTCTTCCTAAGCTTGAGTTATGTGAGAATCACCCTGGATTCTTGTTAAATATGATTATTCCTGGGTTTCCACGCTGGAGACCCTCCAGTTCAAGAGGCCTGGGTTGGATCCTGAGGATCTTCATGTCTAAGAGAACTCTTGGGTGAATCTAATGATAGGGATGTTTGTCACACTCTGTTTAGAGGCAGAGAAATGGAGTTGGTAAAGTACAATTGACCTTTTTTCTTTTCTTTGTGCTACTTGTCATTTTTCTTTTCTCCTAAGGTATCAGGTGCTTTGAAGCTGTATATGCTTTGCTATACTTTCTCTTTGAACCTTTAGTGTTCGTTTACTTTTCCTCTTACCTGTATTCTGCTGAGATCTTATTCAGTGTTTCACTCTGTAAATCTGATAGTTTAGGACATGAATCAGAAGCTATGGCCCCAGGTTGAATTTGGACACACCCATTTATATATATACCGTCCATGGCAGCTTCTGTGCTACAGTGGGAGAATTGAACAGTTCCAACTGAGACCAACTATTTATTATCTGGAAAACCTAAATATTTGTATATTATCTGGCTCTTAATAGGAAAAGTTTGCTGACGGCTAGTAACTTCACGACAGATGACATCATTGGTCCTATTTAGGATAATATTTTAAGAAGTCTGTAAAGAAATATCAAGGTGATGCCTGATAACAGTCAATGGGGTTAAGGTGATTTGTTCTAAGTCCCTGTATCAGACAGGGGCAAAGGACTATCTAGCACAGTGAATCCAATTTCAGGAGTAGAGCATTATATACCAGAATTTCAGGATAGAAAACTTTTAGTTAGAGAGACTCTTAACCCCTGCTGAGTGGGTAGTTACTGTTAAAAAAAAATTCAGTTGAATAAATTTGAAAATCTAATTGGCTTTATTCAGTGATTCATGAATGCATCACACCTAGCAAACAGAAAGGAGCTCCAGAGAACTGCAAAAAAAGGAATAGTTTTTAAAGGCAGAAGGGGGGGGCACCTGGGTGGCTCAGTGGGTTAAAGCCTCTGCCTTCAGCTCAGGTCATGATCTCAGGGTCCTGGGATCGAGCCCCGCATCGGGCTCTCTGCTCAGCGGGTAGCCTGCTTCCTCCTCTCTCTCTGCCTGCCTCTCTGCCTACATGTGATCTCTGTCTGTCAAATAAATAAATAAAATCTTTAAAAAAAAAATAAAGGCAGAAGGGGGATGGGACAAAGAGTCATAAACAAAAGAAAGGATTATTTCTTTTTTTTTTTTTAAGATTTTTTTTTTTATTTGACAGAGAGATCACAAGCAGGCAGAGAGGCAGGCAGAGAAAGAGGAGGAAGCAGGCTCCCCGAGAGAGCAGAGAGCCCGATGCGGGGCTCGATCCCAGGACTCCGAGATCATGACCTGAGCCGAAGGCAGCGGCTTAACCCACTGAGCCACCCAGGCGCCCCAAGAAAGGATTATTTCGAGCACAGTCATCTTACTTTGGAGGAAGGCAGGGGGCGCATCAGGCATATTACCTCCGGGGTGCTGGCCAGGAGATTCTAGACAGACTGATTAAGATTACATTCGTAGGAGAGGCTGAAGCTGCAATTAATTTAAGTATTAAGTTTCGGTTTGCTGACGTGGGGGGCTTAACACAAATGATTCCATTTTGGGCCTGTTTTCTCTTTTTTAACATTAGCAATCAATTGTTCATTTAAGTCTAAAATTCTTTTGTACTATCCTGAGTCTCATAACAGATCCCTTGTCTGTAGCAGCCAGTGCTTACACAGATAAGAATCAAGTTGATAAGGCATTAGACAGGGATTATGAAAACCAGCTTAATTAAAGAAACTTCAATGGGATCATAAATAATCAGTGCAAGTTATTAACTTTTGACAACTGCTCATCCGTACTGAGTTCGGATGACTTCTGGCCTATAAAGTCCTTAATCTAATTCTGAATGAATACAGTTCATAAGGGAAAATACCCTTTATAATGCCTTTATGATAATCAACAAATCTTTGAAGCAGATATTTCCCCAAATATACTGAAACATACTTTAGATGTTCTTATATTCGTATTTTTGATCCCATTATTTTTTTCAACTTAGAAACTTCAGTGATAAAAGTTGAATCTTGGGGCGCCTGGGTGGCTCAGTGGGTTAAGCCGCTGCCTTCCGCTCAGGTCATGATCCCAGGTCCTGGGTTCAAGCCCCACATCGGGCTGTCTGCTCAGTAGGGAGCCTGCTTCCTCCTCTCTCTCTGCCTGCCTCTCTGCCTACTTGTGATTTCTCTCTGTCAAAAAAAAAAAAAAAAAAAAAAAGTTGAATCTTGTTAAAACAAGGTGAAATGTCACTTTCTCTCTGGACTCTACCCTAGACTTATTGAAATTATGTTTTCTTTATTTGCTCTTTATACTTTAATATTTGCCATAGTAGTAGTAATCCAATTTGGCAGTTTTAGTTGTGTATAGTCCTGTATTACCCAGTTGATTATAAGCTCTAAGTGGTCACAGACCACACCTTATTCTTCTTGGACTCCGGCAACGTACCTGTACTAGTGCCTTGCATGAAATGCATGATTGATACACTAGCTGAACTAATTACAGTTTGCTCTCCTGCCTATCATAGTTTCTTCTTATGTCATTCATATGTGGGTATCTAAGACAATTTTTCTTAGGAGAAACGTAACTTTTTTTTTTTTTTTTTTGGTTCGGGTACTTCTGAGAATTCAGCACCTTCTCTAATTCTGTCAATTTTTGTTTGCTTAATTTTTAAAAAAAGATTTTTTTTATTTATTTATTTGACAGAGAGACACAGTGAGAGAGGGAACACAACCAGGGGGAGCTGTAGAAGGAGAAGCAGGCTTCCCGCTGAGCCCAGAGCCCAATGCAGGGCTCAATCCCAGAACCCTGAGACCATAACCTGAGCCCAAGGCAGAGGCTTAACGACTGAGCCATCAAGGCACCTTGCTTTTATTTTTTTTTTTTTAAGACTTTTATTTATCTGAGAGAGTGCGCCTGCGTGAGCACACAAGGTGGGGGAGAAGGGCAGAGAGAGAGGGAGAAGCAGACTCCCCTGCTGAGCAGGATGCATCTCGAAGGTCTTTATCCTAGCACCCTGGGGGATCATGACCTGAGCCAAACGCAGGTGCGTAACACACTGAGCTATCCAGGCGTCCTCTAAAATTTTATTACAGGATTCCCCGAAGGTGCTTTGTTTCCAGAGCAAAGGTTCTCAAAGAAGGGTCTGAGGAAGATGGGGTTTCCCCGAGACCTTTTCTGGAGGTCAGTGAGGTCCCTCCCTTTCTAATTACATACACCTGGGAGACCAAACGGTCCTCCTTTTCTTCAGCCAAAATGATTTAGGCACACTAAATGTAGAAGCCAATGAGAATCCAGCTCTATTCTATCAAGCAAGACATTAACTTGATTAGAAAAATGTAAAACAATGCCACATTTCTCACTCTTAAAAAACAAAGTTGCTATTTAAGTTAACATGTAACGGGCAGAGGATTCTGAGGCTCTCGCTGGGGATTCGAATGGATGCACCCGCCCCCCATCTCTCGATCCCTTTTTGGGGCTGAAAGCTTAGGAATGCATACTTTTCTTACAAAGCCAGGCCAGGTGCTACTTGTTTTCCTGGGGTGGGGGTGGGGATGAAGTCTGCGTATCTTCTCCCCATCAGCAAACTTGGAACAATTAAGTTGCCTTTCTGCACGTGCTCACAAGCGGCCTAGAAGTGCTTGCTTGCCTAGCGCATCCGGGCATGCGCAGAGAGCTGGCCACGGAGGTAGGGTGGAGATTTGGATCGGTCTGACGCGTAGAGCTTCGGCGGGACCCGCGGACGGGTTTCAGTCCTGCCTGCAAACGACGTGCCTGAAGTGACTTACAGAGTCTCTTCCTCATGGAGTTGGTGACGCACTAAGACCTACTGCCTTAGTGGCTGTGCTGCCAGCGCCTCGCGAGCGGTGCGGATCACCTCAGTATCCTGGCTTGAGTGGGAAAGAAGGGCGCCTTCCTCCATGGCTAGGGAAGCCAGGCGCTCCTTGGGCTCTTGCTTTCCCATGTAGGAGAAATTGTGGGTCCAAGGGGTGTCGGCACTGGCATGTGCTCCCTTGGGGGAGGAAAACATGGGTAAATGACACTGTTCTGACCCTCTTCAATGCATTTATTCTCAGATCTTTTGATTCCCTGGCATGCTGGACTCCTCTGCTGGATTCCCGGACCTCCCGCAAAGGTACTGTTGCTCCTGGGAGTGGTCAAAATCTGGGTTCTGCGTGTGTGTGTGTGTGGGGGGGGGGGGGCTTTTGCCTTGCTGAAGTCACTCCTTAGAATTTATATTTTGAGTAAGTGTTCTCAGTTGATGGTCAGATAAAGCGAATCCCGGAAACTTGGAACAGGGGAGAATGTTCTGGATAATTTCTCGAGTCAGAGGGCTTGTACTGACGGAGACCTCGTACTGTGAACAAATGGGTTTGATGAAGCTTGAGCTTTATCCTAGCACTTAGTGAATCAGATGGAGTGGAGAACCAAAGAGACCTGATAGATATTGGTTTGAAAATGGTGGGAAAGGGAGGGAAGAAAGGTCCAAAGAAGTTTTAGTAAAAGAGGAAGGTGGTTCAGAGGGATTTCAAATGACTCATGCTTATTTATAAATGGATGCTGGGGACAAAAGTATCCCTGTCACAAAGATGTGCAACTGAGAGGGAGATATAGAGAGAGAGATTGGGAAGAACTGCAAATCCTGACATGTCAGAGGTGCCCCTGTTTTTCAGACTGGTGGAATCATTGTGTAACCTGCTCCTTTTCCCTTTGGTAGGTCCGTGGAAGCATTGTTGGCTTGCTTGCTTGTTTTGTGTTGGCACTGTTGTGATAAGGAGGATGTGGCTATGAAGAAGAGAAAGGAGAGGGGGGCTGGTTGTAGCGTTGGCAATGGTGGCGATGGGGTGGGTTGCGGAGGGTTAGTTGGCAGTGGTGGCAATGGGATGGGTTGAGGAGGGTTATTGCAATGTGGGGAAGGGCAAGACAGGTTAAAGTTTTAAAAGATTTGCGAAGCTTTACTCCTGTGAGGTCCTTTTGAGCGATTGTTTAACCCTTCTTCCTCCAGACTGCGGGCATACATCGAGCCCTCAAATGTCCCCAAAGTTGTTGCAAGCAGACACACTTTTGTCTTCAGCATGTTACTGGGATGACGCTGGGGAAGACTTGCCACTAGAGGGCGTAGGGGAGCACGTACCGTCACAGCAACAGTTCTGTAACCTCACATTAGTCCTTGTCCTAATCAAAGAACATCAAGCTTGTACAATAGTGTAAGTGTTGAAACAGTTTGTTTTTAAAACATATGGTATGACTTTTGCTGGCAATGAACAAGGCTAAATGATATACAGCTCCTAGACTGCTCCTCTTTTTCTTTGTGATGAAAAGGACTGCAAAATAAGATTTTAAGTATTTACAGTCATCTAATAAAATGCTTCATGAGTATTTATGAGGTACTTCTTTAACTGGATAAATTGTAATATTAATCAGAATCAAGAATACTACTTGGATTTCTTCCAAGAACCCAGATTATAGACAAAGCTTTTCAGGTATTTCTCAATTCATTAATTCTCAGTTAAGTTGTTTATCCCATTCTTTCTGCATATACAAGAATGCAGCTATTTGACAGGAAGTCAAACAATCCCAATATGAATTGCTGTTTGCTGGTTTATTAGCTAAATCATGATGACTTAGGATATTGTTAATATTAAATAAAATCCCTTCTAAGTGAATATGCATGAATGCAATTTCATTATGTTATGATTTCCTCTCTGTTCTGTGATTGAGACACGGTGGGAGGCAAATTCATACATCAAAGTTAATTCTTTGCACATCCTCTTTCCTCCCTCTCCTCCTTTTTACCAACTGGTCCCCTCTCAGTGGGGTAGGGGTTGAGGCATATTGTTTTGTGGAAGTGAGGCATACCATGGTGCAATTGAATGGTTTGGGGACTTAGAAACAGGAAGACATCTTTATCTTAGAATCACCTCTGGAAGAATCTCAGGAATGATTTAGGTTGGTTTAACTTGCTGAAACCCAGTCTGGTACATAAGTTGAGTTAATATTCCACAGATGTTTTGGGGACAGAATGCAATAATTCCTATGAGAAGGAATTTTTGCTTTGATTTTAACCTCAAGTTATTTCAGCAAAACTGATTTTGAGTTTAATGGATCTCACAAACAATATTTACAATTTATACTAAATTTAATTTTATCCCACTCCAGAAGCACCATAAAATCTCCCAAGGGTAGAGAAAAAAGTAAAAAGGCAGTTACATAATATGACTTGCCATGATAAGAATTCTCTTGTTCCAAAAAGTCTAGCATCAGACTTTACCTGAATCCTGTTCTCCTGGAAACCAGGAACAACAGTCAAGAAATCTCCCTCATCCCTTTCGTGTTCCTGAAAATTGCTGACTGCAAAGGACTCCCCTTCCCCATGAGACTTATATCAAATTTGGACATGACTTCTTGTTTACTTAAGCCTAGCTCACATAGAGGCCCTTCACATTCCCATTCTTTGTCTCATCCATGGTTAGCTGAACTGTTTGTCCCCAATTAAGACATTCCCTGATTAATTGTCTAATCATGCCACCTATTTCTATTACTCTTCCTCACCCAGTTCTTTCTAGGCTCCTTGTCTTACAGGAGTATCCAGGAATTGTTTTCATCAAGTGTGGTGAGGCACTCAGACAAGGGAGTTACTGTCGTTGTGGGAAGTTTTCTATACTCACATGTTTCAAAAGGAAACATGGCATGTCACACAGGGCCATCCAGGGAACCATGAGGGTCAGGCAGGAGGTGGAAGGAGTAAGGGGGAAATGTGGACAAGAGCTTTCATTGTGGTTTCTGTAGAAAGGAACAGGTTAGACAAGTAGGCAGACTTCGGGTGGGCTATGTTGAATAATACCGGGCTCTGAGGCAGGAAGCCTGGCCCTAGTAGCTTGATACTTGGTCCTGGGATGATCAGAGTAAGAGGAGAGTAGCCCAGGTTGTGAGTTCTGTGAAAGCCCAGTAGGAGGTGTTTGGAGCATGGGTTCCAGATGGCTTAGGCATGTTGTTGACTAGCTCTAGGAACGGGCTAGCCCTAGTAGGGACAGTTCCTCCAAGGTCAGCAAGTCCCCAAGACCTCAAAACATCAACAATAAAGAATAAAAAGACATGATTCATAGTGTTATTTACTCCTCTCTATAAAAGAAAAATCTTTTTCTGCCTGACATTTGAGATCCTTGCAGATACCATGATCAGAACACTCTCCCTCTTGTCGTAACCCCCCTTCCTTTATTGTAATCTTTTTGAATAGTCTCTTTTTACCCATGTCCAGATACGTTTTTATTTAATATCAGGAAGACTGACCATTAGGTTCAGCTCCATCACTTCTGCAGGGCTGGGGGCTGGTGGTAGGTTGTGGCAGAAGGGCCAAAGGAAGGCCTTTATGGGACTGAGCTTATTGCCCTTTTCTTTGTCCTATGCGTTGTCATAGGAAAGAACTTTTCATTTAAAGATTTTTTAGAGAGTCAGTGTATGAATTTGTTATTGCTACTTTAACAAATTATCACAAACTTGGTGGTTTAACATCAGCTCATCATACCATTCTGGAGATCAGAAATCTACAATTAGTCTCACTAGGCTAAAGTCATTGTATCACTGGGGTTATTTCCTTTTGGATACTCTAGAGGAAACTGTTTATTAACCTTGCC
This sequence comes from Lutra lutra, assembly GCF_902655055.1. NCBI lineage: Eukaryota > Metazoa > Chordata > Mammalia > Carnivora > Mustelidae > Lutra > Lutra lutra. Next base: position 25,111,846 of record NC_062294.1, on the reverse strand, counting down.
CCAATTCTAGAGGCTGCCTGAGTTCATTGGCTTGTAGCTGCCTTCCATCTTCAAAGCAAGAATGGTCGATTGTATATTTGTCATCATGTTTCCCTCTGACTCTTCTGCCTCTCTCTCGAGCTTTTAAAGGAACTTGTGATTACATTGGATCCACCCAGATAATCCAGGATCATCTTTAAATTTTTAAGGCAGCTAATGAGCAACATTAATTCTGTCTGCTACCATGATTCCTCTTTGCCATGTAATGTAACCTATCCAGAGATTCCAGGAATTGGGACTTGAACATCTTCAGGAGGCCATTATTTTGTTTACCACCATCAGGCAAAACTATCCCTTAGTTAATAGTCTGTTCAGGCCCATTAAGGCCAATCTTAATTCTCAGGGGAATAAGAAAATAATCTGACATTTCCTCAAAATAAGGTTAGCATAAAGGAAGTCTGAAAATATTGAAAATTGTTATATCAGAAATGGCATGGGGTGGCTCCCCCATTTTGGGAGCTGATGTAAAAAATGTAACTTTGCTTTTATTGTTCATGTGGGTTTATATATTTGTATAGTCTAAATAAATTAAAAAGAGGATCATTGCATGGGCAGCAAGCTAGTATTTACTCAGATCTCCTGTCTCAGGTTCATTGTTGGTTCCCATGTGATTATTGTAGGCACCCTTATAGAGACCAGGGATTTTAGCATGAAATAGAGCTGGAATTTGATCACAGGTTTGAGCTTTATTTGTCTCTTCTGAAAAATGAGGATGTAATGATCTACCAGGAAGTATTTGATGGCATTCATGAAGATAAATTGAAGTATGTATCACACCAGAAAATCTATCTTAAGACCTTTTCTTAAAAAATAATGATGGGGGCACCTGGATGGCTCAGTGGGTTAAACCTCTGCCTTCGGCTCAGGTCATGATCTCAGGGTCCTGGGATCAAGCCCCGCATTGGGCTCTCTGCTCAGTAGGGAGCCTGCTTCCTCCTCTCTCTCTCTCTCTCTCTCTGCCTGCCTCTCCACCTACTTGAGATTGAAATAAATAATATCTTAAAAAAAAAAATGATGAATTTCACATGCAAAAGGGATTTTTATCCTCACACTTTTTGTTTCTCCCACCCAGACTCTTCCGTGTTCTAACTGTGCCTCTGCTTTCACTCCTACCCATCTTTCACCCACTTCATCAAGTGGGTCTCAAATATGGTATAATTTATTTATTTATTTATTTTTTAAAGATTTTATTTATTTATTTGACAGAGAGAGAGATCACAAGTAGACAGAGAGGCAGGCAGAGAGAGAGAGAGAGGGAAGCAGGCTCCCTGCTGAGCAGAGAGCCCGATGCGGGACTCGATCCTAGGACCCTGAGATCATGACCTGAGCCGAAGGCAGCGGCTTAACCCACTGAGCCACCCAGGCGCCCATCAAATACGGTATAATTTAAAATATAAACCGAATCATGTTGTCCCTGATTTAAATTGCTTAGTGACTTGATGTGGCACATGACATTCTCTAAAATGTATGCTCATTCATTAATGCAATTAACACTTATTGAGTATCTGAGGCTTTCAAAAAAAAAAAAACCACATAAAAACAACTAGCGAGCAAACCGCAATTCCAGACCTCAGGGATTTTAGGTAGTTTATCTATCTTCCCCACTAAAAAGTCCATTATAGTCTAAGATAATATGACCAGATAAAGAGGAAGAAAAAAATTAGAGTAAACAGTGTCTATTTGAACACCTTTGGGTTGGTGAGAGAAAGAGAGAGATAGACAGAAAGACGGAGCTAACCAGTCATATAAGATGATGAAAACCATGGGAAGGGCAGCAGGAAAACAGAAGGCTGGACCAGTTTCATCTGGGCAGCGACCTTAGGCTCCTAACAACGGTCCCTCTCCTTAGCAGTGCTGTAGACCCTGCTTTTAGGCACAGTGTCTGTGGAGTCCCTGATTGCCAGTTTTCCTTTTAGCATGGAATCCTCTGAACCACTTTCTCAAAACAGGCAGACTTCCTGGTAACGGGATGGGTTTTAGGAGCTGTTGTATGAGGTCTGAAGCCTCTGGCGGTATCCCCACAGCTATAACTGAAAGATGGTGCCTCAGATCAAACAGGGTGTCCGGCCATGTTTTACTGAAGTGTTTGTCGATTTTACATTATCTTCCTCAAAGGAATCCTTAAAAATTTTTTTTTCCTACATCATAACATCACATGATGTAGGAGAAAGAAAATGGGCTTTGAAATGAAATGATGTTCACATTCTAGCTTTTGCCTTAATGAGCTGCATGGCCTTTGGCAATCAACTTAGCCTTTCAGAAGCTCCATTTCCTCACCTTTGAGACAGATAATATCGGCACTGAAGGCTTTATTTAGAAAGTTTAAATATGCCCTATGCATTACTGATGAAACAGGCAATCCATTTTCTTTCGTTATTTTTATTCTTTGTTTGAATTATTTGGATAATTCATTACAGTAAGTTGCCCTTATTTGGGAGAGAAGGGAATCTGGAATTCTAACAAATTCTTAAAAGACAGAGAGATTTCTACATACCATAATCTGAGAAAGAGAGAGTATCCTTAAATCCTATTTCAAAATAATAATTACTATTCTGCCTATTTCCAAAAGGATTTCCAGCAGCTGGGAATCTAGGTTTTTTTTTAATTTTTATTTTTAAATTTTTTTAATTAAATTTTTTTAAAGATTTTGGAGGAGAGAGCGAGGCAGACTCCTCATTGAGCAGGCAGATGCTTAACTGACTGAGCCACCCAGGCACCCCTGGGATTCTAGTTTTAATTTAAGAATGTTTATAGGTAAGGACCATGTCTCATTCCTTTTTGTTTGTTTGTTTGTTTAATTCCCAGTACCTAAGTCAGGGTCTGCCCCATGGAAGGCATGCAGTAACTCTTGATAAATGAGTAAAATCACATTGTGAACAGGACCAATAGATACTTGGAAATATATAAGTATACACAGAATTGAAATCAAAGCATATTTGACACATGTTTAGTAATCACTATTATCAGGCTAAGAACTGTCATTATTGTTAGGTGTAGGACTTAAAAATTATTATTACACTGTATTATTTTACAAAGCACCTAGTACAAGCTAATAACTACAAATGGCACTTTAGCTTTTTCTCTAAACTTCTTATAGGGAAGTAAACAGTTTGGATTAAGTAGTTCTCATTCTTTGGAATGACAGACATTTATCTGAAGAAGAAATTAAAAAAAAAAATTTAAAAAGAATTCACTCAAGATACCCTCTGAAAGGGGACCGCGTTGTCACTGACATTGGTTTTGTGAACAACGCCAATGTAATACTCAAAGGCCTTTTATGTAGGCAGTATTTGGGAATGTGTATTTGTTGATAGGAGCCAAGGCCAAGGTTATTATATTAAAGCATGTAAAAACATGCCAGGGGAGAGCTTGTATAATGTAACTCAGACCAAGTCACTTGAGAAGGTCTCATATGGTATAAAATTTGAGAGCTGTGAGAATTTCAAGGATGGAATAATTCTCATTCTCTCAGACCGAGGGATGCTACAGCTAATTCTGCATTCGCAGAGAAGTTCAAGTCACCTTGCACTGAGTCATCTAATTTCTGTGTTAAAATTGCTTAGGTGATGGGTATTCTGTCGTCTTGGTTATGCACCAGCCCTTTGAAGTATTGGGGTTACCGGGAGTCTTCCCTGCTGCTGAACCCTCTCTGCCTTGCTCTTTACATAACAACAGGTAATCTCAAATTCAACTCTTGTTGGTCCAATCTTTCAAATACGGGAGGAATTTGCTATCTGTAGAGTTCATCGGTCGAATACTGAGGTTGACAGGCATGCTGGGTGTGTCAACACTTGATTCTTTCTTTTCTTTACATCCAGTCCTTGCCTTAGCTCGTTTTGGTGGACAATTCCCTACAGTGGCCTACACTGATGCCCTTTTAGAAATCTCACAGCATCTTTTAGTCATCTTGTGTGAAATCAGACTCCTTATTCCCCCTAAACAAAAGCATCCAAAAGCAAAGTTTCCGCATCTGTATTACTCTCCTTCTATTCCATCCTCCCCGTATTGGTGGAAATGGATGTATTTGTTTAAGATTTTATTTATTTATTTGATAGAGAGACAGTGAGAGAGGGAACACAGGGAGAGTGGAAGAGGGAGAAGCAGGCTTCCTGCTGAACAGGAAGCCCGATGTGGGCGTGGATCCCAGAACCCTGGGATCATGACTGAGCTGAAGGCAGACACCTAACGACTGAGCCACCCAGGTGCCCCAGAAATAGATATTTTTTTAAACCCTAGGAGCAATGGGAACTTACTGTAGAGGCCTAAATGTACATATATAATTTGTATTTTTATGACTAAAAATACTTACCATGAACTGCAGTACCCTGTCTACTCTTTCCTCTTCTGGAATCAAGTTATTTCTGGCTTTCTGCTCTGAAGTATCTTGCCTTTCCCATCTCTAGGTTTTTACATGTGTTGATTCCTTTATGTGGAAAAACTTTCTTATGCTCGTCCTGACCTCACAGTAACTTAGTAACTTTTTTCCAGATACCAGCTCCAAACAGTAGGAACACCTTGCAAAACAGCCTTACCATGTCCAGTTCTATTACTGGCTCTTAAAAGTCAGCATTTATTTCCTCTGTAACATAAACCAGAATTTTGTTGGTATGTTTAAAAAAATTTATTCCAGTGCTTGTCATCTACCCTAGACTGTGACATTCATTAAGGCTGGGATATTTTATCCTTTTTATCCTTTCCTTATCGTTTCTATCCACAGTATCTCACACATGACCTGGGACAAAGTCGGCACTCAATAAATACCTGTTGGATAAAAAAGAATGTTAGTCACAAATCACTAAACAACTTTAAATAGATTGTATAAAATTCTCAAGTATAATTTATAAGAAGGTTAATTCATCACTCTTATACAAAAAATGAAAACCTGTCAAAGAAGTATGTAACAGTAATTAATGGGGAGCAGGGAAGATGCTAAAACTGGGTTCAGACATGAATTGGAATGACAGATATAATCAGGCAGTCAGGAGTGCCAAAATGAATGTAATAATAGATGCAAAGCTGGCTAAAATCCTATTGGGTAGTAAAATGTAATGTTTGGAGTCATGTCTTCTACAGATTGGAAAATCAATTTATATTTGCTAGACAACATTCATTTTTATTGCTTTGGGCAATAATCACTTGCATAATATTCTCTTTTCTACAACTAAACTTCCATCCCTACAGAGGAGTATAGACCAGTCCTTTGAAAGACAATCAGAGGTGCTTATCCTTTAGAATCTGATTCCCCCCCCAGAAAGACCCCATTTCTCTGAAGGGGTACCCAATAATCTCTCTTGCCCTTTCCCAAGTATCTGACATTTTCCTGAAAAAAAAAATATTCACTTATGTAGAAATTTTAATTTTATTCTCATCCCCATCCCAGAAGCCTAGAGTGCTATTTGGACAAAGCTATGGTTAATTGTCATAAGGTTTAGTCCTTAGATTTTAAATCCAAGAATCTGTCTCTTAACCTAACTGCCAGAAAGGATTTTGAATCCTTTTGCATCAGTTAAGAATTCAGAGCATCCAGATAAATAATTTTGTTAGGAAGCAAATGTCATGTAATTTACCCACACTTACCACTTTCTTTCTGGAGGACATGGCTGACAGGATTGAAAGCCAAATCCACATTTCTCGCTTATGTAACTGTTTCACTGAGTCTGTTCAGCTCATCAAACAAACAGGATGTAGTTATATAAATGATCGTAGAAATGTTTATGAAAACGAACATGAGGGCCAGAGGGGTTATGTTCCCAAACACATAGGCATAATGGACAAAAATCATTCAAACCAGAACTGCCAGAGCTCACTTGCTCAAATTGTTGGTTGTGTGATCCTAAGCAGGTGACTTACCTTCTCTGCACCATAATACGAGACATGGTGTTCTCATTGTTGGAAACCTCTAGATGTCCCCTAAAGTCCTGACGCTCTGGAGTCTTGGTTGACTCTGAAGCCTGGTGCCGAAGGACCCACTAGCTGAGGCCTAATCTGCCCTGAGCCTGCTTTATCACTGAGGCACTGGGCCACTTAACCACTGCCGGAGAGTTGGAGGCACCCACAGCACTGTTTTCTCTCTGTGTGCTGCTGTATCCCCATTCTTTCTGCCTGCTGTGGATATCTTCTGTTTGCCCTCCAGATCCACTTTCAACTCTCATTCACCCTGCTCTATGTCCCAGAAGCCTGATGTGTATAGCCAGCATCAAAGATTTGCTTTCTGGTTGGCAGTTGTCTTCTGTCAATGGATATTTGGGCAGGACATGAGAGGAGAGCGGGGAGGAAAAATGAGGTTGGGGTGTTTGCGCCCCTGGCCTTGCTGAGCTACCATGGGGTTGGCTGCACAGCTCTGTGCAAGGACACAGTTCCTCTCGGGGAGAACTTTCCAGACAGCTGCCTACTCTGATTCTGTTCAGCTACCTTAAGGCCTTAGAGTAGTAACAGTCCGCACTTTGGCTATCCGTGGTGCGCTGTGCTATTCATAGTTTTTTCCCTAAGCTCTGCCCGTATATTTGCTAACATTCTTTATTAAGCTCTTCTCCATGGACCAGTAGGAGCGTACAGTCATATTGCTGCTGGGACCTTAACTGCTCCATTGCCATATAAAGCTCAGTCTCAAGAGCCATTGACTTCAGATTGCTTCTTCCCTAGTGCTGTCAACATCCTGGATGTGAAAAAGGACTGGCTCAGAAAAGATGAAAACGGGAGAGGGGAGGGGAGTGCCAATTTGAATTGCTCTGCCACACCATGTTCCAGCTTCCTTACTCCTCACCAGTGCTCTATACCATGCAGCATCTTTAAAACAACAACAACAACAACAACAAACTTTTCTAGTCTCCCATCTCAACTCCCTTTCCTAAAAGAAAGAGAAATACACCAGCACATTGAGAACAAGAGCAGAATGTTTAAAGCACGCGTTCGCCATGTGTTAGAAAGTTTATTTGGCAGACAGTCTTACCTTCTCCTTAATTACACTTGGCCTTTCTGATACTTGACCACGAATTAGGCAACTCTAGTGGCTATAACAAAACATCATAGACTGGGGGGCTTTAAAAACAAATTTATTTTATCACAGTTCTGGAGGCTGGAGATCTGAGATCAAGGGGCCAGCTTGGTCCAGTTTGGGTGGGAGCCTCTTTTCTGACTTACAGATAGTTCCTTCTAGCTGTGTCCTGACATGGCAGAAGGGGAAAGAGAGAGAAAGCTCTGGTCTTGCTTGCTTCTTGGGACAGTGATCCCTCTTGGGAGCCCTACCCTTACGACCTCATCTCAACCCACTTAACTCTCAAAGGTCCTTTCTCCAAAATGCCATCACATCCTGAGTAGGGCTTCAACATATGAATTTTAGGAGAACACAAACATTCAGTCTGTACCAGGCCCTAATTTATCAACTTTTTAAAATCTTGATATTTTTTGCTTAAATTTTTCTTCCAGTTCTTGCAAGACTAGAGTTCATCTCTATATTCTCCTCCTTCCTATAGCAAATGATCCTTTCCTATTTCATTTCACCTTTCTCCGTACCTCCTGGTGGTTTCTCTCAGAATTGGCCACTTTTTTCCCCTGCTCTCATTGCTCTGTGCTATGCTTTATTGGGTGGTTATAAGTCTGTCTGTTTTTAGGCTGTTATCAAGTGTCAGACTTAACCATAGCAATAAGAAGACCCTACCAGTGGCTTCATAAACACAGTTCCATTTAATCCTCCTAACCATCCATCGAGGGAGGTGTGTATAGAATCACTAATTTCAGATCAGGTAAACTGAGTGGAGGTTACTTGGTGAAGGTTATACCTTTAGGACATGGTTGAATTTGAACCCATGTGCTTGACTCCATGCCCAAACTCTTAACCACTTGACTAAAGAGAAGAACATGGAAAAGAATGTGGGTGTCAGAGCAAAGGAAGTAGACTTGGGAGAGAGAATGCTTGTGTTCAAATTCCTGAGCTTGTAGGCTGACTTGAGGAGTTGTGTAAGCACCATATACCTCAGGATCCTTACACTGAAAATGGCAGTGGTAATACTCTTAACTGCCTCTTAGGGTTGTGGTAAGGGCTGCATAAAGACATGTAGGGCCCTCGGAGCAGCCATTTAATAAGTATAGTGTTAAATTTATTATTGATTGTATTTCAAGAATGAGCCAGATTCTCCCACGGTAGGAAAGACCAGGAGTTTAAAAATCCTTGCAAGTATTATAAGAAGATTCTTTGTATAACATTGGGTTAGTGATAAAGAGTTTCTGTCTCCCAAATATAAATAAATAAACAAAAAAATCACTTTTCCCTATGAGCGACATTTAGCTCCTGCCTCTCCTTTTTCATCTCCAAAATGAAAATATTATCAGAAGATCTTATCAAGAAGCCTCACAGACAGGGATCTTTTTGAATAGAACTCTTGTTTTTTTTTATTATTTTTTATTTTAGACCCAAGGCCAGCAGTTTTGACCATGTTTCATAATTGCAGGGTTAAATGAAAAGTGAATATTCAAAATCTGTGTGTTGGCTAACAGACTAACAAAAGGGTAGAACCACCTCCTCACCCTTTACGCCAATAAGTAAAAATTTGCTATCTAAACTACTGTGGATTTCCATTACTTGATTTTATGATTTTTTTTGGGTGTAAATTATTAATACAGCATTTTGTTTGGTTATTTTTTAAGAGCAATGCAAATTATTCATCATCTCTGCCATACAGGATAATCAGTATACTCTAAGACCTCATAAAGATCAAATTCCCTTAGCATATGAGAAGAAAAAATTTAATCAGAGAGGAAGAGAACAGTTAGAATAAAGAGAAATAAGTGAATTAGACTAATCAAATGCTTTAATTATTTTTTTAGTGAATATAAACTTTTTGCTAGGTCATGGACCTCCTCAGACCTTGGTTATCCTCATCTTAAAGAGGGTTCAATTACATGTTTCCTCAAGTTCTTTGAAGTTCATATAATTTATTATTTTCTGCAATACATAACCTTTCCAGTGACTTTCCCCCCACAAATCTACCCACATCCCCTTCCCTAGTCTTAATGCCTAGGATGGGAGGTCTACCCTGTCTTCATCCATCTGAGAAGTAGTCCTTGTTCCCGCCCGAGAAGATTCTATGGAAACATGTCAGCAAAGGAGAAGCTAAGTATCTATTGTTGGCCTCCAGAGCCCATGTCTTTTTTTGTCATGTTACTGATTTGCCCACTTGTAAATATAAACAAGACTATTAATGGCAGATATCATCTCCAGCCGACACCTTTCCCTTTCTCTTCTTTCCAGCTATCATTAGAAAGAGCATTGGATCATATGAGTGAACTAAATACTTAATAGTTTGAACTACATATGAAAATAGGAGGCATAAGACATGTTGCCAATAATTTGCTAAAGCCACCAGAAACTGGGACCCATCTCTGCCCCCAGAAATACCTTCTTTTTAGTTGAGAGAAATACATACATGCTCTTGTTTTGGGGGATATTAATAGGTATTGAGATTTATATCCAGTTATTTAGTTGCCTAAATAATACACAAATATAAAAGCTAGATTTGGGGCAATTATTGCACTTAATGCTGAAATTGTTCAGTTTTTAGTGGTGCATGTAGCGACCTCTTTCCGGATAGCCTTCTTTGATGAAGTTGGTGGTGTCTTGTATCTCTGCTATTACAAAGTCAAATGATTTGCTATTGATTTCGCTTTGAACCTGAAGTAATGATATGGTGTTTGCCGAGACTATAATGAACGTGGATCCTAGTGTTGCCCCAGGGTTTATTATTCTCAGACTAAGCCTTTTTCCCATGTAGCTAATGTGGGTTATTTTAAAAAATTAAATAAATTTGAAAGGATTCATGTTATCTTCTTGTTCCCAGTAAGCCCAGAATTTTCAAGGTGCTATCTTAAGATGAGAAAAAACTCTCAGACCTAAGTAATCCTACTGAAAAGATTATATGGGATTTGGTCTAATCCTTATTTTTTTCCACATTTTTATCTTTGACTTTCATCAAACTAAATCAATGAATATGACTAGTATTGGGGATCTTCTTATCTTAATGGACTTTTTAAAACATCAGCTAAAGCTTGTTATATTTCTCATTTAGAATCCTAACTCCCCTTAATGAAATGTGTTCCTAATTCTCATCAGATATTTACTTTGAAAGGATTTCTGTAGCTTTAGAAATTTTTCAACTAAAAATGAGAAATATGTTTGTCTTATTTCTCAAATTGAAATCACCTTTAAAATAATTACCTTATAATTAGATTTTTTTATCTTCTTTTGATATATTATGATTATTTTTTGACATTTTGTAAACAAATTCTCCTGTTGTCTCACTGGGTTTAGAGTATGAATAGTTTTTTTTTTTTTTTCCCCTAATTTGTACTGGAAAAGAATGACATTAGTTATAGCTAAGTTTCATCAAATATTTACTGTGTGCCAAGGTCTTCATTACGTGGATCACATATATGTATATTCAATTCTTGTCATGCCTCCAGGAGGCGGGTATTCTTATTAACCCATTTCAAAGTGAGAAAACTGAGGCTCTTAAATTCCCTAGGGCAATACTACTAAATGAGTAGACAAGAGGGGATTTGAACCAGTGTCCTCTAAACCATGGTATTATCCAGGAACCTTGGAGGAGGGAGATAGCACAATCTAACTGCGTACTTTTGAGGAGGGTTGAATAGAGTCACCACTTAAAAGGAAGGGGCAGGATGTGCAGAAATCACTAGGTAGAGGGCATCTTCCTGGGAATACTAAAGTAAGCAGTCTTTTCCATTTGGAGGTCTGAAGGTAGAGCAGGAAGAAGTAATTACTGTAAATCTGAGAGAGCAAGCTGGGCCCCCTGTCATGGGGCTATGCTTTGGTTCAGCCTGGAGTGATCCCATAGGAGTCCATGATGTCTTGCTTATGCTTCCTGTCCTATGAATCCACAAGAGAGTCAAAGAGTCATCGATGTAGTCCATATTAGCCTTGAAGAACACAGAACAGGGTGGAGAAAGTTGGGGGAGTCAACCTGCAGAAGGAAATTGAAGGTAACCAACAAACTAGTCCATCCATGGTAGGATCTTTAGACTGTGTGTGTCAGGCTTCCGGAAGTGTGTGCAAAAAATTTCAGATAGCTGAGTCTTAGGGACATTGCCTGAGAGTCTGCATGTGTAAACAAAGGCCATAGGAGAGTTTCAGTGATTCCATATAACTTCTTAGAGAAGACTTGAAGGGTGTAGCAGCAATAGCCACCTTCACATTTCAAAAGGACCCTTATATAGAAGAGATTTCAGAGTTTAATGTGTGAGTTAAGAGAGATCAAGGATTAATGAGTGAAACTTACAAGATGTCAGGTATCTGTTCAGTACAAGGGAGAGCTATCTTGTAGCCTAAGTAGTTGATCTATGAATGAGACTGTCCTAGTTGTTCTTATTATTGGAGGTATTCAAGCAGTAAATATTTGATGAGATAATACATGTAAAATGCCTTGAAAATGTAAATTTAGGTGATGATGATAATGGCAACAATGATGAGGAAGAGAGCTACAATAGTTTATTTGCATTGAAAAACTGAACTGTAAAATTTTAAAGATGTTAATAATGAAGAAAGGGAGCAATTATAATTATACTCTCTGACACCTATAATGCATCAAGGTGCCATGCTAAGTGCTTTATTTTACTTTATCTAATGTAATTTGCAACAACCCTGGTACATAAAGATGAGTATCATTATTTATAAGTGAGGAAAGAGAGGCTTTAGGGAAATTATGTAGAGAGTTGTAAGAACATGGGCAATTCCTATCCCTTATGCTATGCTGTCTTTATATTGGGCAGATTCAGTTACAGAATCTCTCACATAGGATGACCTGAGTACAATGACCATGACTATGTATCCCACTTCTAAGACTGAGAAGGCCAATTAAATACCGAACAGACAGCCATTAGTTGACACCACTGAGTCATACCAGGGATGAAGCCTAACCCTCATCTTTTTTCTGAGTCCGTGTATATAAACAAAGACAAGCCATCAGGTTTACTGTTGAGCTAAAGAGCTCTTTCCTGCAGGCTGGAATAGGATGAAGATGTCTCAGGAAGGCTCTGGGTCATTATGATTAGTAATGTAAAATTCTAAAGCATTCAGTGGGGTGTTCAAAAATCTCCCCTCAGACTTTGGAAGGGTCCAGAGCCATGCCTGTCCTCAAATTGAGTTGACAAACAGTTCTCTTTGTACTGACGTTTGGACGCTCTTATTTTTCTGCCAGGAGTCAAGTCAGCAGTCCCAAGGAGGAGTTCACATCTCTGTGGAAATTGGGAGCTGTAGGTTTTCAGCTTTGCTCATTTTAGCACAATCACTGGAGAGTGATTCATTTGTATAATAAAAGAGCAACTTGAGAGGAAAATGGTCACAGCATTTAAAGGGCAAACTCATTTTTGCCTTGTGCTAAACTATGTCAGGAATGAAGGGCTTTTAAACTTTGACAACTGCCTGCCTTCTGCAATAGCACTTTTCACCATTATCACCTTCAGACAAGACTTGGGGTACAAATTGAAAGGCAATTGTAAGATATTTCACAAATTGACTTGATTACTGAAGATTCAATTAGACACATGGCTGTGACTTTTTTTGCATAGATGTTGAAATCTGTGCTCTGTGAAGGGATGTCAGCTACATTAATGTAAGAATGTGAGGGGGAAAAAAATCCCTGTGATACTTTATGACTCTCCACACTCATAGCTTTATTATCCAGCTTATTTCTTTTAAGGGAGAAATCTTGTTACTTATAAATAATCATCTTGATTTATGCCTTAACTGAACAGATCTGGCTTCTTGTGCTTTTCTGTTGGTTGTCCATTACTGAACTCAGAATCTCTAGAATCTTGGAACATCTGTCTGTCTGTATCACCCTAGGATGTGATTTATGTGTGTTTTTATTATAAATATCTCCTCTGCTCAGAAGTTAACTGGAAGGAACTGTCAATCCCACTTACATATTTGGCTATTTCCTAGTATGATGCTAAGCCTAGAGTAAGGATTTGTACTTGAAATTTTGGGGGTAGAATGTTGTTGAAACTCAGAAATACAGAGCTAAGGTTGGAAAGCTGGACTTGGAAGCTGTTTTCCATTCATTGTCTAGGTCTTCTTCCTTGGAGGTCATGGCCAGGAAAGAGCTTATTGACAGAGCTATGGCAAAGTTAGAGGAGAAAATGACTCATCCAGAAAAGACCTTGAACTTTTCCAAAAAGGAGAATGAAGAATTTGTCCATACACTGAATCTGACCTTCCTAAAATTCAAACTTAGATCCAACTTAGATCCAACTTCAGCTAAATCATCTAATACACTCCAGTGTCATTAAAACCAAAACCATTTCGGGACGCCTGGGTGGCTCAGTTGGTTGAGCGGCTGCCTTCGGCTCAGGTCATGATCCCAGCGTCCTGGGATCGAGTCCCACATCGGGCTCCTTGCTGGGCAGGGAACCTGCTTCTCCCTCTGCCTCTGCCTGTCTCTCTGTCTGCCTGTGCTCGCTCGCTCTCACTCCCTCTGTCCCTGACAAATAAATGAATAAAATCTTTAAAAAAAAAAAAAAAACAAAACCAAAACCATTTCTCCCTCCAGCAACTCCAGATCTTCCAACTTCCCAGATTTTACCCACTCTTAAAATGTAGCTTAAATATAACCTCTTCAAGGTGGACTTACGTAGCCTTTAGAGAAGACAGAATCAGCTAAATTCTTGATTGTCTCATTGTCACCATTCCTCAAATTATTTGTATATTTCCTCAGGAGGATAGTTTCTGAATGAAGCACCTCTCTTGGATTCCCCTTAAGACCCAACAAGGTGGTAGACATATGGCAGTGTTTAAAAAAAAAAAAAATCTCTTTCTTGACCTAATCCATTGGAGGGTATTGTCTATTAGGATTTTCCCAGAAGAGCCAGTAGTCTTTCCTTACATTCTCAGTTTTCTCAGTAGTATTTCGTACTGAGAGACAAACATTCTAGGAAGTCTCAGACTAGGTCTAAAAGTGATCAGCCTCCCTAAAGTTTAGCCTTCATATAAAATCAGGTAATAATAATAAAAAAATAAAATCAGGTAATGATTTAGAGTTGGAAAAGAATGCCAACCTGATGAAAATTTAAACTGGAGAAAAAAAGTTTATTGGATCAACTTGATGGAGGTTGAGTGACAGGCTTACAGATCGCTTTCCTCAAGCCTCTGGAAATGAGGTATTAGGTCTTTGTCATCACTGGGACTTATAACTGATCAGAAAATGCTTGCTAAATGAACGAATGGATGAATATACTAGGCACTGAGAATATATGATACCTAAGAAGACTAATACAGTTATTGTCCTCAAATTATTTGGCGTGAGACTGTCCTATTCTCTGCGTTGTATGCAAACTGTTTCTTCATATAACAGAGTTTCTAGGTCCTCAAAGTTCGTGTCAACCTTCTCTACACAGTCTCTAGATATCTCTGGAAGCTTATATTATTACTGTCAGTTTCTACCTTCTCATAAACCGCATATACAAAAACACTAGAGTCTAGTAAAATTATAGCCTCTTTCCAAAGAGTTCCATAATGACCTGAGATATATACAAAATGATTTATACAACTGAGTCTCTATGGAAACACATCACATCTCATAAGATATTTTTAAAAATTTTAAGGGAGAAGTATAAGTTGTGAATCCCAAAGCAGTAACATATAGTAATTGGAAGGCAATGCTGTGGGTTTGCGGCAACTGTAAATTGTGTTTTAGAGATCCCAGTGGAGCAAGTAGGAAATGCAGAGGAAAAGTTAGTGTTAAAAATAAGGGGAAAATAAAATAAAAAGGTAGGTGTGATGTGCCCACTTTCAGGTTTGGCACATTGAAAATGGACAACATTATTGTGGATGTAAAAGAGGTGAAAACTGTCTTATCAAATGCTAACTGTAAATTTGCATTAAAATAACTTCCGAAGCAGATATTTGAAATGGGATTGAGAAAGGAATTTAAATTATTCCTGATCAAACTTTGGGTGGTCTCCCTGACAGGAATAAAAGTAATTGACCTTATTTAGGGGATTAAAATAATCCCAAATAGAAAATAATTTCATTGAGATAAAAGCCTTTGGAGATTATATTCCATGATGAGTGAAAAAAATTCATGGTGATGTAATAGGCTTTAGAATATTAATTGTGTATAAATACTCTTGATGCTCATTGATTGTTACGAGGTTGCGTGATTGATGAGGCAAGATACAAACAGGAGTGAGGACTGTTATTCTACATCCATTATTAAAGGTGTTTTCTGTATTATATCAACTTTCTGGCTGTTTTCCTTTGAAGAATAAAAAATGACCAAGGAGAGCCAACACGTTCCAGTAGTTAGAGACTGGAACTTTTGTTATGGAAGTTTAATAATATAGTCTTCATTTTATCACTGGCTCATGAAGGAATCCAATGTCCCATTTGGTGAGCTTAATTATCCCCTCTGGTGTTTTTCCATATTATATGCTAAATATTAAGCCATGATGTTATATCATTGAATGGAACTGCTAGGCCATAAAAAAATACTGTAAGCCTTTCAGAATTACAATTTCCAAAAGAAAAAGACTTTAATAATAAAAGCATCTAACTGAGGACACTTGGTATCAGGCTGGAGGCAAGAAATGGAAGGATGACTCTATGAACCTTAAATTTCCCAGTGTGATTTATGTGACATCATTGTAGTCTAAGTAAACCCTTCTTCTCACAAGTTAGGGGAATATTATCATCTGGAAAAAGCATGTTAAGACATCAGCTTCGGTCTCCAGTTTTGTACATTTAGTTTTGGGTAACCAATAAAAATGTGTAAGGTTATATAACTGTCGCATCAATAACCAGATGTATAAATAATTGTGTACTCAGGTAATGAAATACATAATTAAGATATATGGATTATTGGGTGCCATTCTATCAGATACTTTAAACATTCCAAGAAGAATGGAGTTGGATAATCTACTTTAACAACAGAAAAGTTCATTGCTGCAAATCTAATCTCTGGTTTCTAATAAGCATGAAGAAGAAAGGAAAGATTGCCTTTCTGACCTAGCCAGGGTTGGAGTAGGCAGTGGGTATGAATTAATCACTGTCACAGTCACAGAGAAGAGGAGTAAGGCAAGGAAATCTACTGAGATGCTTCTTCATTAGGTAACAGGTTGAATGGTACTTCTCAAAGCCATAATTCTTTTTGTTCTTATTCTGAGGCAATCTCTAATGTAGGACCAAAATCCTAAGGAAAAGAGTCAGAGAGTCTTAGGTTTAGGGAAACCCCTCTGTGTACTCTGGAAAGGTAATGATGTTGTAGAGGAGCCTGATAGGTGCAGGGGGAAGGGAATAGAGTTTGAGGCTCAAAGCATGGGTTCCAGAGGAAGCCTATCTCAATTCAAACCCCACCTGTACCAGCTGGACAAATAATTTAACCTCTAAGCCTTAGTTTCCTTACATACTAAAGGGGAGGGCAGTAATCTTCACAACAGTGACAATATTGGTTCTAAGAATCTTCACAACAGTGAGAATCAAGAGAGAAAATTTTAAAGTGACCCAGAGTGGTGGACCACCTGCCTGCTCTGTGCCAAACTTGTGTTAGAGGTAAATAGAAAATACACAATTTATGGTGTGCCTGGGTGGTTCAGTGGGTTAAAGCCTCTGCCTTTGGCTCAGGTCATGATCCTAGGGTCCTGGGATCGTGTCTCCCATTGTGCTCTCTGCTCAGCAGAGAGCCTGCCTCCCTCTGTCTCTCTCTCTGCCTGCCTCTGCCTACTTGTGATCTCTGTCTGTCAAATAAATAAATAAAATCTTAAAAAAAAAATACACCATTTACTCACAGCCCAGGAGGAGAGAAAGTGGGCAGTGGGCATGGAGATAAGGAAATGGAATTGATTATTATTTTGGAGGTAAACCTACAGAATTTAATTGAGTGTTGGAATTGTAGGAGGAAAAATTGTCAAGGTTAGCTCCTGGTTTCTGGCAACTGGATAAATGGTGGGGACACTTAATAAAATAGAGAACACTGAGAAAGGTAGATTTGAGGGGAGTGCAATGAGTCTTCTCTGAGTTGTTTGCCACTCAAGAAATTAGAGCTGTGCTTTATTTAGACTATAGAAACCAATGACTCACTCACCCTTGACTGCTATTCTCCGTCTGTATATGAGTGCTCTCCTTAAGCCACATAGCGTAAGAATTGTCCTATTACATTTCCTATCTCTGCACTCATTGGTCCTACCATGAAGTGTGCCTTCCTGATTTTTTTCCATTTACCTGTATACTAACTATCCTTCATGGTTCTGTTGTCTTATTCTACATATTATTGACCTTCTATTGTGCTAGTGTGTAGGTCTAAAGGATGAGGCAAAAAGAGCAGGGCTCAGATTTAGGATTTGCTCCCTGAAGTTTGTAAAATCTTGGAAAAATTACTTAGTTAAACATTCAGAGCTTGTTTTCTCATTCATACAGTTAGCAAGGTTACTATAAAGGATAGCAATAAAAATCAGATGAAAAAATTTGTACAGTGACTAATCAGGATGCTGACACACGATCAATGCTCAATACACCAATACATGCCTATAGAATTAAATTTAGTGACCTGTTTCTCCAAATAGAACCTATGTTATCTTATGGGGTTGATAATAATACTTAGAGTTGTGTGGCTTAGAGACAGTAATATTTGTAAATCACCCACCACCTGCTTGCCACATAATAGACAGACTGCTAATTCTTAATATTCTTTCTTTTTGGGCAACACTTTTCATTCTTCTACAGTGCCTAATAATAGGTGGATATTTTAAAAACACCTGTTGATTTAATTTCTTCCACCTCCAGTTTTTTCTAAGCTACCATCAAATGGAAGAGACCCAGGTAAATTCTGACTATAGGAGCCATTCTCTTGCAGTATGTACTCCCCATTTGTTCAAAGATTTTCATTATTCTTATTTGAACTTGTAATTTCATGAGGACTAATGTACTTTTCCTAGAATTGGTACACAGAGTGGCTGGCAAGTCTGATGTTTCTTAATGTCTATTCTGGAAGCTTTGAGATGCACAATTGGCTTCTTTTTCAGCCAAGTAAGTGTAAATAAGACAGCTTTTATTGCTCTTTCAGCCTTGGAAGTAAAAATCTTACAAAATACTATAGGGAAAAATATGTACAACTTTTGACATGTTGTATTTTCATTTTTATTTAGTTTGGTGTGTTTCTGAATTTCCCTTGAGACTTCCTCTTTGACCCATGGATATTTAGAAGTGTATTTGGTTTCCAACTATTTGGAAGTTTTTCTCTTGTCTTTCTGTTACTGATTCCTAGTTTGATTCCAATACTGTCAAAGAACACACTGTATGATTTTCAGTTGTTTTAAATTTACGAAGGCTTGTTTTTGTGGTCCAGGATATGATCTATGGTTTATGTTCCCTGTGCGCTTCAAAAGGAGTCTGTTTTGTAGTTGTTAGGTAGACTGTGCTGTATGTATCAGTTGGGTCCTTGGTAGATGGTGTTGTTGGAATTGGTGATTTGGTTTGGTTGTTCTGTGAATTGTTGAGAGAAGGGCATTGAGGTTCTAACTATAATCTTGGATTTGTTTCTTCCTCCATTCAGTTTCATCAATTTTTGGTTTACCTACTTTTAGCTCTTTTCTTGGTGCATACAAATTTAGGATTACTGTCTTTTTGATAATATCCTTTTTTTTTTTTTGGTTTCTAGTAATTTTCTTTGAAGTCTATTTTAACTGACACTAATATAGCCAGCTTTCCAATTGACAAATGTTTGCATGATGTATCTTTTTCTATTTTTTAACTTTCAGCATGCCTGTATATTTGAAGTGAATTTTTTTGTGGACAGTATACAGTTGGCTCATGATAAAAATAAACAAACAAAAAAACCAAACAAACCACTCCAGCAATTTCTGTCATCTTGTTGATAAACTTAGACCATTTATATTTAATGTCATTAGTGATATATTAGAGTTTAAGTCTGCCATTTTGATGGGGGATTTTTTGTTGTTGTTGTTGTTGTTTTTAACCTTCATCTGCACCCATTGATGCTTCCTGATGGCTGACTTTCTAAGCTCCCAAGTCCTGGGATATGTAAGGCAGAAACAGAACCCAGGGAACTCACCACCGTGTAGTTTCTTAGGTTCTTAGGCCCCTAACTGGTCTTTTTCTTTCCACATTTCAGAGTTTTATGTTTGCTTATAATAATTTCCATGTTTTTAGTTATATGTAGTTATAGGTAGCAGGAGAAATAAAGCTGTATCTATTTCATCTTCTTGAAAGTGAAGTAAATATTTTAAGAGAGAGGAAACTGTGCTGTATCAAATATTTCATTTCATTTTTAATATTTCTAATTCCAGGGAAATAGTCTTTATATTAGATTGAAATGTACCATCTACCTGCCAACTCCATATATTAGTTCTGTCTCCTGTCTTTACACTGATGCCAACTCCCCTGAACACACACATACACATAAGGCCTTTCTCCAGTTGTTTAAACTATATACAAAAGTGTTCCTAAACTAGGAACAGATTCATAAATTAAAATTTTCTCTAAGTAATACACTATTATATTTTGGTTCTGCTTATGCTTCATTCCTGATGATGATAGGCTTATATTTCTGGAACCACACTGCATTGTTTTTTGTTTGACTTTGTTGAATACTTAGTATGTACTAGCTCCAGAACGTTCAGCAACTCATCTGGAAGGTGTTTATCCATTTAACAAAAGGACACTTATTAGACATTCAAGTAGAGATTTCAAGTAGGAGGTTGGATGTCTAGATTTGAAATTAGGAAAGGAGTTACAAATTTTAAAATTTTAGAGACTACATAATATTTTTAACCATGACCTAATATAAAATCACATGAGGAACTCCAATGGTATCTAGAACAGTTAGAATAGCCTAGAAGTGATTAATACTTACTGAGCAATAGAGAAATAGAAGAGAGGAAGGAGGACTTAGTCTCTATTCTGATGAAAGTAAGGGGAAGCATAAATCCCATTTCTCCTGATTAAGACATTTCTATGCTATAATAATCTAAATCTAGATACCATTTTGCATGGCAAAAATATAAGTTGTGCTACCACCTACTATAAGACATGAGATCATACACACCCCTATTTTTGTGGCCTCTTTGATTGTTCTATTCCCATTGCCTGTACTATCTTCTCCTTTGACCTTTCTTCCTAGCTAACAAACACTCATCTATAACTTAGCTCTAACATGACCTTCCCTGAAATGTCTTTACAACTACGACCAGTGCCCCCTTTATAACATCTCTTAACCTAAAGTATTAATGAAAAAAAGAATAACTTAATATGGATATTTATCGTATTCCTTGTTTACCATCCATTCTAGACCTCCCTGACCCCTAAATACCCCTAGGGCTGGTCTAGGTGACTTGCCTGGTAGGATAAACCAGGTCCATAAGAAATAAGAGCCCCTGGTTATACTTATCAGACTGTAGGATGCTTTCTGTCTCTCATCTCATTAATAGATGCATAAACTGAGGAACAGAGAGAGTATTTCGATTGTGTAACTTCAGAAAGTTACTGAGCTCCCAGAAAGGAGAACCTAAGATGACAATTGTTATTAAAGGAATTAATTAAAAGAGTGTTCTCAGGAGAAGAGAAGTAAGGGGAGAAAAATATGGAAGGTGAGGAAAGCAGTGTGTGGCAGGGAAAGCTAAGCAAGGATGTGGACTTGGCTGGGAATAATTTAAACCTTGTCCACAGGGAGATCTGGACCATTCATTGTACCGCAGACTTAGTCTCACTTGAGGCAAGGGGTGTCAGCATTTTTGTCCCCTTATTAATCAGTTACTGGCAGCTGGCTGGCCCCTGTAAGATGTGTAGTGTCCTGAAACAGAAGTTACCATTTGTCCAAGGGAACCCCTGGAGTAGGGACATTTTTTTGAAAGCTAACATCCAGAGCATCCAAGGGGCAGATACACAGGCCCAGTGAAGGATATCTGGACAAAAGCATCTGTGACAGCACACTCTTTTAAATCAGTCAAATCCACTTGCTTTTCATATTCAGTTCAATTCATTCTTAGCATTCTGATTGGTCACATTTCTGGGAAAATATTAAGAGGAAGGTGATTAGTACAAACTAACTGTACCACATGGACTCCATCAAGTTGTATGGATCAAGCTATCAGTCTCCTTTACGGCAGGCTAGACCTAACAGAGAGCTAGCTGTCTTCTGTTCTGTCACTATCTCAAAATCAATATCCTTTGATGTCGCCAGTAAACTCATTAGAATCCTATTCCCAAGTGCGGACTATCTATAAAAACTGAAGAGGTCTACCAAATGTGCTTTTCTCTTAGTGATAGGTGGTTCAAGGTACAATGTTGTAACTTTGGAGAAGATGTCTGGAATGTTCCAGAACTCAGGACTCCCAAGAATTTCACCAGTGTAAGGGGCACCTGGGTGACTCAGTGGGTTGAGCCTCTGCCTCCAGCTCAGGTCATGATTTTGGAGTCCTGGGATCGAGCCCCGCATTGAGCTCTCTACTCAGCAGGGAGCCTGCTTCTCCCCCACCCTGCTGCCTGTCTCTCTGCCTACTTGTGATCTCTGTCTGCTGAATAAATAAATAAAAAAGAATTTCACCAGTGTAATAGGCTCTCAAAGCTTTGTAGGTTCTCCTAACTTACAGAGATGATGTCTTGCTAAGGCATGTAGCATACTTGCCATTTGTTGCTCCTCAGTTAAAGTGATGTCCAAAATCGTGGGCCAGTTGTTGAGATCAGTGTTGTTCAATAGAAATATACTGCAAGGCACGTGAGTAATTTAAGGATAACTAGTAACTATATTATTAAAAGAAACAAGCAACAATTATTTTAATAATATATTTTATTTAACCCAGCTTACCCAGGTATTGTCATTTTGATATGCTAACAATATGAAAAGCTGTAACAGGGCACAACTGATCTTCCTTTTCCCCTCACCCTGGTTTTGAAAAGCGAACCTTGGATGAGGTCTGACAGTCTGCTTCGATCCCTGACTCTTGTACAGGGAAGTCATCCTCTCAAGGAGAGGAGATGAAAAGGGGTGGAGGGAAGACTTACAGGAGACGGTTTCCTCTGCTATATTCTAGGTCTAAAACATGAAATGAGTAGCCTAGACATCCCAGCTTTTCCAACAGAACCACTGTTACATAGGCTACCCCACTTGCTCTATAATTTCACTTGTTTCTTTTCCATCTTAATGTGTAACTAAAATCAGGAGAGCAAGCAGAAAATTATGACAGGAATGATCTAGAACCTGTTTAAGATATATGCAAATGACACTATAGACAAAGGGCTGATATCCAAGATCTATAAAGAACCACATAATCACATCAAAAAATGGACAGATGACATGAGTAGACACTTCTCCAAAGAAGACATACAGATGAGTAACAGACACATGAAAAAGTGTACATCATTATTATCCATCAGGGAAATTCAAATCAAAACCACATTGAGATACTGCCTTACACCAGTTAGAACGGCAAAAATCAACAAGACAACAAACAGCAAATGTTAGAGAAATTGTGGAGAAAGGGGAAAATTCCTACACTGTTGGTGTAAATGCAAGTTGGTATAGCCACTTTGGAAAACAATGTGGAAGTTCCTCAAAAAATTAAAAATAGAAGTGCCCTATGATCCAGCAATTGCACTACTGGGTATTTACCCCAAAGATACAGATGTAGTGAAAAGAAGGGCCATATGCACCCTCGTGTTCATAGCAGCAATGTCCACAAGAGCCAAAATGTGGAAAGAGCCGAGATGCCCTTCAGCAAGAAGATAGGGTCCATATACACAATGGAATATCACTCAGCCATCAGAAAGGATGAATACCCAACTTTTGCATCAACATGGATGGGACTGGAGGAGACTATGCTAAATGAAATAAGTCAAGCAGAGAAAGTCAGTTATATGATTTCACTTATTTGTGGAACATAAGGAATAGCATGGAGGACATTATGAGAAGAAAGAGGAAAATGAAGGGGGAGAAATAGGAGTGGGAGATGAACCATGACAGACTGTAGACTCCGGGAAACAAACGGAGGGTTTTAGAAGGGAGCCGGGTGTGGGATGAGTGAGCCTGGTGATGGGTATTAAGTGCATGGAGCACTGGGTGTTATACACAAACAGTGAATCATGGAACACTACATCAAAAGCTAATGATGTACTGTACGGTGACTAACATAACACAATAAAAAAATTTTAAAAAATAAAAAAAAGTAAACTATTTGCCAACTTTAATCCTTTATTGCATTTTAAGGCAGCTTAGTCCCTCTTAGGACCTAAATTTATGGCTATAGTCATTCAGAGCTTTGCTGTAAATGATATTGGAAATGATCTCTTTTGATACCCTCATCTTTCTGACGACCTCCCAGGTAAGCCTGGTACATCTCTAGATTGGCAACTCTCTTTATGTATCTTGTTCAGCAGTTGCCTCTGTTTGCTCAGCATTTATTTTTATGTTTAACAAAAGGCTGTGGATTATGTTATGTTATAATTGAAAGTCACCAGCATAGGCAGCCTAAATCCAATTCCTCTTCATTTCAGTCAAATTTCACATTTCATTACGACAGAATTAATTTGATAGCCAAATCCGGAATGTTACTGCTTTCCAGCTAGATTTGTTTCCACTTTAACGTCCTAACTATGCTTGTAAAATAGACAATAAAACAATCTTTTCTGATTTGGGAAATACTCTTTATTCTTCATTTCTCTCTGCTCCACTGTAACATTTTAGCTGAGTTTTATGGAACAATCACTTTCCTCATCTAATTACCGCAATTCCCTGGTAGATGGCCTCCGTCGCCCTGCAATAGCAAAATTATCATAAATACACAATTCCACTGCCAGCGTCTCATCTCACACATGCGTCAGTGAGCAGAACTAGGTTTTATCTCCATAAATGTGTTCTTGCTAAATTGACAATTTTCATGTGAGCCAATCAAGTCCATCTTTGAAAATCCAGCACATTTCTGAGAAAGTTAATCTTGCCTCGTAGGTGCTCTTCAGGTTCAGCACCTAGTGCTTAACCCATGACCGTGCCAGCAGATCAAAGCTGAGGCAGGCTCCACTGCACAGTTGTGACTCCTCCTCCCTCCAGAACACGCTCTAAAATGAAGGTGGGGAACCATTGGCTCTTACCGGTGAACCTGGCTATTCCTTTTACGGCAAAAAGAGAGGACCCGCTGATCTTCCCTGAGATTTCCAGTCTAACTTTGCATGGTTTCCAAGTGTAGATTTGATGTTGGCGTTATGTTGCCGTCTTGTAGTTCCCTGAAGACATAGGCCACTTTCACATACCTGCGCTGCTGGGACCCATCTTTCCTCTGCTGAAATGTCATCCCCTCTACTTGTCTGCTGTTTAACTTATTTTCATCTTGAAAGCTCAGCTCCATAAGCTTGTCTCACTAAGCCTGCCCTGCCTTAACCTCTCACGCCTAGATTATGGCACCTTTCCTATTGCATCATCCTTATTGGGTTACATATCTTCTCCCCAACTTCACTTCTTAGTCTTTTTCCATGACTGACAAATCACCTAAACAGAGGCTACGAGCTTCGGATGAGGCATCCAAAAAATTGAGGAGTGACTCTGGGCTGTATTACTAAAAATGCCGTGTGAATTTTGGCCAGTTTCTTAGATTCTGCCACTCTTTGTTCTTTAGTATAATAAGAGTAATAGAAGTAATGGCCTCTCTAAGATGGTCGTGAGGGTTAAGTACAGGTGGAATGTAACCTCGGACTCACACAGAAAGTCAGCTATGCTACTAGAATGCTGAGTCTCACTTTCCATATCTGTAAAATGGGGGTATCACAAGGCTATTGTGAGGAAACAGTCAACATGATGCTTGATGCTTAGTTGGCACTTGAAAAGTTATTTTGGAGGAATAAGTAAATTCATGGAGGATTTGGAGGGTCTTCCTGACTATCACGACCTCTTGCTTTGTTTTGACAAAAGGTTACTGTGGGAAGATTTGAAGTTATGAAATTGGAGTATTACATTTCTTGAACATGTAATGAATTTCCTTCACTTTTATCTCTAGTATTGCAAATAGGGAATACTAATAAATGTTACTCATGGGTTTTCAAGAATGAGGCATCTAGTATGTTCCTCACTTTTAAAAGCATAAACCAGAAAGCAAAATTCTTACTAATTCTGCTATTTGTTCCCATGCTCCCTTATTTAATTGGATAAAATCTACTTCTTTAATGGATTATGGGTTAAACGTACTTGTAGTTTTCCAGCTAAGAAATCGAGTTATGTGAAACAATATCTTGAGTCTCAAGTGACTGTTTGGAAATAAACTTTTACAGCCTAACCTACCGGTGCTGGATATATATGTCCTTGGTAGAAAACACACACATGCACACACATACATATACACAAACACAATGAGAGGGGATTTAAAAACTTGATGGGTTTTTCTAAGAATGTACTTTGCAATGAATTCTTTGCAATTTTCTTTATGATTATGTCTGTATTAAAGTGAGGAAAAAACCCTTTTATTAAAAAAAGATAAAAATGTTTTCTATAGAGCATTTGCCCATCTGCATCAAAAGCATTTTATTTCCCAGCTGCTATTAGTTTATATTGAATGCATATTCAGATAGGCATCCACATACTCAGAATCATCTTTTTTTTTTTCAGTGCACATTGAGTCATGTTTGAAACAGGATTAGTTTTCAGCTTAGATGAATACTGCATTTTGATAAATTCAAGTGAATAGCTAATTCAAGTACATTCAAACTGTATTATTTACAAAACTGGGATGGTTTTTCTCAATCTTTTTATATTTGTTTTCATACCTTTTGTTCTTTAATATACATCTTCTGTGGTGAATAGAAAGAATTTCAATAAGTATTGAAAAGGTTGATTTCAAGGTATTGCACCTGAACTAAGTTGTTTTCATTTAGCTTAGATGTTTGGATATTTTCTATATTACTAGGAATAATGTATAAAGTAGTAGTAACCTACATAATCCTGGTGAAGTAGGCATGATGATTCCCTGTTTTAAATAAGGTTCTTCAGAAAATTCGTGACTAGAGAAATAGACATATAAGTAGAAATATATTGGTAAAATTTCTTGCCTTCCTCCTCCTATGGGCTATTTGGTCTTTATATCTTTGTGGGACTTTTTAAGAGAATGAGAGAGAGGGAAAATTAAGAGAATCCAAGGCAGATTTTGCTGATTTCTAATAAAATAGTAGAAGAGAAATGGAAATGGGGTGAAGGAGGCCAATAAAATAAGGCAGGGTAGAATGGAGAGAGTGTTCAAAGATTTCTGGGAGAGAGGGAGAGAAATGGGGGTGAGGGAAGTGGGGAGGGGCAGAGAGGATGACAAAGGGAATGAATTCCTTTCTTTAGTACAACTGCCTTGATCATCTTGTGAAGAACATTGAAGGTTGTAGGAGCTTCCTATTGCTGCTGGAACAAGGGGCCACAAACTAGGTGGTGTAAGACAATATAAATATGTTTTTTTGTGGTTCTAGGAGGCATAAGTCTAAAATCAGTCCCACTGGGTTAAAGGCAAGGTGTTGGCATGGCCGCATTCCTTGTGGAGGCTGTAGGAGAGAATCTGTTTCCTTTTTCCAGCTTCTTGCAGAGGTTGACTATATTCCTTGGCTTCTGTTTGCCTTCCATCTTCCAAGCCAACAGTAGTTTAGTCAAGTCTTACGTTACACCACTCTGACACTGGCTTTTCTGCTCCCCTCATCTACATTTGAGGACCCTTGGGGTTATACTGGGCCCACCCAGATAATCCAAGATAATTGCATTTTAAAATCATTTGATAGCTTAGAACCTTAATTCCCCTTTGCCATAGAAGATAACGTGTTCACAATTCCTGGGGATTAGGATGTGGGCATCTTTGGGGGACATTATTCTGCCCACCACAGATACCAAGCCTATACTTGTTATTTTACACAGGAAAAAAACCTATGCCTCAAAAATAAAATGCACTCCCAAAGTAAAAATCTTACAATAAGTACTGTTGCAAAAAAATATTCAGTGGCATGATCCAAAAAAAACATAGAACCTTTGAACTTCAGTTATTTCTGATGGTTTTGTTTTGCCTGTAATGGATAGTAAATACCATTATAATCAATGATGGGCATTTGTTTCTCATGATTTTTAATTACAGCTGCCTTTGATCTCTGTGCATTCTTTTTTGTGGAATTACTTTTTCTGTTGGAGTGAGTTTCTGTGAGAAACAAGTGATTTGCCATGACCCTCATGCACTATGGTGTGCCGTAACTGTTAGTTTCATGTGCTTAATTGGGGACTGAAATTTTTGAGGACTGGGATCCTTATTGATTTTTACTTCATTGATTTTTTTTTTTTGGTACTCAAATCCTATTTTACAGTACTTGTTATAATGTGTACAGTGTAAGCAGTTAAATACTCTGAATGCATGGATGGACGTAGGACAGAAAGAATGAGATGGCAATAAGATGCCTCTCTGAGAAATAATAGATCCTGCTTAGTTCATAGTCCTATAGTTGCCATCAGTTTTGGGGGGTTGTCTTTTGTAACTCATCTGAAATGGTGTGGCATGATTGGATAATTTCCTTTTTTTTTTTTTTTCCTGATTCTGAAGTTCTCTGATTAAGACACTCTTGGAGATATATTTTTACAAGGTCCAAGGTAGTATCTAAATGCCATGTATGGGAATGTGATTTTGATTTTACTGGGAAGAAAGACTATCAAGATCCCTTCTTATTTAATATCTGCAATGTGACACACATATTCAAATGTACATACTCATGGCTTACAGGTACACACACACACACATACACCACAGAGTAAAACAAATGGAAAATGAATAGTCAGACATTTTAGTGGGCTAATGGAAAAACCAGGTCAAATACTGTATGAGAGGAGTGAACATATGGGGTGTTCCCAAGGACTAGATCTATGGATCTATTCCTGTCCGGTTGCTCTGCACTTCCAAAGCCATTATCTCCTATACAGTCTCTATATTGACAATTACAACTTGAACCTGAAACAGATGCTGAGTTCAGACTTTTTCCCCCCTAGAATTTCTTTGAACTTGTCCATCAATGTTTAACTATGGTTCCCATTGCCTGTCCTTTAAATTATCTGGGGCAAAATGCTGAGTTCACACTTGATTTGTGCAAACACATTTGTCCATTAGTGACCAAAAAAAACCTATGAGCAAAGGTTCTTTTACAGGTGGCTATTCTCTTCATTTTTATGTATATTTTTAATTTTATTTTTATTTTTTTTCCATTTTTTTAACCAATACACTGTCAACCAGAGGGGCCTACTGACTTTAATTGTAAGGAAAGTGAGATGTGTCTTTCATTGGCATTAGCAGCAACTGGACCTGTCACCTGCCATAAGCCTATTCTGTTTGCTCAGGACAGAGAGAGCCCAGTTTATCAGGCCAGAGCTCCAAGGACCTTCCCACGTGTACAAGAAATCAAGGGCTCACAGGGGCTCTGATCATTATGAAGATATTCCCCTGCAGGTTTTGAGCTGGAAGGGTTGGTTATGCCTATGCTGGTGTCCTCAGACTTCATGGCCACAGGGTTAGAATTAACAATGCCCAGAGTTGCCACTCTCTGAGTATGCCCCAAGTGGCTTATTTCCTTGACTGTAAACCAACCATCATTCTCTTTTGTGTGCAGAGACCTTTGAAAATATTGAGATTCAGTGTGTGCATTGGGGCTTGAGCTACAAAATGAGGAATAATGACAAACTGAAAAATGTCCTCATGATTATCTTAATAAAATATCCTCTGCTTCCTTCCAGTGGAGTCTGGACATTAGTCTTTTAATTCTAAATTTGGAACTTGGCTCATATTTCTCCAGTTTACCGTTATCAAGTGGTATTGGATTCTGCATGCCATACTCATTATGGTCTTCGTGGTTTTACCGATATCATCTGCTCGGCCTTCAGCTGTCTTACCAATCTTTGAAAGCTCAGCCCCTGTATGAAGCCATCTCTAGTTAAAGCAAGATACCTAGTTCCCTGTGCTACCAAGTTATCTTGTGTTTCTTACTCCTTTTTTTTTTTTTTTTCCCAACCTTGTCCAGTTCTAGCGTATATCATTTGGGGGAGTCGTCTATGCCTCTGACCTTGCAAGAGGTTGAGCTCCTCAAGATGGGAGATTATAGATTTTTTAAGCAACATACATACAGCTAACAGCTATGGTTTTCTGCCCCCACCCCCCATCTTGGTTCCTGCTCATTTCTGTCCTGACAGAGAAAGGGATTTTTAGAATAGTGGCTCTTTAGGATTTCCATAGAGTGATTTTTTTATTATTAGCAGGTTAGAAGTTGGAAGATGGTCTTCACTAAATCAACTCTTGCCATCACAGAACAGAACCAGGATGAATCCTAACAATCTCAATGATAAGTAATAGCCTCTAAAGTTA
Source organism: Lutra lutra (assembly GCF_902655055.1). NCBI lineage: Eukaryota > Metazoa > Chordata > Mammalia > Carnivora > Mustelidae > Lutra > Lutra lutra. The sequence continues at coordinate 25,082,446 of NC_062294.1, read as the reverse complement.
AGTTAGGGTCTTTGAGGGAGTGGAGTAGAGTAGAACATGAAAAGAGAAAAGGGAACGAGGAACATTTAAACATTATCTGTGGCTGATGCTGAACAGACTGCCTATAAATCCTGTGAAATCAAGAAATAATAACAAGAGCTTCATTTGGAATCTTCTACCATGCCTCTGAGTGAGATTCTGTCCTATCTGGTTATGGATTATATCTGTAAGCCTTTGAAAATACTGTGGGACAAAAGGACAGGGTTTTATAGATATATGTGAACGGAGAGACAGACAGATAGATGCTGGTTGCCCAAAATAAATATTTGACAAATTCAGTGGCTCCGTGGCTTGCAATTCCTGCAAGAACATTACAAACATCATTTCATCCTGAGTTCATCCTCAGTCAAGCGAGCATTACAAAGAGTGGCTTAGTGTAATCCTCTGCTCCACATCAGCAGAGTCATTAGCTCAGACATGTGGAAAACGATAAATACGTGAGCCGCTAGAGTGGAGGAAAGCCGGCCTCTGTTGTTTCCGCACCGTGGGCCCTGGCACACGGACTCTCTGCTCAGAGCCCGGCCCTGTGTTCCTGGGCTGGCTTATCACAGGCCAGCTATGACATGGTCACACTTGCCTCCGATGAAGGAAGATAGGCAGTGGGTTTCGAGGGGTGGACATGACAAATACAAATTTGTTTATTGGCTTGGAATAATAACAGCAGAGGGCTTGTGAGTCCAGGATATGTCCCCTCATCCTTTGCCATGGGAGTGTGTTCGAATTGTCACAAACATTTTAGATCATGGTTTGATAATATTTCTTAAAATTACAGATGGGGACATCTGGGTGGCTCAGTTGGTTAGGCATCTGCCTTTGGCTCAGGTCATGATCCCAGGGTCTTGGAATCGAGTGCCACATTAGGCTCCCTGCTCAGCAAGGAGCCTGCTTGCCCCTCTCCCCCCGGATGCTCCTTCTGCTTGTGCACGCGTGCTCTCTCTCTCTCTCTGCCTCTCTGACAAATTAAAAAAAAAATCTTAAAAAAATTACAAATAAATGACTCTAGAGCTAGCAATTCACCTTTCTAAAGAACGCATCCTACATTATTGTTTATAGTGCTGCCCACCTCCAAATAGAGCATTGTAGAATTCATTCATTAAGGAGAATAATGAGAAAAAAACACCAACACATTGATAAGGAATATCCTATAGCTATTAAAAAGAATGGGGTAGGTATTTATATATAGATCTGGGTATATGTTATATGGGGGGGAAAACATGTACTGCAAAGATACACAAGAAAACATGTACACTCCCTTGGGTATAGGCACATAGGTAGTATTTTTTAATTATCAAAAACTGCTATAATGATATACATACTCACGTATGTTTTTATAAGCATGTAGAAAAGTATGGAAAGAACTTCCTAAGACCAGTGAATTAATTTTATGTGCTATGGCATGTATAAACAGGTAGTTCATTCCAGCCCTAGAGAAAAAGAGACTGAATCTCAGAGTTTATTTTCTGTGGTGATAAAACTAGAAAAAAGCATACCTGGTATACGTCTTTAAATACAGGCCTATGGGCGCCTGGGTGGCTGAGTGGGTTAAGCCACTGCCTTCGGCTCAGGTCATGATCTCAGGGTCCTGGGATCGAGTCCCACATCAGGCTCTCTGCTCAGCAGGAAGCCTGCTTCCCTCTCTCTCTCTCTCTCTGCCTGCCTCTCTGTCTACTTGTGATCTCTCTCTGTCAAATAAATAAATAAAATCTTTAAAAAAAATAGTGAGTTTTCATTAAAAAAAAAAATACAGGCCTATTTGTATGCTTCTTTCTACCAGTTAATGCTTTTGTTGCTGGGTGTGTGTGTGTGAGTGTGTGTGTGTGTGTGTGTGTGTGCGTGCGTGTATTCTGTTGTGAAATGGTAAAATGTGTCACTTCATATTTTGCAGAAAGAAAAGCTATCTTTAGGGCCAGAACACCTAGGCTCAGGTCACATTATGCTCTATAATCTCTCTGATTTGAACTATTCGTTTAAAATCTCTGAGCCATTATTTCATTTCTGAAAAGGGAATAATTCCAGCCCGTATTTCCTTACAAGATTGTTGTGAGGTTGGATAAGATAACCCAGATAATATAAAAGTAGACTAGATGACAACCTACATGAAAGTAGGGGCTACACATGTTTCCATTGTCATTGTATACCCAGTACATAGTGCTTGGAGCATTACTGCTTTATAATCCTGTATTTGCAATACAAATTTTATTACAGTACAATTTACTTAGACTAAAAATCACACTATTTAAATATAAAGTACATAATTTTTGCAAATGTATAAATTTCATATCACCTGATTAAGATAGAGAGTATTATCACCACAGAAAAATTCTTGATGCCTACCTGCCCTGGTAATCTCTGATCTGATTTCTGTCACTAAGGAATAGTTGTTTTTTTTTTTTTTTAAGATTTTATTTATTTGACAGAGATCACAAGTGGGCAGAGAGGCAAGCAGAGAGAGAGAGAGGAGGAAGCAGGCTCCCTGTGGAACAGAGAGCCTGATGTGTGACTCGATCCCAGGACCCTGAGATCATGACCTGAGCTGAAGGCAGAGGCTTAACCCACTGAGCCACTCAGGTGTCCCAGGAATAGTTTTTTAATTCTAGAATTTTATGTTATCACCTGAAGAACAGAAGCCTTTAATTTTAAAAAAACTCTATAACTTGCATATTTTAATTTGTGCTTTAAAATATTAATGATTTGTGCTGTTTGTCTTAAGAAATCTTTGCTTGCCACAAGTTAACAAAGATGTTCTGCATTTTCTTCAAAACCTTTATAATTTTAGCTTTTACTTTTATGTCTATGATCCATTTCAAGTTAAAAATTTTCCACGTGTGAGGAGAGGAGTCAAGATGGCGGAGAAGTAGCAGGCTGAGACTACTTCAGGTAGCGGGAGATCAGCTAAATAGCTTATCTAAAGATTGCAAACACCTACAAATCCAACGGGAGATCGAAGAGAAGAAGAACAGCAATTCTAGAAACAGAAAATCAACCTTTATCTGAAAGGTAGGACTGGCGGAGAAGTGAATCCAAAGCGACTGGAAGATAGACCGCGGGGGGAGGGGCCAGCTCCTGGCGAGCGGCGGAGCAACGGAGCACAAAATCAGGACTTTTAAAAGTCTGTTCTGCTGAGGAACATCGCTCCAGAGGCTTAACTGGGGTGAAGCCCAGGCGGGGTCAGCGCGGCCTCAGGTCCAACAGGGTCACAGAAGGATAGGGGGTGCCTGAGTGTCGCAGAGCTTACCGGTATTAGAACAGGGAAGCCGGCTACAGAGACAGAGCTGAGGAGTGAGCTCTCAGCTCGGGGTTACCTTGAACCGGTTGCAGGCTCGGTCAGCTCAGAGCGCGGCCAGAGGCCAGGGTGATGGGAGTCATTGGGCGCTGTTCTCTGAGGGCGCACTGAGGAGTGGGGCCCCGGGCTCTCGGCTCCTCTGGGCCAGAGACCGGGAGGCCGCCATCTTCATCCCCACCCACCAGAATCTACGGAAAGCGCTCAGGGAACAAAAGCTCCCGAAAGCAAACCCAGCAAACCCGAGCAGATTACTCAGCCCGGCCCCGGGGAAGGGCGGTGCAACTCCGCCTGGGGCAAAGACGCTAGAGAATCACTACAACAGGCCCCTCCCCAAGAAGATCAATGAGAAACCCAGCCAGGACCAAGTTCACCTACCAAGGAGTGCAGTTTCAATACCAAGGAGAGCTGCGGAATTCCAGAGGAGAAGAAAGCAAAGTATGGATCTCATGGCTTTCTCCCCATGATTCTTTAGCCTTGAAGTTAATTTAATTTTTTTTCCTTTTTCAATTTTTTTTTCTCTTTTTCTGCTAAATTTTTTTAACTTTTACCGTTTTCTTTTTTAACGTTTTTTAAATAGTTCATCTAATATGTATATATATATATATATTTTCATTTTATATTTTTTCTTTATCGGCTTTCTTTTTTTAATAGTTTTTTTTTTCCCCTTTCTGAACCCTTTTTATCCCCTTTCTCCCCCCTCACGATTTGGGATCTCTTCTGATTTGGCTAAAGCATATTTTCTTGGGGTTGTTGCCACCCTTTTAGTATTTTACTTGCTCCTTCATATACTCTTATCTGGACAAAATGACAAGGCAGAAAAATTCACAACAAAAAAAAGAACAAGAAGCAGTACCAAGGGCTAGGGACCTAATCAATACAGACATTGGTAACATGTCAGATATAGAGTTCAGAATGACGATTCTCAAGGTTCTAGCCGGGCTTGAAAAAGGCATGGAAGATATTAAAGCAACCCTCTCGGGAGATATAAAAGCCCTTTCTGGAGAAATAAAAGAACTAAAATCTAACCAAGCTGAAATCAAAAAAGCTATTAATGAGGTGCAATCAAAAATGGAAGCTCTCACTGCTAGGATAAATGAGGCAGAAGAAAGAATTAGCGATATAGAAGACCAAATGACAGAATAAAGAAGCTGAGCAAAAGAGGGACAAACAGCTACTGGACCACGAGGGGAGAATTCGAGAGATAAGTGACACTATAAGACGAAACAACATTAGAATAATTGGGATTCCAGAAGAAGAGGAAACAGAGAGGGGAGCAGAAGGTATGTTGGAGAGAATTATTGGAGAGAATTTCCCCAATATGGCAAAGGGAACAAGCATCAAAATCCAGAAGGTTCAGAGAACCCCCCCCTCAAAATCAATAAGAATAGGTCCACACCCCGTCACCTAATAGTAAAATTTACAAGTCTTAGTGACAAAGAAAAGATCCCGAAAGCAGCCCAGGAAAAGAAGTCTGTAATGTACAATGGTAAAAATATTAGATTGGCAGCAGACTTATCCACAGAGACCTGGCAGGCCAGAAAGAGCTGGCATGATATATTCAGAGTACTAAATGAGAAAAACATGCAGCCAAGAATACTATATCCAGCTAGACTATCATTGAAAATAGAAGGAGAGATTAAAAGCTTCCAGGACAAACAAAAACTGAAAGAATTTGCAAATACCAAACCAGCTCTACAGGAAATATTGAAAGGGGTCCTCTAAGCAAAGAGAGACCCTAAAAGTAGTGGATCAGAAAGAAACAGAGACAATATACAATAACAGTCACCTTACAGGCAATACAATGGCACTAAATTCATATCTCTCAATACTTACCCTGAATGTTAATGGGCTAAATGCCCCAATCAAAAGACACAGGGTATCAGAATGGATAAAACAAAACCCATCTATATGTTGCCTACAAGAAACTCATCTTAAACCCGAAGACACCTCCAGGTTTAAAGTGAGGGGGTGGAAAAGAATTTACCATGCTAACGGACATCAGAAGAAAGCAGGAGTGGCAATCCTTATATCAGATCAATTAGATTTTAAGCCAAAGACTATAATAAGAGATGAGGAAGGACACTATATCATACTCAAAGGAACTGTCCAACAAGAAGATCTAACAATTTTAAATATCTATGCCCCTAACGTGGGAGCAGCCAACTATATAAACCAATTAATAACAAAATCAAAGAAACACATTGACAAGAATACAATAATAGTAGGGGACGTTAACACTCCCCTCACTGAAATGGACAGATCATCCAAGCAAAAGATCAACAAGGAAATAAAGGCCTTAAATGACACACTGGACCAGATGGACATCACAGATATATTCAGAACATTTCATCCCAAAGCAACAGAATACACATTCTTCTCTAGTGCACATGGAACATTCTCCAGAATAGATCACATTCTTGGTCCTAAATCAGGTCTCAACTGGTATCAAAAGATTGGGATCATTCCCTATATTTTCAGACCACAATGCTCTGAAGCTAGAACTCAATCACAAGAGGAAATTTGGAAAGAACCCAAATACATGGAGACTAAACAGCATCCTTCTAAAGAATGAATGGGTCAACCAGGAAATTAAAGGAGAATTGACAAAATTTATGGAAACAAATGATAATGAAAACACAACGGTTCAGAATCTGTGGGACGCAACAAAGGCAGTCCTGAGAGGAAAATATATAGCGGTACAATCCTTTCTCAAGAAACAAGAAAGGTCTCAGGTACACAACCTAACCCTACACCTAAAGGAGCTGGAGAAAGAACAAGAAAGAAACCCTAAACCCAGCAGGAGAAGAGAAATCATAAAGATCAGAGCAGAAAGCAATGAAATAGAAACCAATAAACAATAGAACAAATCAACGAAACTAGGAGCTGGTTCTTTGAAAGAATTAATAAGATTGATAAACCCCTGGCCAGACTTATCAAAAAGAAAAGAGAGAGGACCCAATTAAATGAAATCATGAATGAAAGAGGAGAGATCACAACGAACACCAAAGAAATACAGACAATTATAAGAACATACTATGAGCAACTCTACGCCAACAAATTTGACAATCTGGAAGAAATGGATGCATTCCTAGAGACATATAAACCACCACAACTGAACCAGGAAGAAATAGAAAGCCTGAACAGACCCATAACCAGTAAGGAGATTGAAACAGTCATCAAAAATCTCCAAACAAACAAAAGCCCAGGGCCAGACGGCTTCCCGGGGGAATTCTACCAAACATTTAAAGAAGAACTAATTCCTATTCTCCTGAAACTGTTCCAAAAAATAGAAATAGAAGGAAAACTTCCAAACTCATTTTATGAGGCCAGCATCACCTTGATCCCAAAACCAGACAAGGATCCCATCAAAAAAGAGAACTACAGACCAATATCCTTGATGAACACAGATGCAAAAATTCTCGCCAAAATACTAGCCAATAGGATTCAACAGTACATTAAAAGGATTATTGACCACGACCAAGTGGGATTTATTCCAGGGCTGCAAGGTTGGTTCAACATCCGCAAATCAATCAATGTGATACAACACATTAATAAAAGAAAGAACAAGAACCATATGATACTCTCCATAGATGCTGAAAAAGCATTTGACAAAGTACAGCATCCCTTCCTGATCAAAACTCTTCAAAGTGTAGGGTTAGACGGCACATACCTCAATATTATCAAAGCCATCTATGAAAAACCCATGGCAAATATCATTCTCAATGGAGAAAAACTGAAAGCTTTTCCGCTAAGGTCAGGAACACGGCAGGGATGTCCGTTATCACCACTGCTATTCAACATAGTACTAGAAGTCCTAGCCTCAGCAATCAGACAACAAAAGGAAATTAAAGGCATCCAAATCGGCAAAGAAGAAGTCAAACTATCACTCTTTGCAGATGATATGATATTATATGTGGAAAACCCAAAAGACTCCACTCCAAAACTGCTAGAACTTGTACAGGAATTCAGTAAAGTGTCAGGATATAAAATCAATGCACAGAAATCAGTTGCATTTCTCTACACCAACAACAAGACAGAAGAAAGAGAAATTAAGGAGTCCATCCCATTTACACTTGCACCCAAAACTATAAGATACCTAGGAATAAACCTAACCAAAGAGACTAAGAATCTATACTCAGAAAACTATAAAGTACTCATGAAAGAAATTGAGGAAGACACAAAGAAATGGAAAAATGTTCCATGCTCCTGGATTGGAAGAATAAATATTGTGAAAATGTCTATGCTACCTAAAGCAATCTACACATTTAATGCAATTCCTATCAAAGTACCATCCATTTTTTTCAAAGAAATGGAACAAATAATCCTACAATTTATATGGAACCAGAAAAGACCTCGAATAGCCAAAGGAATATTGAAAAAGAAAGCCAAAGTTGGTGGCATCACAATTCCGGACTTCAAGCTCTATTACAAAGCTGTCATCCTCAAGACAGCATGGTACTGGCACAAAAACAGACACATAGATCAATGGAACAGAAGAGAGAGCCCAGAAATGGACCCTCAACTCTATGGTCAACTCATCTTCGACAAAGCAGGAAAGAATGTCCAATGGAACAAAGACAGCCTCTTCAATAAATGGTGTTGGGAAAATTGGACAGCCACATGCAGAAAAATGAAATTGGATCATTTCCTTACACCACACACGAAAATAGACTCAAAATGGATGAAGGATCTCCATGTGAGAAAGGAATCCCTCAAAATCCTTGAGGAGAACACAGGCTGCAACCTCTTCGACCTCAGCCGCAGCAACATCTTCCTAGGAACATCGCCAAAGGCAAGGGAAGCAAGGGCAAAAATGAACTATTGGGATTTTGCTTTTGCACAGCTTTTGCACAGCAAAGGAAACAGTGAACAAAACCAAGACAACTGACAGAATGGGAGAAGATATTTGCAAATGACATATCAGATAAAGGGCTAGTGTCCAAAATCTATAAAGAACTTAGCAAACTCAACACCCAAAGAACAAATAATCCAATCAAGAAATGGGCAGAGGACATGAACAGACATTTCTGCAAAGAAGACATCCAGATGGCCAACAGACACATGAAAAAGTGCTCCATATCACTCGGCATCAGGGAAATACAAATCAAAACCACCATGAGATATCACCTCACACCAGTCAGAATGGCTAAAATGAACAAGTCAGGAAATGCCAGATGCTGGCGAGGATGCGGAGAAAGGGGAACCCTCCTACACTGTTGGTGGGAATGCAAGCTGGTGCAACCACTCTGGAAAACAGCATGGAGGTTCCTCAAAAGGTTGAAAATAGAACTACCCTATGACCCTGCAATTGCACTGCTGGGTATTTACCCTAAAGATACAAACGTAGTGATCCGAAGGGGCACGTGCACCCGAATGTTTATAGCAGCAATGTCTACAATAGCCAAACTATGGAAAGAACCTAGATGTCCATCTACAGACGAATGGATAAAGAAGATGTGGTATATATACACAATGGAATACTATGCAGCCATCAAAAGAAATGAAATCTTGCCATTTGCGACGACGTGGATGGAACTAGAGGGTATCATGCTTAGCGAAATAAGTCAATCGGAGAAAGACAACTATCATATGATCTCCCTGATATGAGGGAGAGGAGATGCAACATGGGGGGTTAAGGGGGTAGGAGAAGAGTAAATGAAACAAGATGGGATTGGGAGGGAGACAAACCATAAGTGACTCTTAATCTCACAAAACAAACTGAGGGTTGATGGGGGGAGGGGGTTTGGGGGGGGTAGGGTTATGGATATTGGGGAGGGTATGTGCTATGGTGAGTGCTGTGAAGTGTGTAAACCTGGCGATTCTCAGACCTGTATCCCTGGGGATAAAAATATATGTTTATAAAAAATAAAATTAAAAAAAAAAACAGGAAAAAAGAATTTTCCACGTGGAACATCAGGGTCTTGTTTTTGTAGGTGCTTATTTATGGAAAAACAGTGGTTTTACTACAAGTTTTTGAGGTCTACCTTTTCCCCTTCAGTTACCTTTGTCATAAAACAACTTTGTCAATCAGACATCGAGGAAATGCAAATGAAAACCATAATGAGATGCTACTTCATACCCACTATGATGGCTATAATAATAATAATAATAATAGTAATAATAATAAAACATAAGTTTTGGTGAGGATGTGGAGACATTAGAACCTCCATATACTACAGTTAAGAATGTAAAATGATATAGCTGCTTTAGAAAATAATCTTCAAACTCCTCAAAAATTTATGCACAGAGTTAACGAATAACAAGGCAATTGTGTTCCTAGATATATACCCAAGAAAAATAAATACATACACACAAATATTTATACAGGATTGTTCATAACATCTATTATTCATAATAGCCAAAAAGTGGGGAAATATTTAAATGTCCATCAAGTGATAAAGGGATAAAGAAAATATATCCTTACAGGGGCATATTATTTATCTATAAAAAGGGATAAAGTATACATGCTACAACATGGATGAATTTTGAAAACACTATACTGCAAAAAAGAAGGTAGTTGTTACATATTGTATGATTCCATTTTCTTTCCAGAATAGGCAACTCTATAGAGACAGAAAGTAGATTAATGATTGACTAGGGCTGGGAGGAGGGATATTGGGCCAAAGGGGGAATGATTGCTAATTTTATGGGGTTTATTTTTGGGGTAATGAAAATGTTCTAAAATTAATTGTATTGATTGCATAATTCAGTGGATATACTAAAGCTCATTTAATTTTACAATTTAAATGTATTATATGATTTAAATTGTTATGGTTTCTCTGTAAAGAGTTTGAAAAAATCATCTGACTATATATGGGTGTTTCTGTTCTCTCCCATTTATCTATATATCTATCCTTATGCTAATTCATGTTATCTTGATTACTGTAGTTTTGCAATGACTAGTGAAATTAGGGAGTGTAAGTCATCCAATAGTGTCTTTTTCCTTTTACCCAAACTACTTTTGCCTATTCTAGCATAAAATTATTTTCTGTATAAAAATTTTAGAATCAGTTTGACAATTTCTGCAAAAATGCTTTTTGGAGTGTTCGGTGGGGTTTCATTGAAGCTATAGATCAATGTGGAGTGAATTGATATATTAAAACTAAATATTTGATACCCTATATATGGGATATTTTTCAATTTATTTTGACTTCTTAAATTTTTTTCAGCAATGTTTTTTTTAACCTTAGTTTTCTCTTTGTTTATTTCAAAATTTTTGGTGAATTAATTTTTATTTTTTTTACTTTATTGTAAATATTGAAACTTTTTCACTTCCAACTATTTATTGCTAGTATATAAAAGATAAATATTTGTATTTTGATTTTGTATACTGCAACCTTTATAGATTAAGTCTATTAGTTTCTTGGATGTAGCTTATGATATTTTGTTGACAATTTTCATTTTCTATTTTCCAATATTTATGCACCTTATTTCTTTTTCCTGCATTATTGAATTTGCTAGTACAATATTAGAAGTTTTAAAATTGGACATTCTTGTCTTTATCTCAATTTTAGATGGTTAAACATTTGGTCTTTACTACATATGATTTGTCTATAGGTTTTTCATAAATGCTCTTTGTTAAATTAATAGAATTTCATTATTTCTAGTTTGTCAAAAGGTTTTATTTTCCTGTTTTTAAAGGAGTGGGTGTTGAATTTCATCAAATACTCTTTTTTTAAAGGTTGATTTATTTATTTTAGAGAGAGTGAGAGCGTGCATGCACTTGAGTATAAGTGGGAGGGGTAGAGGGAGAGGGAGAGAGAATCTCAAGCAGACTCTTTGAGTGCTGAGCCTGACAGGGGCCTCAGTCTCATGGCTCTGAGATCACAACCTGAGACAAAACCTAGAATCAGATGCTTAACTGACTGTGCCACCCAGGTGACCCTGATACTTTATTTATCCATTAATATGTTCATATAATTTTCTCTTCTGTCTTGTTAGTGTGGTGGTCTAAAATAATTTGTTTTTGAGTACTGAAACAAGCTTGAATTTTTAGGGTAAACCCTACTTGATGATGATGTACAGTTCATTTTATCTCTATTCCTTAGTGTGTTTTTAAAGTTCTGTTAAAGATTTTTTGCATCTATTTTTATGGGAGATACTGACTTACTGGCTTGTTCAGTAAGTGTGGAAGTGTTGTGTTTCCTAAAGTGTGTAATGTTGGTCTTATTTCTTTCTTGAACATTTGATATAACTCATCATAATGACAATCAGTAATTTTTTCTAAATTAATTTTTCTATTGTTTGTGTATTTCCCATTTCATTGATTTCTGCTTTATCTTGATCATTTTTCTTTGTGTTTTGTTTGCTCTTTTAGTTTCTTTAAGTTTCAGGCTTCTTAAATTAGAGAACAGACTTAATTTTAGGCCTGTGTCTTATACAGCTATTTAGAGTTATAAAATTCCCTTTACAGCTGCTTTAGACAAATCACACAAATACTCATGTTTTTGACCTGTCATTAAAGTTGAAATATTTTCTAATTTCTTCACTAATTTCTTCTTGGCCCCTGGATTATTTAGAAAAATATTATTTAATATGGGAATTGCCTGGATTTCTTACTATTACTAATTTCAATTTCAGTTCTGTTGTGGTCCTAGAATATATTTTGTGAGATTTTATTCATTTGAAATTGTGGCCCATGTATGGTCTAATTGAATGTCCCATGTCTACTTGGTCAATTAGATCAGGGTAGTTTATTGTGTGATTTAGATCTTGTATATTTTCCTGATGTTTTTATCTACTGTTCTTCATTGGTGAGAGAGAGGTGCTAAAATCTCTGACTGTGCTTCTGAATTTGTCTTTCTCACTTTACATACTTTAGTTCTGACAGTTTTGCTTCATGGATTAGAAGTGTAGCTATGTTTTGTTGTTGTAGTTATTGTTGCTTTAAGTAGGCTTCATACCCATTGTGGGGCTTGAACTGATAACCCTGACACTGAGAATTGCATGCTCTACCAACTGAGCCAACTGAGCCATCCAGGTACCCTGGAAGTTAAGTTTTGATGAACATGTGTATCTTGGATTGTTATGTCTTCCTGATGTATTGTTCCTTTCATCATTATATAATGTCCTCCTTTAGCTCTTCTTAGCAGTCTTGATCTTGAAGTCTCTCTTCATTTGGAGTTAAAACAGTCATGCTTGACTTCTTATGCTTATTCTTTGCATTATGTATCTTTATTCATCTCTTTCTTTTTTTTTTCTTCTTGGAAATGTAAATATTTACTCCATGTAAAGAAGACTGAGTTAAAACAGTCTCAATTCAAGACCTAGTCCCACCACTGATCTATGAAAATATCTTCTCTTGTTTATTTATATCTATAAATTTCCAATTATGCTCATTTGCCCCTTTCCCACTGGGCAACCATTCTGCTGATTTTAATATACAGTTAATAATTTTTTTGAAATAAATTCTTGCACAATGTTTTGTATATGTGTGCATTTTGAAATTTACATAAATGATATGTCATTTTTCTTCATCATATCACCTTATGATATGGTATTGATATCCATATCATATCATATGCTATCATATGGAATATGATACATATTCCTCTGTGTAGATAGTTCATTACCTATTGCATCATGGAGATCTGTGGTTTGTGTACACCACAGTTTACCTCTTCATTCTTTAGTAGCAGGCCCCTACATTTCCTCCAGGTTTCCACTACCACACACATGCTCCCCCAACCAACCTCATTCTAAAATAGTATCTTTTTAGAATATTTGTAGGAATTTTTAGAGATGAACACATAGGAATGTAATTTTTGGATCAAGGGATTTCATTACATCTAACTTGCCCAAGTATTGGAATATTAGTTCTGATAGGCCTATGTTCATCCTCACTCCCTCCAGCAGAATATGAAGAACACCATAGCCCCATATCTTTCCAACTCTTGACATTATCCTACTCTCTAATTTTTGTTCATTTAATTAAGTTATAAAATGCTATCACATTTTTGTTTAAATTCCCATTTCTTTGATGACCAATACATTTGAGCATTTCTAGTATGTACACATTTTAGTCTTCTGAGTTTCTACTTCTGTAATTTTTTTGCATTATTTGCCCATTTTTAAATTAATGTTGACTTACTGAAGTCTCTGTACATCTTAGATAATAATAGTAGTCCCTTGTTGGTTTTAGTTACTTCAGGTATCTCCTCTAAATCTATCTTTGTCTCTTAACTTATTTCAAAGTGTGCTTTTCTGAGCAGAAATCATGAATTTATATTTATATCCGGTTCACCAAAGTTTTGTTTACATACAGTAAAACTCAGCTTTAGATGGAAACAATTCTATGAGTTTTGACAAATATTTCCATGCCTGTTTCATATAGTACTTATTATGTAATTGGCACTTAATTTGCTAGATTCAAATATCAGAGCCAAGATTTACCCAGGCATCAGAACTTCCCAGTCCGGCATCAGAACCCACACATGAATTGTCATGCATGCAGGTTCCCTTACTGTAACAAGGGGATTGCTCTCCTACAGGCTCACAGATGATCAGTCCTACCATTAGGTAGGACCCTTCCCTTAGGAAGTAACAGGCAGTTGATCCAGGAGTCATGATTCATCTTTGTGTCAGGGCTTGCATCATCAGAACAGTGCCAGGAGATTTTTACATCCATTTTCAGAGTAGCACTTTAGGTGACAATTCCAATTTCAAGTATCTCAAATCAGAACTTCTCATGGGGACTCTTAATGGTACCTAGATGTGGTGTACTCTGGATAGAGTTGGAGTAAAACCACTCACTCATCCATGGATTCTAATGTCTGGTTGATAGCAATATATATTTCTGGGCTTTGAGTTTCTTTGAAAAAAAATTATTATTCACATCTTCAATTTTAGTAAACATAATTTAATAAAGAAAATATGTGGTAGGGCCTGGAGTCAGAGGAAGTCTTTTTTCATTCATCCATTTGTATATTCATTCAACTCTTCATTCATTTTGATAAGGACTGAATGGGAACATAATATGTACTAGAAATTAAAGATTAATAAACATTTAACAAAGGGAGATATGGAAGTGATAAAACAGAGTAAGTTAAGTCTGTCTATTAAATGATTGTAAAACATTACTAAGAAGTTTGCCTCACCTGTGTGACACATTGACTAAAGGGTAGTATTTAACTCCAAAAATATCTAGGTGTCACTGTAGTATCCCAGTTCATAAATGAAAGAACAGACCCTGGAAGAGTGAAGTGAATTATCTTTTACTTTCTTCCCCTTGGACCAGGATCACAGTGATGGAGTAGAGTTTGGGAATACTAAAATATATACGTCTGTGTGTGGTCTTGGACATCTGACTTGCTTGCCTTTGCGTTAAATGTGGATTTCACAGTTTTCCAAGCATTGACTACTATGCAGTATGTGTGTGTGTTTTGCAAAATATGAAGTGTTGTACAAATGTATGCCAATAGTGGGTATTGCCTGTTCCTACTTGTCTACTTTCTTTTTAGTATAGTTGACACACGATGTTATATTAGTTTCAGGTGTATAACACAGTGATTTGACAAGTTTATACATTATGCTATGTTTATCACAAGTATAGCTACCATCTGTCACTATACAACACTGCTGCTATTACAGTACCATTGCTTGTCTACCTTACTTTAAGGAAATCTTAGTTAATGAGCAAAATTGCATAGATAGTCTTTTTCTTTTTTAAGATTTATTTATGTTGGAGAGAGAAAGAATGTGATTGGGGGATAGGGGCAGAGGCAGGGGGAGGAAGAGAGAATCCTCAAACAGACTCCCTGCTGTGCATGGAGCCTGATGCAGGACTTGATCCCCGGACCTCAACATCATGACCTGAGCCGAAATCAAGAGCCACTCAAATGACTGAGCCATGCAGGTGTCCCAGGGGATTAGATATTCTTAAAGAGGGCATTGCTGTTTGGGACTATATTGGTTTTTCCCACCCCCCCCTGTTTTTTTTAGCTAAGAGCATCATTATTTTCCTTTGGAAGATGATTTCTTCCTTATTTCCACATTTCATATTCACCTGTTGGCCATTGTTGGGATGGTCAATCCCAGGACTGCAAGTGTTTGCTTCAAGGGTGGGCAGATGTCCTAATCCTATTCTCACTCTCACCCAGGATTTCGACCTGAGCTATTGAGAGTGATTATCCTCTAAAGATGGGCTTTGGAGTTCCAAGTTTCATAAGCCAAGACACATCCTTTTCATGAATAAGCTAGTCTGACTCCTTTCATCTCCCTAGCATTTCACACATGGCCATCTCCTCCCTGGAAAGTAGAATACTGAGAATACCGATGCTTTATTTATACTTACTTTTCTATCACTGAGCATAATCTTTTGAAACTTAGACAAACTCTCAGAAAATGCCAGCAAATCTGCGATAGTATATAGTAGTTCTTGCAGATATTGACCACTTCAGGGAAGAGAACAAATCGTCCTAAACACCAAGGGGTTTGATGTGTGGGCACCGGACAAACTCCATCTTCACACCTCACCCCCGCAGTGTCAAGCAAAGCCATGCCCAGCACAGCACTTACTCCACTTGTTCCAGCAATAAAGTAGAGTAAAAGAGTGCCTCTTACCAGTTGCTACTAAGCATTGAAATGTGTGTTTACTCTCAGAGAAAAGGGCTACACCTTTTTTTCCTTCTTGATATAATTATGTTGAGCAGTCAAGCATCAAGGGGGAGACCAAAACTACACAAAAATGGGTGCTAAGTAATGGTCAGGTGTGTCCTTCACCTTTCTAGTGCTTTCTTGCCTCCGAGGGAGGGAGGGAGAAGAGGAGGCATAACCAAGCTGCTGAATATTTTCAGGCTGATGAACAAATGACTTCATTATGGTGAAGATTGCTTCTCCTCTTGTGTAATGTCATAACTTTTGGTATAATTCAGCTTTTAAAGACTCTGTGGGGAAGGCACAGTCTCAGAACAAACTGCCATTAATATTTAATACACATACACCAAAAAATATTAGCCCCTTAAGCTTTTATGAAGTCTTTATGGGGAAAAAAAAGACAAAACTACAAGCGAAGTCACACTTCCAAATAAAAAGCAGCAATCTTAACTAAAGCAACTGTGGGGAGAATTAAGAAACAAATTTCAACTTTGAGTTGTTATGTTTGCAAGAAATAATTATTTAGGTTCTTGGGAAATGACACAAATTCTTCTCCCCTTTTTTCCCCTCTATTTGTCTTCTTTGGTTATGAGTACAGTTACAGAATTCTGAACTAATGGTGTAACATCTATAATTGTCACTAAACACAACCTAGCACTAACCATTACTTCTTATTGTGAACTATGCTGTATTTCTTTTTAGAACTAAAATGCTGGGGAAGCAGCTTTGTTGGATGAGCTCTGCTTTCCCTCCCAGTTCTCAACCCAACTGAAAATGTTGCCTCATTAGATCTTGAACCCAGAAGCCTGTGCTAAACATCCCCTTACTTGGAGCATCAAGGGGTCCCAGAATCTTTGCACACAGACCGGGGACCCCAGGGATACTTACATGGGATTGGGTAGCTGCCCTTCTATAGCTAGTTGTTGGTTTGGTTGGAACCATGGCATGATCCCCATGTCAAATAGTGTTTGCCAGAAAAGGCAAAGTAGAGTGGAAGCCCTGAAGATCAAACGGCCAAGCACTCTGTGAGGATTTCTGCTCCTATGTCCTACTACTTGGGGGCCAAAGGGCACAATCAGAATGGAGCGAAGGGTGATCTTTGAAAATGTTAACAGTGCTCATCATCATGAAGAGCCCTTGAGGCACAAGGTAGAGTCAGATGGATGAACAAGAAAGAGCAGGTTTTAGTAGCTGAATCATGGTAGCAGGTGTCCTACCTGTTTTCAGATTTGGTTTCAGCCGTTTCCCCCTCTGTGTCCTCTTATAATTTTTAAACCTTATGACGTTCTTCACAGTTGACCATTAAGTACCACTCAGTTGGTTAGAGTTTCATGGTCTTTTTTCGTATACCATATAATGTATTGATTTCTTGGTATTAAAATAGTTATCTCACCTGTTAACTTTTTGTTCTTTTTGAGACACATCCCTATTATCCACCTGTTCACTGCTTCCTCATTCGTCCAGATCAATTAGTTCCCTTTTGTAGGCAATAGTAAAAGTAATGATTATTAAAACCAAATTTATCATTTGTGGATTGCTTGGTACCTCTCCCTTGCATATACTCTGCAAAGCTCTTTAAGTTTTGTCACTTAATCTCTGTAAAAATTCGATGAGTTACTCAGTGTTTCTCATCGATAAAATAAGGCTACTCAGAAAAATCAAGAACTTAACAAAGGTTGACACAGTGTTGAGAGTTCAGTGAAGGTGGTCTGTGGGGTTCCTAGCTTGGCATCCATTTTGTTAGGCCAACTGGACTGCAAAGACCTTGAACTGGCAACAGCCCCCTCATACCAGTGTGTGTCCTAGAAAGCAGCTCCAGAGTCACAAGAAAATAGGAGTTCCTGAGAGGGCTTCCCAACAGCCCTTGTGATGAGTAGCTGCCTCCCAGCACCTACGTGTCTTATGGGCTCCTCAGATAAGACCCTTGAATTGAACTCCACTCTTGGGGTTTGCATTGACCAATCTGACTCCAGTCTGGGAACCGCAAAGCTCCCCTCCCACGGACTCTAATCAAGGCACATACCCCAGGTCCTCACTGTCTTCTTGTTTGCACTCTGCCTTTACCTCCCCATGTGGCCCTCAAGATGTGTGCTGTGTGCCTGTGAATCAAACTTCTCTACTTGAATTTCTGTGGTGGTCTGTTGAAGTACAGCTCACCATTGGCTGCTTATGCCCCGTGTAATGCATGTTAATTTAACAAAGCGGTGACACAGAGTTAGAGGCAGCAATGCCAGGATTAACATGCAGGTCCCCCCACGTGACTCAGAAGCTGATGCCTTAACTGTAATGCCATCTGTCAGCTGATTCCTGCCCCCCCCCATCCCCGTCCCATTCCTCCCTCTGTTGTACCAAAAGACATGGCCCATTTTCTTAAAGATGTCACACCCAACCCTGAGCCCTCGACTCTCCCTAACTGGTCTTACTCTTACCCTGTTCTCTGCTTCAATCACCCAAAACTTCTTAAAGCCCTTCTGGTGTGTCATGCTTCCTCTTACTACATTTGTCTGGAAACATTTACTCCTTTTCTATGTACATGCTTCCTTCTCCATCATATGTGTGTGTATATACATACATAACACACCTGCTTCATGGAGTTTGCTTCCAGTCAAACTTCTTGTTTTAGCTCAAAAGCACTTCTTTAGGGACGTCTGCCTTGACTTTGAATATGGGATGTCTTCCCTTTATAATTACACATAACCCCATGTATCTCTTGTCTTTCGTAGCTTTTTCCTGATAATACTTTTGTATTTTGTTGTGGAGTCAGAAATATAGGTGCCCTTAGAAGATTCTAAGCCCTAAGAAGACAGAAACCATGTTTCTGTTTTAACTACCTGATCCAACTTGTTAGGCACTCCGTTTCTGATTGTTGAAAACCACAATGTATATTCTAAATAAGGGATGTACCCATAGGCACGGTGCGTGGGGATATACGGAGGATGCATGCACTATGATTAGCACCTTCTCCTCAAGGGAAGCTTACTTGTCTTATCTATCATGTCATCTCAAACATGAAAAGAATCTTAAAGTTGCCTGTTGATTCCCCATGGCTACTTGAATTCTGATACCATTATAGACCTTTGATCTCCAAGGAGGCCGATAATCCAGAGCAAAAGCATGTGTAAATGAGCCTTTGCATATCTGTCATTCTCCAGCCTCAGGCCTGCAGTGTTGATTACCTGGCTGTGCTGTCCATGTGAATATTTCTGTCATCATTTTCTTCTTAAGAAACTGAAATTAAGCTAGATTTCATCAAAGAAATACTGTGAGAAGTGCACGGCAGTTGCTGCGATAAAAATCACATGATAAACAATTTCACTGAGACTGACTAAGTGCATGGCCAGTGCAAAGAGAAGACAGACTGTAACCCAAGGACACTGTTTTCCTGGTATGTCATTTTGATGGTGTGTTTTGATAATTCTGGCCCTGCCTCTTGGTAGAACTTCAAACTTGGACCTTGTACATCTCAGCTCTGTCCTTAGAAACAAGCCACAGTGACTCCTAATGATAGAGAACAAACTTAGGTTGACTCCTGATGATAGAGAACAAGTTTAGTCACATCCCCCCTTTTCCCTTGATTCAGAATCCAATGCAAAATTACAACCATGATGATCTAAATACCTGGTGGTGGGTGGAGGATGAATTAGACAGATGATGGGTGTTAAGGAGGGGGCTTGTCGTGATGAGCACTGGGTGTTCTATGTAAGTGGTGAATCACTAAATTCTACTCCTAAAACCAATATTGGACTGTGTGCTAACTAACAAAATTTAAGTTAAAAATAGTAATAATAAAGAATGAAACTTCTGTCTTCATGAAAAAAATATGTGTCAGCTGAGATAATGTGCATTTAGGATAGCTACACGTGTTAATTTAATAATAAAATTTATTAGCATTATTATTATGAGCAGTATTATGGTTGTAGTTGCTTCTGTAAGATCTGACCCTGCTCTACGGTGGGCTCAGTCAATATCTGAAATGCCTGAGCATTCAATTCATACCATATCTCTTCCTAAAATCAGTGTGCTTTGGAGAGGTGGGAGAATCTCTTGGCTAGCAACTCAGGCTCTCTGGTCACACAGAGCAAGTCAATTCCTCCAGCTCCAGCCCTGACATGATTAGCTCCATGACCCTGATCAAACTGCCTGGCTCCACCAAGCCTCAGTGTACTACTTACTGTAAAATGGAAATAATATTTATCCCAGAGGTTTACTTTTGGTCCTAAGTATAACATACAAAATATTTACCCCCTTTTGAGCTCTTTCTCAAGAAAGACCTGGGCTAATAATTGCAGGTAAAGTAATTGGTAATAAACAAGGATTATTGTTATGAAAAGACACCCCTCCCTATGAGCAAGCCAAATTTTATGAGGTCATTTAGCAGTACATTTCTCACATCTTTTTCAATTTAACATTGGTGGTTGTATATGTATGTGTTCCTACCAAATAGGCGTAAATCTTCCCCAATAACACACAAAAAAACCAGATTCAGATTGCTGCTTATACAATATCCAGTGTCACTGAATGTTTCAGTTCTGGGAAGGACTTAATAGATGGGGGTTTCTTTCACTGGGAGGCAGAGGAGGTGACTTGAGGCTTTGGTTAAATGGACAGAAAGAATAGCTCCTGATCTCAGTGTAGTTGGAATCTTATTACTATTCATGGTTCTTGCTATCCCTTTGTTCTCTGCACTTTCTAAGGCTCCAGGCATTTCTCTTTGGGTTTCATTTTCATTTCATTAATTTTCTGATTTTTTTTCCTTCAACCTGGAGATTGGAATAAAATTCTTGCCTTGGTCATTCAAAAGCTAGGGGCAAGTTTCTGCCCTCTGATAGGATGGTTAGAATGTCTTTGTTTATTTGCTTTTTTAACCCTGCCTACTTCCAACAAAGTTTTTAGGCAACTTACAGCAAGAGTACACAGTACTCATAAACCATTTGCACAGATTATAAGTCAAACTCAAGTAATGAAAGAGACAAAGGAAAACTACGTTAGAAAAAGCAAACCATGAAAAGCTGTAGCGCTGAGACGTACAACTTTGTATTCTACATTTCTCTTCTTTAGAGAATGGGGAAAATAACTTTCTCTCTTTTGGGGTGTGTGTGTGCATGTGATGGCCTTGAGCATTGTTTAAGTTAAGCAACAGTTACAGGAATTTTGTTATTTTTGAGGAATAGTTTTCATTTTATTTTTGTGTCCCCTCTAAAGTCCCGCTTCAGAGATGTCCTTGGATTCAACTATAGGAAAAGCCTGGGGGACGTAGGGTTTTTCTGTATTCTAATATGGACCACTAATATGAACAGTCACACCTCCCTCCCTTTTCCCTTGACTGCCAGGAAGCTCAGAATCCAATGCAAAATTACAACCATGATAATCTGAATACTTGGTGTGTTGTCTTTTTTTCTGTGGACTTGGTTTCCTTAGTCTGTGTCTTTATTTTTTCATATATATGTCTTTTGTCTTACACTGTGTGCCCACAGACTTGTTGAAGCTCTACCCCCCAATATGACTATATTTGGAAATAGGACCTATGAGGAGTGATAAATGTTAAATGGGGGTCATAATCTGGAGTCCCCAATCCGATAGGTCTGATGTCCTTAAAAAAGAAGGGACATCAGAGTTCTGTCTGTTGTTCAAGGACACAGTGAGAAGGTAGCCATCTGCAGCCAGGAAGAGCACACTGAACAGGAGTCAAATTAACCAGCTTCTTGATCTTGGATTTCCCAGCCTCCAGAACCATTAGAAATAAATTTCTGTGTTGAAACAGCCCAAATACCTATTGAAACAGGTATTTTGTCATGGAAGCTTGAGCTGACTATTAAACCATTTGAAACTTTTAGGAAAAGATGATGTGTTATAACAGCACATTTGTCTTCCTAGCGAAGACTATGGCACACAAATAAAAACCAGTCTTTTAGGTAGGTTTCTTTTTGAAATAACATTCACGAGTTCTGTGTTATTGTTACTGCTATTGCTATTAGCAAAATCTGCTCAGTCATCAGGACAGAGACCCTATTGTTTTCATTACTCTTAGAGGAATTTGCATCTGTGTTATTTGTGGATTATTGAACATGGTTTTTATAAAAGTTTGTGTCCTGCAGAACAGTTGTACAGAACATCTGAAGAGGTTCCTGATAGATCTCCCCTCACTAAGAGGGTCCGCAGGGTTTACAGAGAGCTCTTTGCTTGAAATTCTAGAAGTATATGAGTAGGCAGCACAGTCTTACTTCTTACATATAGCTTTGTAATTCATGGCCTATGTCTTAGAATTTAAAAACTTTTGGAGTGAATAATTAGCTCTTTTCATTGGTTTATCCCTAATGCCTTTTGCTTTTGTAGGGGAGAAAAAAAGAAGAAAACATTTAAATTTTCTCTTTGGTCAGTTTTCAAAATAGTGTTGATTTCCTATCATCTTGCAGAAATTTTGTTTTTTTTAGAATTATTATGAATTCATAAATTAAAATGCTTAAGTACTTTAATTTATTGAATGTATTAACTTACTGATGCTTAAATTGTCCTGCCTAAATTATCATTTTATATATTTTATTCTCTGAAGCTGGAGTGAGCTGTTTCTTTAGGGAACAGGGAAATGGTTTTTTTTGTTTTTTTTGTTTTTTTTTTAAAGATTTTATTTATTTATTTGACAGACAGAGTTCACAAGTACGCAGAGAGGCAGGCAGAGAGAGAGAGAGGGAAGCAGGCTCCCTGCTGAGCAGAGAGCCCGATGTGGGACTCCATCCCAGGAAGCCGAGATCATGACCTGAGCCGAAGGCAGCGGCTTAACCCACTGAGCCACCCAGGCACCCAGGGAAATGGTTTTTAAGGACCAAACTCTTAAGTCTTAGAGGTGCTCCTGGTTACTGGGTTGTTCACTGTTTCCAGGCTTTTTCAGTAGACAGAATTAGAACTTAATTTTATTTGTACAATAAAATACACCATGTGTTCATATTGAAACGTTCTGCTCCTTTTTAGGTCTGTCATTTCTTTTAACTACATTGATCTTAAATTTGTATCTTTTTTTCCCCCATTTTGAACACTTGGTTTCCAGTGACATTAAGATAAATACCCATTTTCTTTATCTTGGAATATTCACACACATAATAATGTTAAATTGACAATGTCTACACTAACAACACTTACAATGTGATTACTAAAAAAAAGCACTGTGAGATTTTGCTTTGCAATCTTTTGTGTTAGGGTATATTCCGCTAGGAGTGTATTGTGAAAGTCCTGTGTTTTATGGACTCTTGGAAGAATTCATCTCTATTATGTAAAATGGGATATATGATTATGTGTTCGTTTCATTTTATTTCTGATATTTCCCAATATTTTATTACTAAACTGTATTTTATAATTATGTAAAATATCTACATGGTTTCACAGGTCAAAACAAGATATAGAAGGTAGGGTAAACTAGTCTACCCATAACTTCTTTAACTCTGTTCTTCACTCTTTTGGAAAGGATTTCAGTTACTTATGGAGTTATTCCATCTTACGTTGTATAATTCCACAATATTCTGATGTGTAGTTCTATATTAATTACAGAAAGTGCCTCCTATTGACGTATATGTGTTTTTTTTCCAGTCTTCTGCTATCACAAATACTGCTTAGGTGAATAGTCTTGTACATACTTTTTTCAGTATTTTTATTTATGTGTCTTTAAGTAAATTCCTAGAAATTGGATTTCTAGATGAGTAAATTTATGTCATTTTTCTAGATACTGCCAAATTCTCCTCCAGAGGGCATGTCCTATTTTGTGTTCCCCTACCTATTCATGAAACCTGAGCCGGGCTTTTGACCAAGTTATTTGGTAACTAATTCAAAAATCATGTCTTCTGTGACTATCTGGAAAATAGGTGGACTATCTATAGTCTGCAAGAAAATGCATGTCACATAGAGACTGCAAAGATATGGATCCTTTAAGAATCCATTAAACACCATCCTATCCAAGATTTACTATTTATGATAGTTGACCCCCTCCCTCCATCTCCAGTCTTTGTCTAGGTAGGTCATTCTTTTTTGTACTTCAGTAGTAACCTGTGCCTAGCTCTACTGTAGCCTTGTACTATTATGCCATAATTATGTGTCCTATTCTCAACTAGAAGCAGCTCTTTGATGGCATGGACATGCTCATCTTTACCACATCAGTGGCTAATATTGTGTCCTGCATGTTGTAGGAAGTTAGTGCATGACTGACTGATGGCTTACATTGGTCTTTTGAGATTTCTTTTAGGTTTTTGTGTCATATTTGTACATCCTGTCCAAATACATAAAAAAGAAGTTATGTTATTTTATACTTAGAGAATGCTATGGTGAGTTTTGAATCTGGAAAAATTCCCACCCTGTACATTCATATCTCCATTAAAAAAAGTGTTAATGCCATTTTTTTGGTCAGTTGTGGGATTCTTTTTTATTGTTAATGTGTTGTAAACAAATTGAAATGAATTGTGTACAATCCTCAGCAGACTTAATTCCAACTTAGTCTTTTTATTCTTTCACCTTCAGTGAAAGTACAGCCTCGTTACTAGTAGGGGCATCATAAGCATTACCCACTGATGTCTCAAGGCACTGTGGATTTATTGTAACAGATGGTCCACACACTAGACCCTTCTTAAATTTATATGAGTTGGTATATGCATGGGAGTCATTAAGTGACTCAGTTGCTGAATCATGGAACAATTACAGCAAACCAGTGCACTGTTCTTGTCCTGTTCCTTAACAGAAATATGCTAGTATAACACTTACGTCTGCTGTAGACAGAGTTGCTGGGGAGAAAGTTACAGTGGCTGCCATCTGCT
Organism: Lutra lutra; assembly: GCF_902655055.1. Taxonomy (NCBI): domain Eukaryota; kingdom Metazoa; phylum Chordata; class Mammalia; order Carnivora; family Mustelidae; genus Lutra; species Lutra lutra. The sequence continues at coordinate 25,057,738 of NC_062294.1, read as the reverse complement.
AATTTCAGTCATGGAATTCTTAATGTGGTGGCGCAGTCCACTACTTTCATATTATCTGTTTTTGTAGTGATCAACTAAAGCAAGCAAACTTTGCTCTTTGAGGTATTTTGGTCTTCTTTGAAACCAAAGACTATGTGATGTTGCATTTTTATTACCTTAAGAGCATATTATTCATATAAATATACATAAAATAAAACACGCATATATGAGAAGAAAAAAATCACAAAAAAGAAACTACTGCAGGAGCTCAGACCTACCTTCAGCAGGTTATAGTTTAGATTGACTTGGTTTGCAGGTGCTGTGTGAACTTTGACAGGTTCATTAATTTCTATGTGTCTCAATTTCCATATTTTTGCAAATAGTGATTTTAGTTCATGACCTGTAGGATCATTCTAAAAATTAAATGTGATCCAATATAGAATGGATCATCTACAATGTTTGGCCATATCAGTAGTAGACAAAATAAATGAGAGCTATCAGTTATACTGTAAGACATTTAATATTTAATATTTGAAAAAATTTTTTCTGTATGATAACAGTTTTTATTCCTTTGGGATACATACTAATTCATTATTATCTGGGTTTGGAAAAATTCCACTACGCATTAGACTAAAAAGTTGTACATATATATATACACACACAAAATTTATGTATGGCATGTTTTGCCTGACATGGGTGAGGGAGGAAGACAGGTAGGGAGGAGGGGAGAGGAAGAAATGGAGGAAGAGAATAAGTTCTCTGATGTTCCTTATAGGGACGCTAATCCCCTCAAAAACACCTTACTCTTGGGGTGTCTGGGTGGCTCAGTGAGTTAAGCCTCTGCCTTCAGCTCAGGTCATGATCTCAGGGTCCTGGGATGGAGCCCCGTATCAGGCTCTCTGCTTAGCAGGGAGCCTGACATCCCCCCTACTGCCTGCCTCTCTACCTACTTGTGATCTCTGTCTGTCAAATAAATAAGTAAGTAAAATCTTAAAAGAAAAAAAACCACAGCAACACCCTACTCTCGAAATTTCATATAACCCCAAGTAACTCCCAAAGGCTACGTCTCCAAATACCATCACATTGGGGATTAAGGCTTCAACATAAGAATTTTGAAGGGGACACAACTTGGTCCACAGCACCCCCTTGGAGGGGAAACCACTTAAGAAATACTTTGTCTGGCCAATGAACTGTGTGTAGGAGCTGTTCGTTGGCAACATGGGTATCTCCAGCTCACTCTCCCTGTGTTACAGGGGTTGTGGAGTGGGAAGATGGAAGCCACCATTATTGCTGAGCCAGCACATAGGCGCTAGTCTTTGAAGCATTGACTGGGTCCTTGGAGTTTGTGCATGACCAAGAAATGAGCTTTGTCGTGTTGAGCTCCTGGAATTTTGAGCATGTTGCCATAGAATAACCTCTCTTATCTTTGCTTAATAGAATACCTGAAGTACCAGAGTGTCTTCCCCTAAGATAATAATTTAGAAATCTGGAATCTACCACATTAATTTTAAGTTTGTACCACTTTTGGGGAAAAAAAAATCAATGTTTATGAATAAATACAATGTGTGATTTAAGCAAAGGCACAGTGGGTTTTTAATGACTTCATCAATCCGGTTTCAGTTACTCTATTTTTAAGAGGTAACACTGAATTTTAAAAAATATCCAAAAATTGTTCTTACCAATTTATGCTATTTTTTTTAATAGTAAAGTGGGTTGCTGTCTTGAGCATTATTGAGATTGGTACAAAAAATATAGCTTAGAAGAAAGTGGAAAGACCCGAATATTTATTTCACTGATACTACAACTTTGCTGCAAGATTTTACAAAAACATTTCATTAGTTGATGAAAAACATTTCAGTACTTGATGAGATTGATCTTTCTCATCTTTCAAAAGGAAACATAAGTGATGGCCCATTTGACATCATGGGCCTACTGTGAGGGCCAGATTGGTCAAAGAAATTTAAAATCTTTGTATAGTCCTCTTAAATTTCTCAATTACTCTGAAAATTATTAGGGTCTTCAATTTAATTTATATAACAAAATACAATCATCTTAGTGGTGGTGTTCACTGCTCCCTACTGCTTGAGAATTTGGAAGTTGGATATTAACTGTTTACCAAACTAATATATGGAAATTTCAACTTTGTCAAAAATTTTAAACTCTTGTTGATAACAACAATTAAAATCCAATCAAGGAAAAATAGTTCATCATGGCACACCTGTGAAAAATGGGCCTTAACTGAAGAATAAATGTGTTAATATTTTGGAAATGAATTAACAAAATTTAGTTTTCATGATTAAAAAATTACCCTTACTCATTTGCTTGTTTATATAGCTTCCAAAGTTCTCAAAACCTCCAGGAGCTCACTTTCAACAATCTCATTTTTATTATCTAAATACTTTATTAAAATGTTTTTTCTTTTAAAGACAGGTAAGAACACTCTGCTTTCTTTGCACTCTACTGTGTTTTTTTTTTTTAATGTACAAATACTAATTTTCTTCCACTATTAAATGGAATAATAGAACAGTCCTAAAATGTGTGAATAACCATTTGTAACAAATGTACATACCACTTTATTTGCCTGTCACCACTGTCTTCTGAGATGAGTCATGTTATTTACATGAAACCTGCGGTTGTTAAGTTTAGGAACAGACTCTCAAGTGTAGGTTTCCAAATCCAGTGCTATTTCTCCTGCTTCCCAAATACCAAAGTCTTACAAACTTAGGAGAATTTTATGTTTAAATCCTCCAGTGCCCACCTTCCGTCTATCCTTTTTTCTTCCAGGTTTGTAGCTCAGCTTCGTTAAAAAAAAGAAAAGAAAAGAAAGAAAAAAAAAAGAAAGAAAGAAAGAAAAAGAAAGAATGTTTTCTTATTCTCACAAAAAACTGTATTTCTTGGGAAACTCAAAGCCTATCCTGTTGCATTTGTGTCTGTCCAGAATCCTCATTGACTGCCATTTATAACTGATCAGAGACCTGGGATTTTTCTCGGTTACGCGTCCGTGACCACTGTTTTATAGTTTATCTGCCTAACCCTTTCCAAATCTGTTTATGTGCAAATATAGTTGACTTCCGAATAAATGACACTTTTGACTTTGTTTTGGTCAGTTTGCAAATGCCTTTCTAGAACTATAATCGTCTCTTTGTAATTTATGTCTGAAAAGATTGTATCTTATTTTGCATGCTAAGATTTCTTTAAAATTATTTATTATTCATGTTACAGTTTAAACTGGTGCTGGTCTATGCAGATTTTAAATGTGTTTGTCATATACCATTAGTCACTGTGTGAAATCTCTCAGTAATAGTTAGCCCTTGAATTTTCTGCAGCTAAGGAGAATTTCACACTGATTGATGGCAGATCACTTAGCTGGTTGGCAGACTTTCCAATTTACGGTGGGAAAATTGCTCTTTTCTTTTTGTGCATTCCTTCTGCTGCTTGTGCTGAGCAGTAAGACATATGTGCCAGACTGTATGCGAGAAGCAGCCCCGGATTGGCAATACGGCATGTCTTTTTTACAATTATGATTTTATCAGTTTCCCAAACTGTACGGGGAATGTCAAATATCTACACTGCCATTCTTCCATTATTGTAGGCAGCTTATTTATGTGTCTCTTGTACTCTCCTCCTCGTGTGCATTGCATAACCTCATACCTCTTGCGTGATAAAGTGGCCCTGAGCCAGGGAGAAAGAGAAGTTTGTGTTCTGCTCAGAAGTCCCAGGTATTCCGCTCATCATGGGCTGCAGGCCAGTTCTCCAGTCCACTTTTACCTTTTCCTCCTCTGCACATGCTCAGGAGAAACCCCTCTCTTTCAGTTTGCCTTAATATATTAGTTTAAACAGTGCAAATAACAACAAAAAATTCAACCTGATTAGCTTAAACAGTGGATTATTTCTTTTACATGATGAAAGATTCTTAAGTGCATGGTTTCTGTTGCTGGTTCAGCTGTTCACAAATAGAGGGATACCAACTTTTCTTGTCTTTGCATGCCCCATGTTAGAACATCAGCTACCAATGTTCAGATAACCGAGGTCTCTGGTTGGATGATACTTGCATGTTCTCTCTTCTTCATTTTTAAATACAGCTAGCATGTGATCACTGTGTGAATGAATTTCAGTTAGCTGCCCTTGAATCTAGATTCCCCCCCCAGGGAGGTCTCTATAAGTTGACTGTACATTTCATATAAGGGGCCCATAAAATGAGCTTTGTAGTGAACATTTATTCACTTAACAAATACGTAATGAGCGTTACATATGTGTCCAGCACTTGTCTTAATCCCCCGGATAAACCAGTGAATCCAGTAGACAAAAATCAGTGTCCTTTGGATCATATATTCTCCATCCAACTTAGTTTTCTTATTGAAATAATTACTTCATAATGAACAGCTTAAATAATTTCCACCTCCTCTATAAACTTTCCTTACTACTACATTACCTCCTGCTCTTATAATGCCTCATTTGGTGGTATGCTGCTGTCAGCTCAAGACCAGCTTGCAAGAGCTAAGTAGAAAATTTTGAGGAATTTGGCCAGCCAATTCTTAAATGCGGCCATTACTTTAAAATAATGATGTAAACTTATTTGGGTTTTTATATAATTTAAATGATTGTAATAGATACTGAAAAAACATGACTTTCTAGTTATTTTACTATAACCTATGCTCTGAGTTTTCTTTATGACTATTACATGAGAATGGTAGAAATATTATACTATGATGTGTTACTGCTTCCCAGTTCTGTGTTCAGTGACATCACATTAAAATTGGAGAGAGTGGGAAATTCACACCATGAATAATAGCAAATAGAAATCCTGACCCTTTAGTTTTTTTGGAGAGCCGGTTTTTACAGATTTACCAGCACACCCAGGCTGCATCCAACTGTGAACCTTTTCTTCTATTAATTTTTAGAGCATTTATTTTTAGTGTAACACATTAATTCCTTCAGGCAACATTTGTTCAGCCTGTATTGAATGCCAGTCACTGGACAAGAAACTGGAGCTTCAGACATAAAGATGGTATTATCTTTGACCTCAAGTCATTTAGATCTATGAGGGGTCAGACAAAGGAGCAAATGATTATGCTGTAGGGCAGTGGGTATTATAATGGTAGTGAATGCTATATAAGAACAGATAAAACAATGACAGTAATAATGTCGGGAGAGTCAGAAGTCTTGAGACTTAAAGAAAAAGTCCTTGCCAGGCAGACAAAAAGGGCATTCTCCAAGAGGAAAATTTTACAAATCCTCTGAGTTTGGAACAGCTGAGTGAGTCCACACACTCTAATTGTTCAATATGGCTGAAGACACTGGCAGGGGAATGGCGGCAAGACATGCCAAGATAGTGGATGTACCCAAGGGACAGATCACAGAAAACCATGTTTTCATCATCTTGGCATTCTCAGGAGCCAGGGCGACGCTTGGAGGATACAGGTTACTCAATAAATATTTGCTGAATAATTGCGAACACATTGGGAGGTGACTTTCACAACAATGGGGAACCATTAACCATTGTGCTTGGTATTTAAAGTATTTGCATTATGTAGCCATTTCACCTCACTTTATAGTTTTCCCTGGGTATTCAGCTGCTTTTGAGCATACAAGTCTTTAATGCCAGACTCCCGAAATGGGAAAAAGAGAAAAATGAAGGGAGATGGGGGAGGTCTTATCTTTTTTAATCCCTTGGGAGTCACTTCAGCCTGAGGCAGGAACAGCAACTATGGCTGGTTGCCTCTTTGCACCTCTAAGACTAAAACAGCAATCGGCAATCACAGCACAGATCCCCAGTATTTGGAGGACAGGGTCCTTTTTGCCCACCCTGATTCCTGCAGGCTGTGCACACAGCACTTGAGGAACACGTGCAAAATTGTCTGCCATGGGGCTGGTGTGGGTGGGAAGTGGGTACTGTATTGTGCTAAGAATTGATTTTGACCAAAATTAACCTCAGTTTACTGGTCCAAGCCTTCCCCTTGAAATTGTAAGCCTTCAGCTGACTCCAGAGTTCCAAAATAGTTACGTGAGACAAATTCTGCTGGTGTGGTTGTTATATAAGTGGGGGCTCAGAATCCTGGTGCTTCCTACTCTGACATCTTCCCAGAATCCTCTGTCAGTCTTGTGATTTTTGCCCTTTGTTCTGTAAATGTGGTGTGTCACATTAATTGATTGGTTCATCTTGAACTGTCTTTGCATCCAAATGTTAAATCCCAGTTGGTCATGGTGTATGAACCTTTACATGTGCTGTTCAATTGGGTTTGTTAGTATTTGTTCACGGTTTTTGTTTTTGTGTTTATCAGGGACATTGGCCTATAGTTTTCTCTTCTTGTAGTATCTTTGTCTGGCTTTGGTATTAGGTAATGTTGGCCTCATTATATGTGTCAGGAATGTTCACTATTTGTGTTTTAGAATTTGAGAAGGATGGGTATTCTGTAAAGTTTTGGTCTGGGGATTTCTTCCGTGGGAAATCCTTGATTACTGATTCAGTCTCCTTACTTATTATTGGTTTGTTAAGATTTTTTATTTCTTTACAGTCCATTCCTGATGGGTTATATGCTTGTAGGAATTTATCTTTTTCTCCTTCATTATCCAGTAGTTGGTGTATAATTGTTCTTTTATATAGTACTCTTTACTAATCCTTCTTATTTCTGTGGCCTCACTTGAAATGTTTCCTTTTTCATTTCTGATTTTTAAAATTCCAGTCTTCTTTAAGAAGATTTAAATCATATCAAGTATCTTTTTTGACCACACTGGTATGAAACTAGAAATCAGTACTGGAAGGTAAATTGGAAAATTCATAAGTATGTGGAAATTAAACACACTCCTGAAAAACCAATGAGTCAAACAGGAAATCTAAAAGTAGCTTGAGACAAATAAAAAGGGAAACAATACACCAAAACTTATGGGATGCAATAGAAGCAGTTGTAAGAGGGAAGTTTATAGTGATAAATGCCTACATTAAGAAAAAAGAGATCCCAAATGAACAACCTAATTTTAAACCACAAGGAACTAGAAAAACTGCTGCTGTTGGATGGAAAGTTTTATATGTGTCTCTTCGGTCCATCTGGTCTATAGTGTTGTTCGTCCTTTGTTTCTTCATTGATTTTCTGTCTGGATGTTCTATCTCTTAGCTACAGTGTAATATTGAAGTCTCCTACTAATAATGTATTGCTGTCTGTTTCACCTTTGAGTTCTGTCAATGTTAGCTTTATATATTTGGATTCTCTGATGTTGGGTGAATATATAATTGTTAAACTCTACTGATGAATTGTTCCTTTTATCATTATAGAAGGTCTTTCCTTATCTGTCTAATAGTTTTTGACTTAAAGTCTATTTTGTATGATAGAAGTATAGCCACCCCTGCTCATTTTGTTAAAAAATTTGTGTGGAGTATCTTTTCTTATTGCCTCACTTTCAGATATTTATTTCCTTAAATCTAAAACGAGTCTGTTGTAGGTAGCATATTGGGTTTTTAAAATTTTTTTAATCCTTTCAGCCATTCTCTGTCTTTTGATTGGAGTGTTTTAATCCATTTATGTTTACAGTAGTTATTGATAGGGAAGGACTTGTAACAGCTTCCTGTCTGTTACAGATCTTTTGTTACTACTTTCCTACCTTGGTTTCTTTGTGCTTCATTGATTTTTTTTATTTTAATGATATGCTTTGATTCCTTTCTCTTTTTCTTTTGTTTATTCTCTTCAGGTAATGTCTTTGTGTTTGTCACGAGCTTTGTATAAAAACATAGTAATAGTCCATTGTAAGTTAATAGCAATTTAACTTCAATCACATACAAAACTCTCTCTATGTTTACTACTTCTCCCCCTTGATGTCATTAATGTCAGAATTCACATTTTTAAAATATTGGGTCTCCATTAAGAGCCTTTTCTGTAATTACAGTAATTCTTAATATTTTTATTTTTTAATGTTTGCGTTAAAATCAAGTGATTTTTACACCACCATTACAGTACTACAGTATTCTGTATTTGTCCATATACTTACCTTACTAGTGATTTTTTGGAACATTGATATGCTTTAGTGTTGTTATTTAGCATTTTTTGTTTCAACTTGAAGAACTCTGTTTAGCATTTCTTATAAGACTGGTCTAATGCTAATAAGGTCCCATAGCTTTTGTTTGGGAAATTCTTTATCTTTTATTCATTTTTAAAGGCCAGTTTTGCCAGACATACTATTCTTGGTTGGCAGTTTTTTTGTTTTAGCACTTTGAATACATCATCCCATATCGTTCTTGCCTCCAAGGTTCCCACTTAGAAATCTTATGATAGACTTGTGAGGGCTTCCTTGTATCTGATGAGTAACTTTTATCTTGTTGCTTTTACCATTCTCTTTGCCTGACTTTGGATTACTTAATAACACATCTCATTGTGTTTGCTTGTTTTTTTTTTTTTTTTTAAAGATTTTAGTTATTTATTTGACAGACAGAGATCATAAGTAGGCAGAGGGGCAGGCAGAGAGAGAGGAGGAAGCAGGCTCATCGTTGAGCCCAGAGCCCAATGTGGGCCTCGACCCCAGGACCCTGGGATCATGACCTAAGCTGGAGGCAGAAGCTTTAACCCACTGAGCACCCAGGCGCCCCTCTCATTGTGTTTTGTTTTGTTTTTTAGTTTTTCCTATTTGGGATCCTTTATGTTGCATAACTCTGGGTGCCCTCCCACCTTTCCCCAAATGATTTTCAGCCATTATTTTGTTAAATAATATTTCTGTCTCTTTTTCTTGTTCTTCTCTTCTGACACTCCCATAATGCATATACAGTGGTCTCTCCTTATCCATGGTTTTGCTTTCTACTCTTTCAGTTATTCATAGTCAACCATGGTCCAGAAGCAGATGATCCTCTTTCTTACATATTGTCAGAAAGTCAGTAGTAGCTTCACACTGCATCACAATGCCTATCTCATTCACCTTACTTCATCTCATTATGTAGGCATTTCATCATCTCATATCATCATAAGAAGGGTGTTTACAGTACAATGAGATATATTGAGGGAAAGAGAAATGACATTTATGTAACTTTCATTATAATGTATTGTTCTCTTTTATTGGTTACTATTAATCTCTTACTATGCCTAATTTATAAATTTAATTTTATCATAGGTATAGGAAGAAACACTATGTAAATGGTTGGTACCATAAGCGGTTTCAGGCACCTGCTGGGGGTTTTGGAATATATTCCCCAAAGCAAGGGGAGGGGATATTGTCTTTGTTCTCTTGATGATGTCTCATAAGTCCCTCAGGCTTTCTTCATTCTTGTCATTGTTCCTCTTTTTGCTCCTCTGGTATGAAAACTTAAAATGATCTATCTTTGAGTTTTCTGGTTCCTTTCTGCGTGATGAAGTCTGTTTTTGAAGCTTTCCATTCATTTTATCAGTTCAGTTATTTTATATTTCTATTTATTATATGTTGCATATATATTCTTTATGGTTTTTTGTCTTTACTGATATCCTAATTCTATTTATATATCATCTTCCTGATTTTATTTAGTTGTCTGAGTTCTCTTGTGCCCCACTGAACTATTTTAAGATGAATTATTTTGAATTCTTAGGCAGTTCATAGATCTCCATTTCTTTAGGGTCGGTTACTATAGATTTATTTTGTTTCCTTGGTTTTGTCTCATTTCCCTGATTATGTTTCTTGTAGATTTACATTAATGCCTGTATATTTGAAGGAAGTTTCAACTTTTGCATTCTTTACAAGCTGGCTTTTTTAGGGGGTGGCCTTTACTAGTCAGCCTTGGTAGAGATTCTGGGTGGTTTTCAAAATTTTTCTGTGGATGTGCACATTCCACTCTTCTTTATTTCTTCTTGGGGAGAAGTATCTGGGTTGCGTGCATTCTCCCAGTCTCCCATGTTGGCCACAGTAAGCCACCTACCCCATTTCCTTAGGTCAATTCAAAAAAAGGCGTAGAATTTGGAGGCACACTTTCTTCTTATCTCTCCCTTCTGGGGAAGAAGTCTCAGGGTTGTACACTTTTTCTCTCTTACAAAGCCATGCCAGTTATAATTAACTGTCTTCCTTTTCTTTTGTACTCAGCTTTCCCCAGGTGTCCAAACTATGTGGATTCCCTCAGTATCCCAAGGGAGGGGAGATGGAAACAGGTCACTTGGGTAGCCCCGCTGAAGTCCAGGTATCCTGGATGCAAACTCTCTCTTTCCCGGTTAAGGGAGAAGTCACAGGCTGATGCAATCTCAGCACTGAGCTGTGGAGGGCTGGTGGGTGGGGCGATGCAGGTAAAATGCAGTTGTTCTTCTTACTGGTTCAGTGCGACTGTTTTCATTTTTTTGCTCTTCTGGGCAACTACAACCTGTTCATTGGCTTCTAGGCTTAAAAAGATATTGTGGCCCATACACCATTATAACATCAGTGTTTTTGTGGTATGGAGGGTTGGGACTTTCTCATCAGTCAACTTGCTGATAACCCTCCCTATGAAAGTATTTTTAAACAAATATTTCAAAAGAGCTGTACATTTCAAGGAAAGGCACTCCTATGAGGAAGTAGACTAAGGAATAAAAAAGCCTTTTTGAGAATGTCTTATAGATTTTTCTGGCCTATTTATCAAATGACTAGTTATGTTTCCATTAACAGGATTGCATGAGAAGAGTGGCCTCAAAGTAAGGTATTTCCAGTCTATAGGAGGATTTTTTTTTTTAGGAGCTTTGCTATAACCTTTCATTTGAACAGAAAGGAACAAATGTGGAAGGGGCCTTAATCAGGATAGAATTCATTAAATCAGAAATATGCTAAATACCCATTGAAAGGCTGCGTGGCTACTGGTTCTGGGAGAGATTTGACAAAGTATTAACATATCTGCAGAAAAGATATGGAAGTTCTTAAATGCTTTAGCCAGCAGTGGGATAATGGGGAAGGAAGAGAAGTTTGAAAGCTGGTTAGTATTATTTAACCCTATCTGGTCAAGCTCCAGCAAAGGTAGAGGGAAAATCAACTCTTGACTTACAAATGTAAATTACTTGTCTTAGTTGTTGATATTGTATAACTGGATGAATCAATCTACTCACCCCCCCCCCAAACAAACGAACAAACAAACAAACAAACAAACCCTTTGCTCTGAATCATGTTCACAATGTATCCGTCTGGTTATTAGGTAACTAATCATATAGTCTTATCCCTCAACAGGGATATCCAAGTCAACCAGAATTGAATTAAGCTCTTTTAGTAGGAAATGTCAGGTATTTTATAGGAAATAATTCCGTGACTGTGTTTAAGAACATTCTATTGCAATGGATAATTAATTTTCTCAATGTAAATAAATTATCTTAAATTTTGCTCATTGATTGTGTAAGTTGGAGGACTCTGAGAAGCCATCCCACCACTGCTCGTCTCCCAGCGCATGCATACACACACACAAACACACACAAATGCTTTCTTTGAGTTGACAAAAGCATTGCTGAGCTTGCAAAACTGGATTGAACCCAGAGCCGTGGTAATGAGTGCAGTCCCAGTGAAGTCTCCTGGAAGGCAGCCAGCTGGCCTTTCTTGGTGACCCCTTCTACATCAAGAGTCCCTTTCCAGTGGCAGATTAGCAATTTTGTGAATTAGGACTAAACAGGATGGTAAATAAAATGGAGAGTTTGCTGCTCTCAGGACAGTTGCTGGTAGTTTCAAAATTACAATACCTGGTATTTTATTTTGACTCTTCCTTGCTACCTGCTTACTTTTTTAATAAAAAAGGCACTGAAAAAAATTCAGTAGATGAGCAGTATAGCAAGATTTGGTCTTGGCAGTCAACTCTGTAGCTACTTAGAATGTTTTTATTCTCAGTGTTTACCCTACTGGCTCTCTCACACTATGCTTATTTCTGTTCAACAGTTTTTCTTAGAGAGACGCCAACCCTCTCTGTTCTAACATGGCACATTTCTTCAAACTTTATCTTTTGACACCATTTTTCTTCATAATACTTATACCCTGCAATGCCAGATGTTGATATTTATTTGTATTCTGTTTCTTTTCTCGGAATTTAAGCTTCCCGAGGACACGGCTATTGTCTGTTTTCTGTCCTCAGCTCCACGCATGCAGTCTTTTTTGGGAACTACTACTTGGTTGACTAAAGTCTATTTCGATGTACATTCCCCAAAACAAATGTCCACTTTTATGAATCTTTTTATAACATCTATAACGTTTATAAGTGTTTACTTTTATAAGTGTTTTCATCCAGATTAATATAAGGAAGTTTTATTTTTCTTCTCAGAAAGGCACTCACTGTGGTACAATGATGAGAAGTCAGTACTTTTTTTTTTGTCTAAAATTAGCAAATTTCAATTGTACACTGTAGTGTTATCAACTGTAGTCACCAAGGTATGCCCTAGATCCTCAGACCCTTATTTATTTTACAACTGAAAGTCTGAGCACTTTTACCAACCTCTCCCTATTGACTCTGCTCCCCAGCCCCTGGCAGCCACTTTTCTACTGTTTCTATAGCTGTGCTAACTCAGTGGGTTTATACATAATTAATTAATTTATACATAAATTAATTATAAATTATACATAATTTATACATAAATTAAAATATCATGTTGTACACTTTAAATATCTTAGAGTTTTGTCCATTAAATCTCAATAAAGCTGAAAAGAAGAAAGAAAAAAATCACAGAAAAGAAAATAAAAAGAATAAGTACATGATAATATGCTAACCCTCACTAGTAATAAAAAATACTAGTAAGATTTTTTTTTTTTTACTTGAAAAATAAAGGAAATTTTAACTATGAGGCAGGGTATTTGAGTTCCTCTTGACCCCACTGATATGCCTGTATAAGTCTGGGTATGCAGTTTTCTTTCCCTGACTAGAATCTTAGTTTTCTTATTTGTAAAGGGAATAGTATTCCCCTTTTCTACTTTCTCAGGTTCATTGTGAAAACCAAATGAAATAGGATACATAAAACACTTCGAAAATTTTAAAATGCGGTGTTACCAGGGATGTTACTACTATTCTTAACCTAAGCTGGATCAAACACTTTGTCTTGACTGCCAAGTTAGGTCCTTAAGGAAAAAAAAGGGCATGTAACTGTTTATCTCAATTACAGCTTCATGACTAAGTTTCTGAAGTTACTCAGCCCAGCATAAATGTTGGCTGGCTATATATATATATATATTTATATATTTATATGTTTATATATTTATATAAAATGTTGGCCTGTGTATGCCTGTTGTCCTCTACTCAAAGCCTGGAAATCCATATGAAGTTGTGACAAGCACATGACATTAACTGTTAGTAAGTTTTAAATATCCTTCCTTTATGTGAAATCACATCCTCACCTACCAAAGTGGAGACTTACTCCCTAGCCTTGGAGATCTCCAGCCAGGTGTTTATTATGGCTCTGTGCTCGCTCCAAATTGTGCGACAAGAGATGCAAATTGAAGTCTTGATGTCACTGGTTTGTGGAGCAGCCCACAGAGAAATAAAAACGTGTTTGTAAACTCTGAACATAGGTGGGCATTTTTGAAAGCCTCCAGATCTGACAGAATGATTTCCAACTAAGAGTGCAGTATTGTTTATTACAACTTTGAGTGGCAGTCTAATATATTAAATCAGTTCAGAAGATTGTAAAATGCATTAGCATTAGCAATTTAATACCTTCAACAAATTTAACTGTCACTCAGGAGCATATCTGCCCTTGTAAAAAAAAAAAAAAAAAAAAAAAGCCCAAAATGAAACTCCCTTCTTGATGGACAGTCATGTTCAAGGAGACAAAAGCTTTTCCATGTACTCAGACACATACAGAAAGGGTACACTGCATTTAGCAAAATTAAGTGGCACAAAATTAATAGAAGCATTTGGCTGTGGCTAGACAACTTGAAGCCTTCAAAAGACATTTGACAAAATGATGAACTAGGCACCACCTACCACCCAAGAAATCTTGCTCATGAAAATGCATGGGAGATGACTCTATCAGATAATGGTCCTCCCGCTTCCATAGCCACCTGTGAACATTGCTTTACTTCCATTAAGAAGGATGTTTATGAAGTGTTCTTAATAGCATGGCAAATGTTACTGCTCTGATGTTAATTGAAAAGAGCAGAGCATAAAACTCCTTATCAAATATAATAACAATATTATAAAATTATTATTGAAAGCCTATAAAGGAAGAGTCACCATCATCACACACTATTTGCCAGACAATTGAAATAAGCATTTTATTCTATACTTTCTCACTGAAGCCTTTCAAGCAAGTTTCTGACATAGTTACTATAAACACTCTGCTAGGATACCAGGGACATGGTACTTCCTGCCAGGAGTCTTGCTTGCTTAGAGACCTTAATCTTCATGGTCACACTATAGCTGACAAATATTTTCTCCCTTCACACAGATAGGAAATCTGTGATTTACTGAAAATAAGTAACTGGCCAAATTCTTGTAAGGCCACAATACTTCCTAATCATATCTTTATCCAACAACAGTAAGATGAGCAAGAGAGAAAGTGTTGGCAGTGACTATGATTTGGTGGCAGGATTAAGATTATTTTATTTTTTTAATAGATTTTATTTATTTGATAGCACAAGCAGGGGAAGCAGCAGGCAGAGAAGAGGCAGGGAACCTGATGCAGGGCTCCATCCTACGACCTTGGGATCATGACGACCTCAGTCAAAGGCAAATGCTTAACCGGCTGAGCCACCTAGGTGCCCCAAGGTTAAGTTTATTTTAGAATTGTAATATTGAAACAAGGAATGTGTGTGTGGATGGGTAAATGGATAGATAAATATTATTTTCCCAGTAACTTTTCAATCATATGTATACTCAGAATGATCTAGTAATTCAGTTGGTGAGGAGGAAAAACCTGTCCTTGCTTCCTCTTGACTATGAACATCTAGAGTGTTTTATTTTGTGTCTCCTGTACTCCAGCCCATCTCCTGGATCCTGTGGAAGTTAACTTCCCACTGTCCTCTAGGTGCATCAGAAATAGACCTACACTGAGTCGGATTATTTCATATTGAAAAGAACCACAGCACTTATTCAAATCTAATTTAGTCATGTTTCTTAACACGTAACTTATTTTATGAACATAAATATAGCCTAATGTAAAATTGAAATAATAAACTTACTTAGAGTTAACACACAAATTTCAAAGCATAGCTTCTGTCATGTTATGAACAATCAATAAATAGTAGTTTACTTCTTCACTTGATTTCCAAAAATTCCTACTCAGTCAGAATCCTGGAGACCTTAAAGGCTTTTTTCTTCTCTGTAGGAAAGTGGACAAAAGCCCAAATCATCCTTTGTTTTTATGTTAAAAAGAAATAAAGATATTTATAACAAAAAATTTTTGAATATATAGAAAAAGAGAGAAAAGGGTCCACTAAACCTGATGTTTCCAGTCTTTTTTCTACTCTAATATTCCCAACCCCTCATTATTTTGAAGCAAATAATTTCTTGTAAATCTCTTACTATCAATCTCTAAAAGAGAAGACTGTTAAGAAAAATATTTGCAATATCGTTGTCACACCTTGAAGAAAAGACAAATTCCTTAATCAGTATCCAATCAAAGTTCACATTTCTTGAATTTTAATTCAATTCTTATATTAATTTGAACACTATTAAGGTCTGTCTATTGTAATTTTGTAATTATTTGATTTCTTCTACATCCTTTATTCCCCTGTGTCCTATAGGTTTCTCTTAATCTATTTCTTTTACTTATTTTGTTATAGAAATTGTGCTACTAGTCCTGTAGATTTTTCTGCAGTCTGTATTTTAATACTTACATTCCAATAATGTTAATGAGTCTCTAATGCTTATGTTACCTGTAATCATATGAAATTGTTTATATTCAATTGGTTTTGATGTACAAAGTGGCAATTTTTTGTGATTCAACCTTATAGTTTCTGTAAATTGGTAGTTAGAGCTAGACTAGATCTAGCTAGTCTTTGATAACTTGTCTGTTTCAGTTGATAAGATCTTTTATATTTTCTGCTCCAGACTGCTAGACTGTCCACAGTCTGCATACCATAGCTGTTTTTGGTATTTATGTTGGTTATTCTTTTGAGGTTTTTCGGTGCATATAGAGAGTGTATATAATTTTAGGTGCATTCACATTGGCATTTCCACATTAACTCAGGTTTTCACTTACCGTTTTACATCCCATTGCTGTTTAAACATGGTAAAATTCCAACAAACAAGTGAGCTCATTTTCTTTACACCATCATATGTATAACAGCATCAACATTACTACTAAAATATGATGACTGAACAGACTTTGTTTGGTTTATTGACTTATTTACTTAGAGTCCTTTATATGCAGAGGACTATAGCCTACTAGAAATGTGCAGGAAAGTTAAACAATTTCCCTCTTTGTGATTATGCTGACAACGGGATATATAATAACATCATGATTTTATGCCACTTTTAATTTTTAGGAATTGCTTTTTAATTGTTGTAAAGTAAGTAAGTGCAATGTGTATAATCGCTCTAGGATCCAGCTACTAAACAAGTTCTATATGTATTAAGTCTGGCTTCTATCTCTGCTGCTCTCATCCTTCTTTCTCCCTTTCCTTATAGGTAATTCTTTTATTTTATAGCTCTTTTCCTTGAAATAAAAGATAATCTAAGTGTGCATACAATAGCAATCAATTCATGCTTACTGCATCTTGATTATTCCACTTATCAGTATGGACTAAAGAATGCGTCAGTGATGTATTCCTCATTCTTTCTCAGATGCATGATACACTGTTGGGTTAGTCTCGTATTTAGGAATTTGCTACAACTACTAGCCTTGTTCCTGTCTTTTTAATATGTTGTGACTGGATCTTTGGGATAGATTCCTAGAAGTATATTTCACCAGGTTGTAAATGAGTATGTCATTTTTCTAGGTATAGCCTAGAATTTTCTAGATATAGCCAAATTTCCTTCTACAAGAGTTTTAGCATTTTGTAGTCTATCAGCCATGTAGGAGAAGTCTATTTGTCCACATTTTTTCCACAGAGTATATTGTGAAGCTTCTGGAATTTTGTTAATCTGATGAGTGAGTAAAGCAATGTCAATGCTGACAGCAGTGTGTTCATTTCTGGGGCACCAGGGTGGCTCTTTCGGTCAACCATCTGTGTTTGGCTCATGTCATGATCCCAGGGTGATGGGATCAAGTCCCACATTGGGCTCCCTGTTCAGCGGAGGGTCTGCTTCTCCCTCTGCTGCATTCTCTCTCCTCCTCTTTCTATCAAATAAACAAATATATAAAATTTTCTTTAAAAAAGGTGTTAATTTGCATTTCTCTTTTTATGAGTCAAGTTGAACATCTTTCCAAATGGTTGGGAGACAGTCCTGTTTCTTTTCATATGAACTGTCCAGTTTTTCTGTGACGCTAATGGCATTCACTTTTCTTGTTTTCTTTATGTGAGATATTAATCCTTTGTCAGTGATATAAGTGGCAAACAGTTTTTCTCACCCTCTTCTTGGTCATTTTACTTTGCCTGTCTTATTAAATTTGAGTCACATTTATCAGTCCTCTAATTTAAAGAAAAATGGGTTTGTTTTATTGGCGCTGATGAAAACTAGTTTCTTAATTTCTGGGGTCTTTGTTGAGGTTTGGCTTTAACTTTCCAGCACAACCTTATGGACAGGGGTTCTGGTTGCTTCATGTCTGTATTCAATGAGCATGAGCTGAGATTTACTGGTATTTATGACACCTTATTTGGCTTTCCCATAATACATACAGACTGATGTGATTGGTATCTGACAATTGAGGGGTTGCTAATTGTGCAGACTTGCCAAAGAATGGGCTGTTTCTTTGCAGCTAAAAGCAAGAATTTTGATGTGTGATGTTCCTTGGAGGATTACTATCTGTGAGACTCGTGTTAGTGAGCAACGCTAACAGGGACCTGTACGTGCCGCCTGTACAGAAGGAGCAGTCTTGAGAGTTCCAACTAATCCTGAGCACACAAATCATCCTCTATATTTTCTTTTTCCTTGACTTGGGTATATTTTACTTGTTAATTATTTTTATAATGTCATACTCTCAGGGCACCACGTTTCATGTTTTGTTTCTCCTTTGCAAACAATTTTTTTTGTACTTAGAATTAGGTATGCACAGCATGGTGGCAATTAATTGATCATACTATGACAAAATGCACACACATTTTCCTTTTAGTTTGAGGATAGAAATAGTGGAAAGATTGCATTAATTATCTGTAAACAAAACACTTACCTACACCTAAGCAACAGAAATTCCTCCACTTCCCTGTCTTTACCATCAGCTTATCGATAGAAGTTGCAGTCTAGTGAGAGAGACAAACAGATATTATATTCCTGTCTCAGTCAAGTTTTTAGAAATGGAAATTAGGAAACCTAAAGGAATATGCACTGTCTGAGAATTTCAAAGTTTAGAAGTAGACATCTTTTACTTTGCATTTGAGAGGGCTAGGTTTTTTCAAAATAGGGGAAACCTAGTTTTGGTTTTCAGCCTGATCATAATGCTGAAAATTATAAAGGTAATTTGCAGCTTCCATAAAGGCACTTTGTATATCTGACAATGTTCTCCAGAGTCTGAGATGGGTAAGCCATGGAAGCTGCTTCTTCACATGGCCCCAGACATGTACAGGTTAAAGTCACATTCCATGTCCATGACTTCAGAAGACAGTATGGGATGGTTGTTGCTTAAAATTACAGAAACATTCATAACACTATCAAACCTATCAGTTAGAAATTTGATTTATGCTGTACTTGGTAATTTATTTTTTGATTGGAGGCAAACTGGGTGTTTGATAAGTTGTATTTATCTCTTCTAGTTCATCTAGCTAAGGAAGGGCTGTTTCAAGTAGGGGTTTTTACGTTTTATGTCTTTTAGGCTCATTTTAACTCTTTAAAAAGGTAACTGATGATTTTGTTTTCTGTTTATGTTGCTGTTTTCCTTTGTTTTACTATTTATTGTCATCTTGAAAAAAAACCACTATGCTTTCATAGGGTTATCGGTTTCCATAATATTTAGTCATATAGGTATAGGTCCCAGAAATTTGTGATACCTGAATTTATAATACCTGAAAATAATAGTTCATTGTATCATTACTGCTAGGGAAATCATTAGTAACTATCAATAATGTTGTTCTAGAAATAACAGCATATAGTGATCACCTGTATTCTAGATGCTGTGCTCGATATTTTCCTTCATGAAATTTGATCTTCACAGCAATCCTGTGGATTTTCCATGTTTACATTTGTATAGACCAAATTTCAGAAATTATCCAAGTTTATGCCCCTAGTATATTGACAAATTAGGATATACCTACATGACTCTTAGATGCAGTGTCTTTTTTTTTTTTTAAGATTTTATGTATTTATTTGACAGAGATCACAAGTAGGCAGAGAGGCAGGCAGAGAGAGTGGAAGGGAAGTAGGCTCCCTGCTGAGCAGAGAGCCCGACTCGGGACTCGATCCCAGGACCCTGAGATCATGACCCAAGCCGAAGGCAGCGGCTTAACCCACTGAGCCACCCAGGTGCCCCTAGATGCAATGTCTATAACTTAACTACAATGCAAACCATATGACCTACTGTGGATCAATTACTCCCATTTTCCCATTACGTTTGAAATGAAATGTGGTTTTGAATTTTAATGGATTTGTGAAAACAGTCTGTGGATTATTACCACATATACAGAGTGATTCAACAAGCCAGTCTATTGATAATGATTATGGTTCTGACCAGAATAAATTAAGGCTTATGGACAGCAGGATGCATTTTGCCCCAATGAACTCCATGATATTAACTTTCAGTGAATAGAAAGATGGAGGTGAGTTCATTAGTATTTTCAGAGGAGGTAGCAAAACTCTTAAGACTTTTATAATGAAACTATTTGCTAGGATTTGAGTGTAATTCAGCATTTTAGTATCCTATTATGTGGTAATAAAATTTTTTCAGGAAATTTATGTGAATTTCCCTAGCATGGTAGTGAAAACTTGTGGAGAGATAGCATGCCTACTTTGTTCATTATCCCATTTGCAGGGTTGTGCACAATGGCTGTCTTATTATAAGAACTCAGTGAATCCAAAAAACTGATTTATTATTAAGAACTTATTATTAATCATCATTTTTGACTCAGATCTAAGATCTACTGGCTTCCCAATCATTTTGATTTAGTCTTTCATTACTCATGTTGTGCCCATTCCTTGTATTATGTTAATGTTCTTATTATAGTCCCTCCCTCTGCTCTGAAAGTCAGAATTTTGGGGGACAGAACTTTTGGTTAATACTTTGGGGTTTTCTAGTCCTAGACTATTGATAACCATTTCTGCCTCTGGAAATCCCATCCTATATTAGTACTCTAACCCAAAGCCCTGATGGGCTCATCCCTGCAGCATATCAGAGGATGTCAGAAGGGTTTTGAGAACTAGGAAGAATAATACGAGGAATGTCCTTTCACAAACCAAAAAACCCACTGCTGATCTTGGTTGTTTTGTTGTTGTGTATGTTTTCATCAAAGCCTTATTTAATAGAGGTAAATGATACTACTTAACTTATAGTGAAATGTATTGATTTTTCTCTGCTTCCTCAAAGGTGACCTCCAGGCAATTGTAGACTTTAAATTATAGCAAGGCAAACAGATATTATAGATTTAGCTCAGCAATTTGAAATCTATCAGCCAGTTAATTCCCACCTCCCTTTACAGTCCATTAAATACTCTATTTTTAATTGCACTTATAATATTTATTTTCTCCCTCTCATCTGTTTGGATATGCTGCATTTTTCTAGAGATTTGTGCTTGGATTTAATTTATTTTCTTTCTATTATATTCAGTAGATTTGTCCTTTTATTCAAGTATTCTTGGAATCCATTTGAAGTTGATTTTATAAAATTTGGAATAAATTTTTTTTTGAGAAAATGGAAAAAGTCCATGTAACTGTAGGTGAGGGAAAAATACCAAAGTCCTTCCTTGTTTAGTCCATGTAGATCGATAAATCCTAAACATGGGTGAGAAAGCTAGTGTAACAAACACTCTGATTCTCAGAGTCAACTCATATAATTGAAGTGTGAAGGTTTACTTGTTCTTACTGCTAAATTTAAATTTATTTCATTTTGATAAATATACTCTAACATCATAAGTAAATGACTATGCAGGCTGTTGTAGAGAAAAACAAATATATGATAGATAATATTTGTAAAATGGAATATATTCTTGTTTTTGGTAGGTCTAATGATTTCTGCCTTCAATAGTAACTAAAGTAAGAAATTTTGTTTTCATATATTTCATGATGATATTTTGAGGGTTGAGTGTCAGTTGTGACAATAAAGAAATGACTTTCAGGGCACCTGGGTGGGTCATTTGGTTAAGCGACTGTTCTCAGCTCAGGTCATGATCCTGGAGTCCCAGGATCGAGTCCGCCTCAGGCTCCCAGTTCCATGGGGAGTCTGTGTCTCCCTCTGACCATCTTCCTTCTTGTGCTCTCTTTTGCTCTTTCTCTCTCAAATAAATGAATAAAATCTTAAAAAAAAAAAAAAGAAACGAGTTTTGGGTTGATTTTTGTTATCATGATATAAACATTTAATTCAGTGATTTAATCCATTTCCTAATAAACAGAGTTATGTGATCTGTTGTAATCTTGAACGACACTAACTCACCTTTAGTCATCTGACTTATTAATTCAGTAAGCCTTTTTCCAGTGTCTCCAATGAGCCAAGACTTGGTTTTTGTTACTAGGGATTCGGTGTGGAGGAAGACAAACTCAGCTCCTAACCTCAAAGTTCAGAGCCTTGGCCACCTCTTCCTAAGTAAATTGATGGTATAATCAACACCTTTTATAAGTATATGCTGTCCTCTGTTTAATGTCCTCTATTTAAATAAATAAATTTAGTATTTAATGTGCATTTGCATACCTCAGTTACTTGTTAGTGCTTGAAATTCAAATACCTTGTACATGGACCATTATTACATATAATGCTGGGTGGTTAATTTTTGATAGGATAAATGAAAACATGAATAAAAAAAAAGAATGAATAATTAGCCAAAATAGTCCTTCCTGGAAATTTAGCAGTAATAAAGCAGATCTCTTGGGTTTCTCTTACTTTTATATTTCCAGAAAGCTCCAAATAGGAAAGTTAGTCCATTTTAATCTAGTGCTATCCATTTTTTTGTCTTAATGATTGACCTTTCTTACTCTTTCTTAGATACGTTGTTTTAAATACTCTCCTCTAGAAAGTTACTCATGAAGACATGTCAGTTTGCTGAGAAATTTCCCATTTTTTTAATTGGCATCCTCTGAGTCCATTTTTGACAGAATTTATAGAGAGGAGAACATTGAAACCTTCATTATATATGATGAATGATGGAAGCAATTAATACTTAGCTTTTTATATATAAAATTTGTAATTATTATATGATTTCTTTTCTTCCATACAACTTCAGTATATAGTATGTTAACTGCTTCTCAGTGTCTTAATTAGGGCCATTTGAATCAAACAGCACTGATGTGTCTGTATTTATATTTAGCAGCTTGTAGCTGAATGTTTAATACACATGCTTGAAAAATTTGAATGAGGACAACAGAAGTGTGGTTTCAAAGGAAATATGCAAAGTGGGGCTCCTTGGGAATAATTAACTTTTAAAAAGTCTATCAAATATGTCAATTATAAATAAATCCCAGCTTATCGGGACAATGATAAATATTTGCATTATAATAAATATAGTTTAAAATATTTCTAACTGAAAATAAATATTAGAGATAAATTCTTAGTGTTGGCATAGCTGTGGTATGGATTGACAAAGAACTGGAACTGAAGTAGCTGTCAGGACACTGGTTTCTAGGGGAGATTCAGCTGTTGATGGTAGGCAAGTCCCACAAGTTCTTCAGGCATCAGTTTTCTTTGGAAAATAATGGCTTAGGAAATGCATTACGTTTCCTACCTAGCTCTTCTATTATGTGATTCAATTATTCCCACATTAAATGGCAAGTAGCATTTATAATAGTAAATTCTAATTTAAAAATAACTATTTTGAAGTCACAGGAAGAAAAAGCACAGTATAAGGAGTATGGTCAGTGATATCGCAATAGGGATGTAAGGAGCAGATGGTAGATACACTTGTGAACATAGCATAATGTATAAGCTCATAAAATCGCTAAGTTGTACACCCAAAGCTAATGTAACACTGTGTGTCAACTACACTCAAGAAAGAAAAGAACTATTTTGAGAATATACGGAATGATAGACTTGCTATTTTGAAAAATACTAAAATTATTGTAACAAATTACAGAAGTAACCATAAATTCTTCTCTTCCCTTAATTCATGCCTTTGTAATGTGACTTCCCAGATCCTTCTTGGAAAAAATTGAGTGTCTCTTCCAATTTCTTGGGCTGGGATGCCTGCATGACTTGCTTTGGCTAAGAGAATGAACTAGCATCAGTGTTGTGCCAGTCTGGGTGTTAGTTTGCCAGAGGCCTTGCAAACTTCTGGTTTCTCTGATGTATGCTGAGATCTAACTTAAGATAGGTTAGATCCATTGTGGCATGGGTCAATAACAGCATGGATCACCCATCAGCCAAGCCCTGTGAGAGTGTCTGGTCAAAACTGGCACAGCTGCTCAAACAGCTGGCTGGGTATGTTTGAGTACGTTCAGCAGGGACCAGAGTGACCATCCAGCTTACCTTAGTGCCAAATCCCACCCTCCCAAATAATGAGCTGAATAATTTTTTTAAACAAATCTTTTATTCCAGGGGAAAGGGTGACAGGGTAGCTCAGATGGTTAAGCATCTGCCTTCAGCTCAGGTCATGATCTCAGGGTCCTGGGATTGAGCCCCAGGCAGGGCTTACTGCTCAGTGGGCAGTCTGCTGTCTCCTCTCCCTCTTCCCCTCCCCCTGCTCAATTGCTTTGTCTCAAACAAATAAAAATCTTTAAAAAAAAAAATTGGGATATTTTGTCATGCAGCAAAAGCTAACTGATGCAATTAGGAAGTCCTAAGTTCTCCAATATAAAATAAAAGTCATAAAATAGATGCAAATATGAATTGGAAACACATTTTGTCTTCAGGATTTTATAATCTAATCACTGTTAAAAGAAATGAACTCAAGGAACTACTTTGTAGAGTATGAAAGGGGTATTTTTATAAGAGAAGAGTAAGAAATAAAAAATGATAAAAGTGGGTGCCTGGGTGTCTCAGTGGGTTAAGCCTCTGCCTTCAGCTCAGGTCATGATCTCAAGGTCCTGAGATCGAGCCCTACATGGGGAGCTCTGCTTGGCAGGGAGCCTACTTCCCCCTCTCTCTCTACCTGCCTTTCTGACTACTTGTGATCTCTCTCTGTCTCTCTCTGTCAAATAAATAAATAAAATCTTTAAAAAAAATGATAAAAGTAATTTTGTCAATGCAAGCATAATGTAATATATACATGGTATATTGTCTCTTTTTATGTTAGAAGCTGAAATATTTTATTTTATTGAAATCACTGAATGATTTTTATTCATTATTTCCCAAATAATCTCTATATGGTCATATATATTTTATTATATGAAGTAATGAAATTTTGTGTGCCTGTTTTTATCTGATTCCCCCCACCAAAAAGGAGCAAACTTGAAATAACATTGTTCCATATCCCACTGACAGTGTTGCATACTTTGGCCCTTAACTGTTCAGTGATATAGAGTAAAATTTGGTAAAAGCCAAATACTTAGTTATCTTTGAGTCTGTCATTGTGATGGTCTCTTTTGACTTAATTGAAAAGTAGATAGAAACATTCATATTAAAGTCATATAATGATGTTGATTATTTGCATGATATCAAAGTGATGAAACAAAGTGCTTCCTATTAAGAAAAAGCCAGATTACTTTTGTTTCTATTGCTAGAAAACAGAGGAAATAATCCAGTCTACTGGCTAAAAAAATCAGTAAATCTCAGACTTTCAGCAGTCCTTAAGGATGATTTATTACAAAATTTTGTATGGATATATATTATCTTCTGTGGCAAATATGAGTTGTTTGAATTAGGTTGCTGTTGTAATTAGTCAGGAAGAGAACTTATGCCTCTTTTACTATAATTCATTTATAGTAATTTCATAAATTTCATTTATATAATTTCATGAACATGACAGGCTACAAAACTGTAACAGACTGCATAAAGTTACGTTGAAAAATCTTTTACCTTTTGTATCAGTGAGAAAATATCCCATAAACTAAGCAAAAAATATGTTTTTTAATGTAGAATATATGTGATTCAGACTTTCTGAAACTATTCCATTTCTAATAACCACCCTATTATACTCATTAATATTACTTTCCAGTTGTCAGACAACATGTGTTATTTTTGTTTAAAAAGATAGTCATTTTATATTGATTATGATGTAACATTAAGATGAATACATGCGTATCAAAGGAAAATATTTTTAAGATTTCATTTGAGAGAAAGAGAGCACAAGCAGGGGAAGGGTAGAGAAAGAAGAAGACCCCCCCTCCCGAGATTTAGATGGCTATTTACACATAAGTCTTGAATATTGTATTCCAAGAAAATGTGTTTATTTTAAGATACCTCAAATTCTCTGGAAGTTCCCTTTAGGAAGTAGAACAACAAATAATAACATTTTAGTAAGAATATATACATATGTGAATTAGAAAAATAGGAGACCTACAAATTGTTCTAGTCCTAGATTCATGTAGTTTAAAACCAAAGACAAGTCTGTGCATATAGGGAATATTTGCAAGGTAATGGTAGAAGACAAGTCAGCACAAGGAATTCTCCAGATTCAGATTCATGATTTCCTTTTCAAATGGCATAGATTCAACTAATGGCTCTTTTGTTCCTAAAAGGTAATATGGCCTTTAGTAAGTCAATACACTTTCCCCCCATGCATTTACTGGTTATCTCCTATAGATTCTGTGCCATGTTCATACATCCCATCTCACCCTGATTATTTTTTTTTAAGATTTTATTTATTTGACAGAGAGAGAGATCACAAGTAGGCAGAGAGGCAGGTGGGGCGGGGGGGCGGAATGCAGGTTCCCTGCTGAACAGAGAGCCCAATGCGGGGCTCCGTTCGAGTATCCTGGGATGGTGATCTGAGCCAAAGTCAGAGGCTTTAACCCACTGAGCCACCCAGGTGCCCCTCACCCTGATTATTTTAGTGGTGATGATGACAATTTAGGTATATACCTTAACTTCTTAAATGCTTTGAGCTGAATTGTCATGAATAAAGTTGGTCCTCCAAACTAGAAGATGTGGTATGTGTATACAATGGAATATTACTCAGCCATCAAAAAGAATGAAATCTTGCCATTTGCAATGACATGGATGGAACTGGAGGGTATTATGCTAGCAAAATAAATCCGAGAAAGACAAATGCCATATGATTTCACTTGTATGTGGAATTTAAGGAACCAAACAGATGAACATAGGGGATGGGAAATAAAAATAAAATAAGGTGAAAATAGACAAGGAGACAAAACATGAGAGACTCTGAACTCTAGGAAACACAGTGAGGATTGCTGGATGAGAGGGGGCTGGGGGATGTAGTAATTGGGTGATGGGCATTTAGGAGGGCACTTGATGTAATGGGCACTGGGTTTTACATGCAACTGATGAGTCACTGAATTCTACCCCTGAAACTAATAATACAATATATGTTAAGCAAATTGAATTTTAAAAAGAATTTTAAAAACCACAATTAAAAAATGCTGTCATCTAAAAAATAAGTTTCACGCAAAGTTACTCAGGGTCTCAAAAGTCAATGAAAAGTTACCAAGGGACCGTCATGCAGAGGTGATGTTTTCAGCTTTAGACTCAAATGCAGTAAGTGTCAGTAACTAATAAGCTTCATCTTTATAATTCTTTCCATCTTTTGGTTTTGTATATCAAAACACAATTCTTTGCTTAGCTTGTGTGCCTAGTAATTACACAGTTTTTCAGGGATTGTTAATGTTTGGAATGTGGAAATAATTAACTAACCCTCTTAATGGGCTTAAATGAGAATGATGTTCTCCTAAGACATAGTTGTATTTCTAAACTTGAGTACAGACATTTTGAGCTATTTGGTCACATAGTAAATATTTTGTGCCTTTAAAAAGATTTCTGATAAGGCTTCTTGACTCTTTCCCAAGAGCTCTGAATATAATTCTGATTTTATTTTTCAAAATGATCTTCATCTCCCTTTATTGGAAAATGTCACTTCATCAGTCCTTTAGCAATAAATTCCTGCTGTGGCTTGACCTCTCTCAGTAACTTTTGTGACTTTACAATTCATCCTTTAAGTGGAGCTGTCATTTTGGTATGATCCTTGGTTTAATCCTGTTAAACTCTTGCAAGCATCCCATTTTATATATGTTGAACACTTAGTTGAAATGTAAGACACTTCTACAATCCATTTTTTATTTCCAAAGCTGCTGCTGTAGAGGCTTCTCCTGAAACTGTGGGCTTTCCAATCAGATTGACAAGCCTGAAATTGTATTGTCATCCCTTTCATTTATTGTACCTGTCATTTCTTTATCTGTTCCCATTCTACGTGGTCCTAAGTGTGTCCTAAAACTCCTCTGTGTTTCTTACAGGGTAACAAAATTCATCCCAAATTCCAAAGGGTGTGCAAGAGATCTCCCTTTCTGTCCAAGGCAAATACTGTATTGTATCCAGAATTCGTAGTCCTAGTTTTCATTCTGGCCTCATCATTTAGCAGCTGTATGACTTGAGTAAATCACAATTCCCTTTATTAATCACTAGTTCTTTTACTTAAAATGATTGTCAGTGATACGACAAGCCCATTGAGAAAACTACACAAAGGCACAGCCACTATCTCTGTTACTTTAGCAAGTTTATTTGAAAGAAGATTAGAAAGCTAAAGGGTATTGAGCACCTAATATATACCAAGGACTGAGCTTTGTATTATACCCACATTCAGAAATGTTGCCATGGAAGTTGTTTCAGAGGAAGAATGTCGTTTAGTCTTTGTTTACAGGTTGTGTAGTCCATCTTGGTTTAAATATGAAAAAATGGATTCCATCTTTCAGTGTCTACAAGTCTCACTGTCCCTTAGTGAAAAAGAGGATGATACTACTTAATGGTAGAATTACTTCAAAGATCAATGAAATCTTATAAAGGTCTTTGCAAAATAGCTCATAGGTAGTAGGTTTTCAATAAAAGTTAATTAGCAGTAGTTGTTGTAGTGGTGGTGGAGATAACAGGCACACAATTTCCAGCTTATGATAACTTGGTACCCCAAATGTTTCTAGCATTGTTAATATTCTATGCATTTAAAAATGCATATTTCATTTTAACTTTTTAAAGGTAGTATTTTGATTAGGTGTTCAGGGAGGCGCACAAAACCTCTTTCACTTGTGATAGTGTTCGATTGTTTTATTCACAGGACTACATAGTTATCTCATCCGAACTTCCAACCCTAAACATTTGGGTTTTTTGTTTTTTGGGTTTTTTTTTAAGATTTTATTTATTTACTTGACAGCAATCACAAGTAGGCAGAGAGGCAGGCAGAGAGAGAGGAGGAAGCAGGATCCCTGCTGAGCAGAGAGCCCGATGTGGGGCTCAATCCCAGGACCCTGGGATCATGACCGGAGCTGAAGGCAGAGGCTTTAACCCACTGGGCCACCCAGGCGCCCCAACATTTGGGGTTTTAAAACTTCTTGAGAAACCCACAATCAGCTTATCTTGACAGTGTGTCTTAAAGAATAAAAATGTTTTATAATAGTACTCCAAACTGATGATACTATAAAACTATTGAGATAGAGGCTTTGTAAATATTGAGAATTTCTAATGTGACTGTTGCCACGAGGACACAAATCTCAGGTCCACCTGGAGATGGTGTGTCTCCATTCCCATCCCAGAAACAAGTGCCTCACACCATTCCCTGAATCCATTATCTTGGCTGCAATGGAAAGTAAGGATTCTTTTTTTTTTTTTCAAATATTATTGTAAATATACTTTTTTTTTTTTTTTTTTTTTTTTTTTTTGCTTGTCAAACAGAATTCTGTTGCTTGAGTATTTTAAGTATCTGTGTTTTGTTTGACTGCTTTCAGGCTCTCATTATGGTCTTTATTTCAGGGCATTAATTTTCCCAGTAAGATTGCCTTTAGGACATGATGATTGATTTGTTTTTATTGAATCCTGCTTAAATACCTAGTTGAGTTAATTAATAACCTTTCTTGTTTACATGAATTGCCTAGGAAATGTGATAAAGAAGTTGACTTTAAATTCACATTTTTGTTCAGCTGAGAATTCCAAATTTTGTTCCAGAAAAATCTTAGTATCTTACACATATGTAAGTGGTCACAGAAAAGAGAGAGTTTCTATTCATGGTTTCTCAAAATGTTCTGCCCATACTATTTGTGGAATATGAGATGATTTTAGGTAGTACATGAACTTTGTTTCAAAATGTATATTTAACTTAAGATATTTTAGTATATGTAAACAGCATCCCAATTCCATTGTGGCACAGTAATTATTGCTTAGGTGATTACAAAAAAGATATTATCTAATATAAGGTAGATTTAGAGAAGACATTAAATTAATATATAGATGATACAGGGTTTGGAAACTTGGTGAAAGCAATACAGAATTTTGCAAACTCTTGGTGAAATCAAAGATTATTGGGGAAAGATGTTTTCAGATTCCCAACTAAGCTTCTGCTTAGTGTGCTGAAAAGTTTGTCATACCACCCTCTGGGAGCATGAGTGGTTGAGAGTCCAGTTGTGTATGTGGCCAGAAGGAGATAAAGTACAATCTTGAGGGTGTGCATTGTTGGAAATTGGCATGAGAGACAAAGGGGAATGTTATTAATGTGATATTAATACATGGTAAGCACATAACCAGTAACAGTAGATCTCATGGGTAAATAAACTAAGCAAGTTTCTTTGCCCCAGGTTTTCCTGTTATTGTGATGATGCTAATTGCGGTGTTGACCAGCAAGAATGGGCTAAAATAGAAGCTATTTCCCAAATGCATTTGACCATGGAAACGTCTCTTTACAAATTTCTATTAATATTTTAGAGAAACAGAGTGTACAGGGCAATACTTAGTGAGTTTCAAAGGAATGAAGTTTGAGAAAAACATAGGAAAAAGGTGACTCTCTTGAACTTCTCAGTGGCAAGAAATAAATTTTAGCCATCTCTGCATTCCTACTGTCTGGACACAGCAAATGTCAAAAAATATGGTATGAAAGCCTAAGTGTAGTAATTCATCAGATTTAAGGTATTGGAACAGGATGAGGAACCATCTTTTTTTTTTTTTTAAGATTTTATTTGTTTATTTGACAGACAGAGATCACAAGTAAGCAGAGAGGCAGGCAGAGAGAGAGGGGGAAGCAGGCTCCCTGCTGAGCAGAGAGTCCGATGCAGGGCTCGAACCCAGGGTCCTGGGATCATGACCGGAGCCGAAGGTAGAGGCTTTAACCCACTGAGCCACCCAGGTGCCCTGAGGAACCATCTTAATTGAGAATTAAATTGAATTACTGAGAAGAAAATAAAAGAAATACTGGAATTTGGGAGAATTTGGATTTTATATGTGAACCTCACTTTTATTAATGTTTCCTGTTTTTTGCTCTGAATTGAGAATGAATTAACTCCATGTAATTTGAGCCACAATCTCCTCAAATTAAAGTCCAAGATAAAACTACCTTCCTCAAACCTGTTTTTCTTCCTGCATTACCTATGTTAATGAAGGACTTCTCTATTCACAAGCTTCATAGGGCCTAAGACATTCATCAGTTTGTACTCACCCTCTTCTACATACAATGCCATTACTTTTTTCTGTACTCTTCCTTTTAATATGCTTGGATTATTATACTTTGTGTTTGCCAAACAAAGTTGTCAGTATATTCTTACAGGAGAAACAAATGAATGGCCAATTCCAAATTATCTTGAATGGTTCAGCTTAGATTTTCCTTTCTCCAGAAATATCTTTCCTGAACCCCTGATGTTGGTTTAAGGGCCTTTATGTGTGTACATTCCCATAGCATCCTCCGTGTATCTGTTTGTGGAAAATATGTTATATTTCAGTAATTATAAACATAAATGATTATTTCACCAAAATTCTTTAACAGCATGCTTGGACAGAATATGTCCCAGGGAAATTGACCCATAGGACGAGCCCAGTACATATTTGATAAATGAATAATTGAGTCTTTATCTACAATTATTAAAAGAAAACTTATTCAGGGGCACCTGGGTGGCTTAACCAGTCGGCAGTCTGACTCTTGGTTTTGGTTCTGGTCATGATCTCAGAGTTGTGAGATTGAGCCCTGCATCATGTTCCCACATTTGTGGAACCTTCTTGAGATGGTCTCTCTCCCTTTCCCTTTCCCCCTACCCACCACCCCAAACCCTGCGCGTGTGCGTGTGTATGCTCTCTCTCTCTCACACACACACACACACACACACACACTCTGTAAAAACAAGCAAAAAACCCGAAACATTCAGCCAAAATCAATTGCCTGTCCAGTGTAGTCCCTAACATACATGGTGTGAAAATAAGAAAGTGTGAAAGTCTAGGAACATAGCATTTGCTACATATGTAAACCATAGTAACATGAGGGTTGTAACAGTGTGAGATCATTTTTGGTGTCTACCAAAACCAGGCATTTATTGGTATTGAGTCAAATTTTGCAGTTCATTATCTGTATTTGACTTCTCTCCACACATTTCTTTTACATCCCATTATTTGAATTCTTTCTACATATTACGCATGCATTACATTTAATTTTCTGCTGAGCCGGAGGATGAGGTGGTAAGGGAGGGGGAAGGTGCTCATAAAAAGACTAGCCTGGGAAAGCAGGTGGCATTGGCGAAATCAGCAGTGTCCACTGAAGAGGTGGCATAAAAGTGATGTAATGAAGAAAGCACAGTACACGTGGAATATGCACCAGGAAGATGAAACATTCTGTTTCGGGATGGATGCTGGAGGAAACAATGCAGAAGGATGTTGCGTACTTCCCCAAGGTCCCACGTTTACAGGAGAAACAATATCAGAATGGCCTGAACTGGGGAGAAGTGATTGCTTATGACCTGGCTTGATAGTCCAAAGGGCAGGTCCCGCCACGGGACAGTTGGCAAGGAGCAGCAAGTGGTGTGTTTATTTCAAATTCCTCAGCAGCTGAATGCATGCTGAAAATTCTAATTAGGGAAATAATGACTACTACTCCCAGACCAGCAGAGCCGATTGATTATGCCCCCTCCCCACTACGCATTCCAAGAAGTACTTTTCATCTATTTATCAGACATTTACTTTGCATCTGTTATGTGCCGGGCAATAGGTCCTTTGACACAGATGGATGAGCGGGATGATGCTGTTAGTACTTGTATGAAACCAAAAACCATGTAGTCTTAAAAGGAATAAGTTTTTCAGTTCCCTAGATAATATCTGTCTTTTCTGCTAGACCCTAAGTTTTACAAGAACGGGGATTCCCTCTGATTAGTTTACCACTCGATGTGTTAAAATTTGGAAAGATGTGCAGATATGTCTTTCAACATATTCAAATGTAATGGGTTTGGGTATAAGATTTTCCTGCCTATAAATTCCACTCAATGTACAGGAAGTAGTAGCAAAATAGAAAAATATATAGACCTTCATATGATCTACTGGCTGTATTTTTCCTCTCTGTGTCAGAGCTCAATGCTGACTATAGGAAAAGTGTCACTGGGATTGACACCATGATGACTGGAGATTTCATAATTTCAGATATACCTATAAAATGCAGCCCCTTTAAAGTTCCCAAATAGGTAGGAAATAAATGTGAAACCTGAACTTCCTCTAAATATCCACAAAACACTTCTTTTCCTTGTTATAGCAAGTCACATTCCAAAGAAGTTGAAGCCTAACTTTTTGGAATCATTTTGAAATTCTAAAGACATTGTCCATAGCATTAGAAATGTTTTGGGGCTAAGTTTGGCAGAAAAATCAGCAAATGCTGGTGGTAGCCTCATTCGTGAAAGATCATATAAAATTTGAAATCTTTGTCTCAAACTCGTATGTGGAGTCTAGAATATCTCATTGGTCTTTAGTATTTTTCGGTTGGTCAGAGGGTGATAATTATTTTCTTTGTTCTCTTTTCAAAAACAAATCTGACCTTGTTAGATATTGGGCAGATATGTTGGGCTTTTAAAAAAAATTAATTAAGACAAACTCATCATAGGATGGTTTAACAACTGTTGTCATTTTTTATCATTGCTCTTATATTCATATTTTATAAGTTCTGGAATCACTGCTCCCCACTCCTCAGTTCCTCCCCATCAAATCAGCACATTTCGTGCTGCAAGATGAATGGTCCAGGTATGAAGTGGAGTCACTTTCACTGCGGTCTATGTGGTATGTGTATCCTTTCAGAGCTTACAAGGAGCTAAAGGATCTGCTTGGAATCCTTTGGTCTCCAAGGCTGATCGATCCTCTCTGTCAGGGGAGGGAGCCAAAGAAACTTATGAAATAATGAATACTCAGGTACAGAGCAGTCCTTTTGGGACTCTTACACAAAGCTCCTAAATCATCATCTTCAAAATCATTTTCTTGGGGTTATCTGGTTCATAAGCAAGCGTCCTGTAACACAGCACTTAACTACTTGTGAGAAAATCCATCCAAATATTGGACAGAAATAGTTTTCCATAGTAGGGCAATCAGTGACTTTCCTTTCTATATCTTTTACTTACTTGTACCACCAGTTATTTGTTTCTAAAGCTCATAAGTTTAATTTTCTTAGTTTATCTTTAAATATCTTGTCCTATCACCATTATCACTAATGCCATTACTAGTATTACTACTAATAATAACCAACATTTATTGGGCAATTCATATATGCTATCTACTGTTCTAAGGGATTTATATGCATTGTCCTATTAAATACAACAATTTAATAAATTAGGTAAAGCAGAAGTCCTGGTTCTGTGACTTGATCAAATCAGTTTATCTATTTGAAATCTGAACATCAGTTAAAAGGTAGATAACCTAGACATTTAATTTTAATTTAAATATAGAATTACTCATTCCACTGGCCAGGCTCTTCAGATGGGTCCTAGTCTTTACTTTGAGTATGTTTCCACTGATTGGAACCCATGGAGGCTTTCTCACCACAAGACATTCTCATAGCAAATTGCCAGTAATTTATGATTTCAGTTTATTTAAAGTAGAAAAAGTACTTCAAGAGGCCTACCTAGGAGGGATTTTTGGGCTCAGACTCTTTTTGCAGATATCTCTTAAAACTCATTCATCAAAGGTCTTCTTCTCCTTTGTGGTTCAAAGTTTTCTATTTTTTTTTCCTAATATGGGAGAAAAAAAGCCTTTTCTGACTGCTCACATTTCAGTAGTTTACAGATTATTTAACTAAAATTCATGATTACAGTAGATAAAGTGGTCATAAACATGTTTGTGGGGAGAAAAAGGAGATATTGGAGTCTTACGGAGAACTAAGCTGGTGGGAACAAGAGGGTGGTCTGTATGATGGGTCAGTTCTAGAGAGAGTACCTCATTAACCAAATCATATAAGATACTGTGGAAATCCAACTGTGCATTTTGGGAGAGGCTGGAGAACCTGACATCTGTCCAACCAGTTAAGAGATCACAGGCTAGTTATAGGGAGGCCAAGATGCAAACCAGGACGCTTCATCTTCAGAGACCATTTCAAACCATCATGCTAAGACTAGCACCTCTCACAAAATTTGCACATAAATTGTCTTTTCCAGACCTTTCGTAATCCAGTTGTCCTTCTCTAGGTGCTTTGAGAACTGACCCTTTTACAGATAACAACTTAATTGGCCCTTTTTTTAATAGAATGCATCTTCTCCCTGTTAGCTTCTCAGGAGCAATGGCCTTCTGTAGTCTTAAGAACATCACAAACATTTTACAGTGCACCAGGATTACAAAAGTGGCTTCTGTTAGTTCTCACTTGAATTACAACACTGACCTGTGAAACATATCCCAAAGTGGGCAACCAAGAAGCCTTACATGAATGAACATTCCTTCTATGTGTGTGGTTTGCTACTTTGCAGACCTCCCCCATCTACTGATACTAACTTTGCTCTCTAGCTTTGTTCCTGTTGTGAAAATTTGCTTCTGTAGTATGGTGGGAATGATTCAAACTGATTTATATTTCACTATTTTGGGGTTAATCATAATGACTTATTCTCTCTGAGATGCTCTCTAAAAGTCTATAAATAAAGATAATGATACTATTTAACAGAGTTTCTGTGAAGATAACAGCATATATAGATATACACATATATATATATATAATATATATATATATTATATATATATATATTATACTGAACACAGTACATGGCACATAATAAATGAAAAATACATGCACAGATATTTAGTAACACCATCATAAAGGATTATACATACACTGCTGCCTGACAATCTTGGAGACATTTTTCCCCTCCAAGTTATTTCTGATTTGGGTTGTATGATTATTTGATGGTTGTGACTCATTTCTTTAAACCGGAGTGGGTTCTGATATTAGCTACTGTATTACGAACTTATCCACATTTATGTCTTTTCGGTGAGCACAACATAAAAATAAAAATTCAGGGGAGAAACACCAGAAATATTAAAAACCATTACTTATTTTTCACTACCTCATTTCATAATAATATTTTTGTGTACCCTGGCATCTTAACACATTTCTACTGGGTATTTTCCCTTTTGGTAAGATAATATGTTTTCCTTCATGTAATATTTTATGGCAGGCAACTGTGCAAGTGTTCCTTAAGCAGCTTGAGCATAGCTTGTGGGAGCCAGGGTGGGTCAAAAGGACCTATTGTCCAAATATTGGGGGTCTATGCTCTGATGGCTCATTGTTTCTTCAGATCACAGAAGTGCAGGCAAAGACATTGTTGCAAGCCCTTCCCCCATCTAGGTGAGGCAATTTCCAGGGGCTAGGTGAGGCAATTTCCAGGGGATTTAAAGATCCAGCCTCTTCCCCTCACCTTCATTTTTTTTTTCTCTTTTCCCCTTTGGGGAGCCAGACATTAAAGACAGGATATTAAAATATTTCATATAGAAGGAAAGTTAGAAAGTGACTGCATATGCCCAGGAAAAGATATAGACTCAGAAAAGATCTGAAAAGACCTTAAGTCTGCATCCTAGTTTGATCTTTGGCACAGGCGGCCTATCACATATATGCTGTTGATATCCTAGAAGAGAAGGAGGAGAGAGAGAGAGATGCAGAGAGATATTTTAACTAATAATGATTGAAAATTTCCCAAACTATTGAAAGACAGGAGAATAAATATACAAGTTCAGTGATCTCCAAGTAAGATGAACTCAAGGTGTCTTTACTCAAGTTGAGATACATTATAGTAAAACTTTTAAAAGCCAAGGACAAACAGAATCTTGAAAGCAGCAAGAGAGAATCAATTTTTCCCATACAAGAGTTCCTCAGTAAGAATATCAGCAGATTTCTCATGAGAAACTTTGGAGGCCAGAATGCAGCAGGCCAATATATTTGAAGTGCTTAAAAACAAAAACAAGAACAAACTTTCTCAACCAAAAATCCTGTTTCTTCCTTCCAAAATTAAGGGATAAATTAAGATATTTCTAGATAAATAAAAGCTGAGGGGCTATATTACCACTAAACTTGCTCTGCAAGAAATGCTCAAAGTGTCCCATCTTTCCCCAGAATGAAATGAAAGAACACTAGTTGGTAACCTGGACTTTACGAGGAAATAAAGATCCCAGTGAAAGTAAATACATGGATAATATAAAAACATGTATTCTTTTCACAGTGGTTTGTAACTCTTCTTTTTTCTATATAATTTAATAAACACATTTGAAAGAATGACTGGTTTATGTCTTAGGACATATAATATATAAAGATGGGATTTTGTGACTGTTGAAAGAGGTGGGGATGGAGCAGGAAAGAAGCAGAGTTTTTCTATGTTACTGAATTTTACTAGTATAAATTCAAATTAGAGTGTTATAACTATAGGATGCTAGGTGTAATCCCATGATAACCACAAAGAAAATAGCTATAGAATACATACAAAAGGAAATGAGGAAGGATTTTAATATTACACTTAAAAAAAAAATCAACTGAACACAAAAGAAGAGAGGAATGTCGGAATTGAGAGACCAAAAAAAAAAAAAAAAAAAAAACCAAAACCCTGCATAGAGTATATAAATAGCAAAATGGAAGAAGTAAGTCTCTATCAATAAGTACTTTAAATGTAAATGGATTAAAATGTCCTTTCAAAGGACAGAGGTTATCAGAATCGATAAAAACACACGATCCAACTCCATCCTGTCTCTAAGATGGATCTTTAGGTCCAAAGACATAGATTGATATAAAGTGGATGGAAGAGATAGTCCATGCAAATAGTAACCAAAAGAAGGCAGGGGTAGCTATACTAATATCAAACAAAAGTGACTTTAAATTTTAAAAAAAAGCTATGCAAGACAAAGAAGGACATTGCATGTTAATAAAAGGATCAATACAGCAGGCAGATAGAACAGTTATAAACATTTAAAGTACCTAATAACAGGCCACCAAAATATAGGAAGCACTGACAGAAAACTGATAGAAGGGAAGGGAGAAATACACATTTCTACAATAATAGTTGGAGACTTTATCATTTTTTAAAGATTTTATTTATTTTAGAGAGAGAGAGAGAGAGCATGAGCAGGACAAGAAGGAGAGTGTCAGAGTCTCAATTACTAAGATCAGAAATAAAAGTGGGGACATTACAACCAATTCTACAGAAATAAAAAGGACTATAAGATAGTACTATGAACTACTGGATAAACTAGATGAAATGGAAAAATTCCTAGAAACAAAAAACTTACCAAAACTAAATCACAAAAGACATTGAAAATCTCATTGGGTTTATTATTATTAAAGAGGTTGAATCTGTAATAATAAAAAATCTCCCAATATAGAAAAGGCCTGGACCTGGTACCTTTACTGGTGAGTTCTACCAACATATGTAGAAAAACTAATACCAGTCCTTTTCCAGCATTTCCAAAAGATTGAAGGGGAGGGCTTCCTGTGAAGCCAGGATTACTCAGATATCAACGCCCAACAAAGACAATACAAGAAAACCTCAGACCCACATACCTTCTGAACACTGAGGTAAAAATTGTCAACATAATACTAAGAAACCAAGTTCAATTTATGAAAAGGATTATATGCCTTGACCATGTGGGATTTATTTTTGGAATGCAAAGATGGTTCCGTGTATGAAAATCAATCAGTATAATAAACCACATTTACAGGATGAAGAGGAAAAAAACCACACATACATGATCACTTCACGTGATTCAGAGAAAGCATTTGACAAAATTTGACACCCTTTTGTGATAAAAAAAATTCCATAAACTAGAAACAAAAATTCCTTCAGCCTAATAAAGGCTATATATGAAAAACATACAGTGAATATCATACTCACTGGTGAAGACTAAAAGCTTTTCCTCTATGATCAGGAAAGCAGCAAGGGTGTCCACCTTATGCCACTTCTGTTCAACATAGTAGTGGAAGTTCTATTCAGCACAGTACTAGAAGTTATATCCAGAACAGGCAAGAGAAAGAAATAAAAGACATTCAGGTTGGAAAGGAAGAAGTAAAATTATTTCTGTTGGCAGATAGTATGACCTTATATATGGGATGCCCTAAAGATTCCACAAAATGCCTGTCGGAATTCACAAGCGAATTAGGTAAACTTGCAGGATGCAAAGCCAATGAGCAAAAATCAATTGCATTTCTGTATACTGACAGCAATCTGAAAAGGAAATTAAGAAAGACATCCACTTATAATAGCAACAAAAAGAATAAAATACTTCTGAATTAACCAAGGAGATGAAAGATTTTTATGGTAACTACAAAACATCGATGAAAGAAATTGAAGAGAACAAATAGATGGAAACCTATTCCGTATTCATGGATCAGAAGACTAAATATTGTTAAGATGTCAGTAGTACTCAAAACAGCTTAATGCAATCCTCATCAAAATCCCTATCATGATTTTTGCAGAATAGTACTCAATAGTACTCAAAATAATAATAGTAGTCAAAATAATACTCAAATAGTACTCGATAGTACTAAAAATAGTACTCAGTAGTACTCAAAACAGCTTAATGCAATCCTCATCAAAATCCCTATCATGATTTTTGCAGAACTAGAAAAACCCATGCTAAAATTCATGTGGAATAGCCAAAACAATCCAGACCAATGGAATAGAGCCCAGAAATAAACTCTTGCATATACAGTCATATGATTTTTTTTTTAAAGATTTTATTTATTTGACAGAGGGAGATCAGAAGTAGGCAGAGAGGCAGGCAGAGAGAGAGGAGGAAGCAGGCTCCCTGAGGAGCAGAGAGCCCGATGCGGGGCTCGATCCCAGGACCCTGGGATCATGACCTGAGCCGAAGGCAGAGGCTTTAACCCACTGAGCCACCCAGGTGCCCCTTTTTTTTTTTTTTTTTAAGATTTTATTTATTTGACAGAGAGAGATCAGAAGTAGGCAGAGAGGCAGGCAGAGAGAGAGGAGGAAGCAGGCTCCCTGAGGAGCAGAGAGCCCGATGCGGGGCTCGTTTTTTTTTTTTTTTTTTTTTTTTTTTTTTTTAAGATTTCAGTCATATGATTTTTAACAATGGTGTCAAGATCACTGAATAGGAAATGGATGGTCTTTTCAACAAATGATGCTGGGAAGACTGTATATCCACAAACAAAAGAATAAAGTTAGACCCTTTTCTACCACCATATGCAAAAATTTACTTAAGATGATCAAAGATCTAAATATAACACATAAAACTGCAAAATTCTTAGGATAAGACGCAAAGCAAATGCTTTACAAGAATGTATTTGTCAATGATTTTTTTTTTGGATAATGGCACCAAAGGCATAGGCAACAAAAGGAAAAAAAAGTGGCATTCATGAAAATTTTTAAAATTGTGCATCAAAAGACAATTTCGAAAGAGCAGAAAAGGCAACCCACAGAATGAGAGAAAACATTTGCAAATTATGTATCTGATAAGGGATTAATTTCCAGGATATATAGGGAGTTCATAAAATTAAATAACAAGAAAAAACCCAATTCAAAAATGATCAAGGGTCTTGAATAGACATTTCCCCAAAGAAGATATACAAAGAACCAATAGGCACATGAGGAGATGTTCAACATTACCTATCATTAGGGAAATTCAAATCAAACCTACAAAGAGATCCCATTTCAAACCCATTTGGATGACTACCATTGAGAAACAACAACAAAAACAGAAAAAAAGGGGCGCCTGGGTGGCTCAGTGGGTTAAGCCGCTGCCTTCGGCTCAGGTCATGATCCCAGGTCCTGGGTTCGAGCCCCGCATGGGGCTTTCTGCTCAGCAGGGAGCCTGCTTCCTCCTCTCTCTCTGCCTGCCTCTCTGCTTACTTGTGATTTCTCTCTGTCAAATAAATAAATAAAATCTTAAAAAAAAAAAAAAAAACAGAAAAAAAAAAAAGCTCAGAAAATCACAAGTATTGGCAAAGATGTAGAGAAATTGGAACCCTTGTGCACTGTTAGTACATAAAATGGTTTAGCTGCTGTGGAAAATGGTATAGTACTTCTTGAAAAACTGAAAAAAGAATCATGTTATCCAGCAATTCCACTTCCGGGTATATACCCAAACAAATTAAAAGCTGGATCTCAAAGAGATACTTTGTTTTGTTTTGTTTTAAAGATTTTATTTCTTTTAGCCCAGGCGTGTACTCGTGAAGGAGTGAGTGAGAGAACAGGAGTCAGAGGCAGAATGGGGTGGGCGGAAGGGGCAAAGGGAGAAGCAGACTCCCCACTGAGCAGGGAACCTGACTTGGACTAGATCCCAGGACTCCAGGATCATGACCTGGGCCAAAGGCAGATGCTTAATTGATTGAGCCCCCGAGCACCCTCAAAGAGCTATTTGTATATCCATACACATAGCAGCATTATTCCCAATAGCTAAAATGTGAAATGAACCAAAGTGTTCATTGAGCAATGATTAGGTAAGTATCATGTGTTGTATGTACACAATGGAGCTTAAAAGGAAGGAGATTCTGCAACATGCTACAGCATGGTTGGAACTTGAGGACATAATAATAAGAAAGATAAGCCAGGGACAAAAAGACAAATACTCTGATTCTGTTTATATGCGGTACTTAGAGTAGTCAGAATCATGGAGATAGAGCAGAATTGTGATACCAGGGGCTGGGTGGATAGGAGAATGAGGGATTACTGTTAAATGAGCAAAACTTCAGTTTTATAAGATGGAACATTATGTAAATCGTTGGTGGTGATGATTGCACATGATGAATGTAATACCACTGAACTGTCCACTTAAAAATGGCCAACATGGTAAATTTCATGTTAAGTGTATTTTCCACAATAAAAAACTAAAAAAAAAAAAAAATAAAGAAATTGAGTGATGTTTTTAAGGCCTGAGGAATGTGAGTTGTCTCTTTATTTGAGGGTTCTCTGTATTTCTCTGTGTAGTTAATATGATGATATAATTTATTCCTGACCTACTTTGCCCCACTATATCTTAAATTTATTTCCATAAGAGCATACGCCTCCCCCCCCACTAAATTTCCTAAATGATGGATGGTATGCATATGTGAACTTAATTCTCAAAGTTGGGTAAAGAATTACGTCTTGGTGCATCTGTCACT
Organism: Lutra lutra; assembly: GCF_902655055.1. Lineage (NCBI taxonomy): Eukaryota > Metazoa > Chordata > Mammalia > Carnivora > Mustelidae > Lutra > Lutra lutra. Next base: position 25,016,251 of record NC_062294.1, on the reverse strand, counting down.
TCTAATAATACGACATACATTCATGGAAGACAGAGTTTTTCTTTAGGTTGGTAAGGGTGGTTTTGTTTAGAATCAACTGGTGTTAAGAGTATGTCCCTTCTGGTGTCAACATAGTAAGATTTATCTATTGATCAAGTAGCATTCCAGAGGGGAAAGTTGTTTCCAGAGGACAGACGCTCTGTTATACAAACTGTCACTCTTCTGCTTTCCTGGAGCCAGGAGTAACCCAGCTGCTAATTAAACTGGGATGAATTAAGGTAAATTGAATTTGCCTGCACATCTGCTCCAGGTCTGCAAACAGGACCATGAAGCAGAGCAGACACAGCTCACTTGACAAGAGCCTTCTACTTCCAAAACAGTCTCCGCATCTAGGCATTTCAGTTCATGGAATCCTGAGGCAATAGAGAAAGCAAGCGAACGTCCATCTTGTGCCTGTCTCTACACTAAAAGGAGGTGAACAGAATGGGAATTCCATATTTATAGACTGTCCAGATGTCTTTCAAACTTACACCATTTTAGGAAGCAGACTATCCACATCTATAAAATCAAGCTGATAGGTAAGGATTGGGCCAGTCATCCCTGGTGACTCTTTTAAACATAGCTTGGAAAATCATTCTATAATATTATACATAGAATGTAATGTTGTCATTTATGTAAAAATACCCTGTTGTTGGACAACCCTGTGGCTCCCATTTTCTGCTCTCATCCCCATTATTACAAGTAAAGCAGCAATATTTTCTATATACATAGAAATAGATGCTTACTTGTTTTTACTTCTTTAAGCTCAATTTCTAAATTTTGGGCCTCAGATTTTATGTCCAGTTTTCTATTTGTATGTATATCACTAAGTTGCTAGGAACCAAATACATCTATTTCTTCTTCTCCCTCCTCCTCCTTCTCTCTTTTTTCCTTCTCTCTTCATTACGTGGTATACCTTCCCTCAATGGATTCATAGTAGTGAAATTAAAAATACGGAAAGGTAATACATTTACAATGATAATTACATTGATAAAAGGTAATACATTTACATTGATAATACATTTACATAGAAATTATCAATGCTAATCAAATCTCATTAAAAGTTTACATTTGTGCATTTTCAGACAAAAGAATGCTTACCTTTTACATAATTTAAAAAATGATTCTGTATAAAAATTTTCCATCAAAATGCTCATGATTTATGTTATTTAAAAATTAGATACCTAAATAATAAGCAAGAAATGTGAAGAATAAGTAATCTTTAGCTTGACTTATATTGCTAGCTTTATCAATTAATTTAGTCACTTATTCTAGTAATCAAGTGCCAGTGGCTGTGCTAGACTCTGGGATGGATATGAGAAAGACATAAAGATAGCCTTGCATCAGAATGATTTGTGACTTGTCAGTGTTCCCTCTGGTATGGAGACAAAGGCATTAAAAAGCATTCTGTTTTTAAGGAATAAGGGTTTTGTGGCAGCGAAGCATGGAAAATGCAAGAAGTGAGAGGAAATGTAAATAGAGGAGTGAATTATACTACATAATGAAGCATCTTGAACTCCAAGCTAAGAAATTCCTGATGGGAGTTTCACAAAACACTAGGAGCCATGTTTGACTTTCAAAATTGTGATCCATCGCGGGGCACCTGGGTGGCTCAGTGGGTTAAAGCCTCTGCCTTCGGCTCGGGTCATGATCCCAGGGTCCTGGGATCGAGCCCACGTTGGGCTCTCTGCTCAGCGGGGAGCCTGCTTCCTCCTCTCTCTCTGCCTGCCTCTCTGCCTGCTTGTGATCTCTATCAAATAAATAAATAAAATCTTTAAAAAAAATTGTGATCCATCAATAAATAAGAGTAGTAGATTCTGACCATTTGTCTTCGTCTTGGGCATTTGAAATGGCCCTAGCCTCTAAGAAGACCTGAGAATTCTTTTAGTAAGAAATCGGCTTGCCTTGGTTTAACCCAGATTTTTCTACACCTATTTGAACAAGGGAAGTTCTTACATGTAACGCCTGCTGATGTCCCATAGGAGGGTCATGGGAAGTACTCTGGTAGGCAATAGGAACCCCAGTAGGTTTTTAACAAGGAAGTGATATTATCTCAAATGTAAAGGCATTGAACAGAGAAGCAAGAGAGGTACCTAAGTTTAATTTTCAAAGAAAATACAGAGGAAAATACATCCAAAGTAAAGTAGACTCCTGGATGTGTGGGGAGTCCCAAAATATTTTGAGAGGCTCATCTAGTTGGTTGGAATCTCTACCTAGAATGGGAAAGCTAGAGCTAGTTTGAGTATACTTGACCTTTGCTAGATATTAGGGTGCCTCTGGCTATTTCCTCAGTATGGGGCAATAATAAAGACAGACGTCTTACCTCTTTTCAGCATCATCCCACTTGTTACTAGTCATGTAATGCAGGGCAGAAAGAAATGGCCAGAAGCTTCCAGTCTTACATAAGCAGAGACAAAAACCTCAACATTAAGGTTCATGTACCTTCCTAAAATTGTGAAACTTTCCAAATGTCAGATTTTTAGAGTGATACTGTCTTTTTTTTTTTTAAGAAGTTATTTATTTGACAGAGAGTGAGAGAAGGAGAGAGAGCACAAGTGGGAGGAGGGAGGGAGAGGGGGAAGCAGGCTCCCTGCTCAGCAGGCAGCTGGATGCGGGACTCAATCCCAGAATCCTGAGATCATGACCTGAGCCCAAGGCAGAGGCTTAACCCACTGAACCACCCAGGTGCCCCATAGAGTGATACTGTCTTGAAAAAAATCACAAACTTCAAAGATCTGGTCTTCAGCTTGAGGTCAAAAGTTGGAAAAATTATATACAACCCCAAATTAATTAATTGGTCCCTTCTTTCTAATATCTAGCAAAGCATTTGCTATATCTGAGATCCTAACAAAGTATTAAACAGAACTGACAGAGGTAAGAATAACTTGTTTGTTACTGAATTTTATTATAATAATTGTATATAAATTATACATAATATAGATAATATATACATATATAAAATACATACATATATATACATATATATATATATATACATACACACAACTCCCATGTTAATTAAATCATTATTTATTACTGAATTTTATTTTTTATTGTTACTCTTCTTGTGATTCATTGAATCATAGACGAAGGGTGTGATAGCCAGGGCGGTTAGTCAGGAAATCAGAGTAAGAAAGTGCACTTCTCTTAATTTTCCTTAGTGGTCCTCACATTTCTAAGACTTCTTCTTTTTTTTTTTTTTAAGATTTTATTTATTCATTTGACAGACAGAGATCACAAGTAGGCAGAGAGGCAGGCAGAGAGAGAAAGGAAGAAACAGGCTCCCTGCTGAGCAGAGAGCCTGATGCGGGGCTTGATCCCAGAATCCTGGGATCATGACCTGAGCTGAAGGCAGTGGCTTTAACCCACTGAGCCACCCAGGCACCCCCATTTCTAAGACTTCTTGACCAGTTCTTATAGGCTCAGAAATATATGGAGAAGTCCTGTTCATCTTCTCTGCTCAAAGAATCTTAAGGATAAGTTGTAGTTTGTTTTTTTTTTTTATTATTTGATAGATCACAAGTAGGCAGAGAGGCAGGCAGAGACAGGAGGAGGCAGGCTCCCTGCTGAGCAGGGACTCGATCCCAGGACCCTGAGATCATGACCTGAGCCGAAGGCAGAGGCTTTAACCACTAAGCCACCCAGGCGCCCAAGTTGTAGTTTTAAAGCTGAGGATACCACCCAACCCTTCCTAGTTCCCAAACTAACACATTTGAGGTTTTTTCTTAAGTGTTATCTAAAACAGTGACTTGTAATAATAGTATTTTTTCCTGTTTTTCAGACACTTAGCTAAGCACTTTTTAGCGTTACATTGTCTCACTTGGCCCTCCCAGGAACCTATAAGTGTGATTCAGTTTGATCTCTGTTTAAGACGAGTGAAAACCAAGGCTGGGGGTTGAGTAACTAGTTAAGATTTCAGAGCTAGGCAATAGCATAGACAAGACCCAAATCATGAGTCCAGGCTGCTTTTAATTTACTCCAAGCTTTTTTGATTTACAAAACCATTTGTGATCTGACAGCCTCCCACTCCCCATCACTTCTCTTATTTAATCTCCTTTGTTTCACTGCTAGAGCTTTCTTCTCCTACCACAGAGGTCTCTAATCTGTCAAGCAGGTTTGTGACTCTGGGACTCTGCGCTTGTTCTGCCTGAAATGTCTTCTCCCCAGAAATTTGTGTGATTTGCATTTCTCACCTCTCTTTGCTTATTTGATTGACTGATCAAATGTCAGGCCATAGCCACCATTCTGTCTCCAGAAGTCCCTCTCCTCTTACACCTGCTAAATGTTTGCCAGTGTGCATGTAGTCCTTTAATCTATTTGACTCAATAATCTCACTCGTCGCTCCCTCCATGGTGTGTAAGTTCCCTGAAGGCAGGGACTTGGTCTCCTTCCTTCACTCTGGCACTGTCAGCTCTTAGAACAGTGTTTGGCAAATAGTAAGTACTCAGTATTTGTTGAGTGAATTAATTCACATTTTTAAAAACTCCTCTTCAGTCTCATCTGTTTCATTTCCTTTCCCCATTTTTATAATTTTTAAAACTTATTTTTCATCTCTATAGCCTCATTACTGGAGTAAGAAAACCTGTAGTATTTTAGTAAACAGTAATCAGATCTGATTGTATCAGGTGCAAAACAAGGCATGTAAGGGGTGTGAGGTACAGCAGTTGTGTTTCAGTGCTTTGGGAAACACGCGTAGACCTACGAAGTTTGCAACAAAGGCCTGCTTCAGTCCTGCCTACCCTCCAACCCCCTGTAGGCTTATAATTAGAAATTTATTGGAATCGAGATGGGAAAATGCAGAAATTTTACATGAACCCAGCCGTTTTTAAGAAGACAGTGATTTTAGGTGAAATCAAGTTGTATTAAAGAATGTGGGTAGATGGGAAATAAAAAAATAAATTCATCTGTTTCCAAGGGTATGTCTAGAAACAAATGTAAATGGAACAAAAGGCCCAGTGTACAGGTACCAGAGAGGCTCCAGGCAAGTTAAATAAAAGGAATCTCTAATGCACTCCTATCAGCAGTGACTGAATTTCTTGACACACAAGAAATAGAAAAAAGTCCTTTGGTATTAAAATATACTAAATGTGTCCGAAGATCTTTTCTTTCCACCACACGTTTCCTGTACTTTGACTTAACAGATGCTTCTTGCCTTCCTTTACCATATCTTCAGTCATGTCTTTTCTCCCTAAATCAAAATAGCTATACATTCCTATTTCTTACATTACTGTGAGTACTGACATATTTGGGTCTCTGTGATGTAGGAAATTAAAAGAATCTATTAATTACTTTTCCTGTTATCGGTTTCTTGACTCCCACTCCCTCCTCTGTAATACCATCAGAGACATCCTTCTAGGGGAGCCTGGGTGGCTCAGTCGGTTAAGCGTCTGCCTTTGGCTCAGGTCATGATCCCAGGGTCCTGGGATCAAGCCACGCATTGGGCTCCCTGCTCAGCAGGAAGTCTGCTTCTCCCTCTCTTACTCCCCCCTGCTTATATTCCCTCTCTCTCTGTCTCTCTTTCTGTGTCAAATAAATAAAATGAAATGAAATAAAATAAAAAGAAAGAAAAGAAACATCCTTCTAAAGCTCAGTTTATCTTCAAGGGTCTGTCATTATCTGTGGAAACTCCCAAGCAGGAGATTCGAAATTCTTAATGACCTGCCTCTTAAGATCGGACTGTTCATTTTCTTACACAGATTAAATACTCTGAATGTCTGTACCAAATGTCCTTTCTAAGAGAGACTATATGGTTGTTCATACAGTTCTCTTTTTTGGAACATTATCGTCTACTTCTGATTCTCTCAAAGTATTACTTACTCATTTTTCATTTTAAGACATACTTGAAAGAAACTTCCTTCTTTTAAGTCCTTCCAGAATCAGAAATAAAAGCATATATATCTCCCTCTCTGTCTTTTTTTTGGTGGTGGGGGGGTAGATTTGTATCCAGGGACCACACAAATTTCAGTTTTGCTTGCTTCCCAATGTTTGGAATTGTTTCTTACATACTTTCGTATGTAAGAACTTCGTTTCAGTAACAACTTCGTATTTGTATCCATTATTTATGCTTCATTACAAATCACACCAAAATTTACTGGCTTAAGACAACCTGTCTATTAATGTCCACAGATTTTTTTTTTTTTATAAATTTTTTTATTTTTTTCAGCATAACAGTATTCATTATTTTTGCACCACACCCAGTGCTCCATGCAATCCGTGCCCTCTACAATACCCACCACCTGGTGCCCCCAACCTCCCACCCCCCACCCCTTCAAAATTCTCAGATCGTTTTTCAGAGTCCATAGTCTCTCATGGTTCACCTCCCCTTCCAATTTCCCTCAACTCCCTTCTCCTCTCCATCTCCCCTTGTCCTCCATGCTATTTGTTATGCTCCACAAATAAGTGAAACCATATGATAATTGACTCTCTCTGCTTGAAATCTTGCCATTTGCGACGACGTGGATGGAACTAGAGGGTATCATGCTTAGCGAAATAAGTCAATCGGAGAAAGACAACTATCATATGATCTCCCTGATATGAGGGAGAGGAGATGCAACATGGGGGGTCGAGGGGGTAGGAGAAGAGTAAATGAAACAAGATGGGATTGGGAGGGAGACAAACCATAAGTGACTCTTAATCTCACAAAACAAACTGAGGGTTGATGGGGGGAGGGGGTTAGGAGAGGGGGTGGGGTTATGGATATCGGGGAGGGTATGTGCTATGGTGAGTGTTGTGAAGTGTGTAAACCTGGCGATTCGCAGACCTGTACCCCTGGGGATAAAAATATATGTTTATAAAGCTGTAAAAAAAAAAAAAAAAAAAGAAAGAAAGGATGAATCCCCAAGTTTTGTAGCAACATGGACGGGACTGGAAGAGATTATGCTGAGTGAAAAATGTCCACAGATTTTTGAGGTCTGGAATTCAGGCAAGGAAGGCACAGAGTAGAGCCCATCTGTACTTTAGTATGTCTTGGTCTTCACCTGAGAGCTAACGCATGTCTGGATCCTGGGCTGGACTAACTTGAAGACAAGAACCGCCCACCAAGAAGCCAAGCCATGACTTGGCTTCCTTAAAACATACTGGCCTGAGAGAAGCCTGTTTCTTACTTAAGTTCAGGGGTCCGAGCGCACATGTCTCAGCAGATATGGAGGGAATCCAAATGCCTTTGATGACCCCGCTCAGAAATCATTCAGGGTCACTTTTTCCCTACTTCCTGACTTGAAATGGTCACAACCCCATTCAGATTCTGAGAGAGGCCATGTAGACCCTGCCTCTGTTGGGAGATGTGTAGAGTATCAAAGAATAGGCTACTCCCCATTACCGTTCTACATGCAGCAACTTTTGCATCTAAAAGTGCGTTTTGTGAAATTGCCATGGACAAGTTGTCATATTCAGCGAATTTAGTCATCAGGTTTTTTTGTTTGTTGTTTGTTTTTTCTTCTCGAAATTACTGCTCTGTCTGCAGTGCAGCAAAAGTAGAACAATATGAAATTTGGAGTAAGTTAGGCCTGGTTCAAATCCTCGCTGTGTAATTTGTCAGTACATGGCATTGGGCAAATCCATTAACCTATGCAAGCCTCTGATTACTCAATTATGCAATGAAGACAATATTTCACAGAATTGAGGTGAGGATTAAATAAAATAATACATACAAAGTAAATAATACGTCCCAGGGTGCCTGGATGGCTCAGGTGGTTAAGTGGCCAACTTTTGGTTTCTGGTCAGGTCATGATCTCCGGGTTATGGGATTGAGCCCTGGATTGGGCTCCCTGCTCAGTGGTGAATCTGCTTGAGGATTCTGTCTCTTTTCCTCTCCCTCTGCCCTCCCCCTGCCACTCACACATTCACACTCTAACATAAATAAATAAAATATTTTTTTATAAAAAGTAATAGTCATTCCCTTTGACATTTCTTCCTCCAAATTAAGCCTGCAGTTACCTTGACATAAACATATCTAGGGTAAAATCTACCAATAAGGAGAAAATATTTCAATTTACTTAGAATAGACAAGGAATTCATGGAGAGTGTAAGGTAAAGACATCTCCTAAGTTCTGACGGTACTTTCATTTGGCTGCAGGTGGGAGGGAAAAGAGGTAAATCCAGAGAAGTAGGCATGGATAGGATTTAAATTTTCTACTGTGCTTTTCTTCTTCACTTTTCATGTATTTATGCCAACAGACAATGACTTCAAATATTTGTAATGGAAATCCCTATGGCCTTTACTGATAGTAATATGGCAGTGGGGCTCCTCAGTGGCCACTGTGCCAAGCAGTTGAGTTCTCTCTTTGTTCTTCTCTTAAATCCTCCACATCACCACTCTTAGAGAAAGGGAAGCTGCAGGGTTCCCTGAATATTAATCTCAGATTAGCAAGCTGATCAGGGAAGGAATATGCTATCTAGAGACACCCAGGAGGGAAATGACTCCAATTAATGTGATAGCTTATGATTATTTATGTTATTATTTTTTTTTAATTTCTTTTAAAGGGATTGATAACTTCATTTGAAACTGGAAGCGAATAAATTTGACCTGTAAGGGAGAATTGAATAATGATTTTGGAAGATGTATTTCAAGTGGTGCTAAGAGGGCTTTTAATTATTCAGGGTTGGAGTTCTCATGGAGCACCCAGAGAGGTCCTGTTTAAGTCCCCACAGGAGGGAGATTGCCATTTAATGGGATTAGTCAACATCATCACCAAAGTCACATTGTCTCCTCATTATGCTTCATGCGTATAATTGTTATACTGTACCTATATAGTATTCAGAAATATGTGTGGATGAATTCTCTCTGTAGTGTATGTCAGTGATGTGTGTGTAAGGTAGGTTGCAGAGTATGTGTTAAGATAATACTAGTGCTGATATTGTGTTTGTTCTATTCATGTTTATATATATAGATACGAATATAGACACACGTGCATACACATACACACTTATCCTCACGATAATTCTATGATTGCCATCCCTTTTCAAGGAAAAAAATTAAGACTAAGTAATTTGCTTAATAGGTATGTACACATGTTTGTGTAAGGGGGCCTTGGGTATTGTATGGATAATAAACTTAGAGCAAGGCAGATAGAGATGCAGGTAAGTTAGATTTGCTAATACTGGTATGGCTGTTAAGACATGTCCTTTGCTTCCATGACCTTCGTGTAGGGCAGTAACTTAAAATAGACATTTGAAATAGATCAGTAGACCGGAAGATTTTTAATGATATTATATTGGCCATAGACATTTAATATGTCCCATGAGTCAAGCAATGAATTAGTTTAAGCTTGAATCAAAGGCAAAATAAAGAAAACATTTTATAGAGGTTTTATAGTCTCTAGAATGGAAATAAATTTCAAGATTTTTATTCTAGTTGCCCCTCCTTTTATCCTGTCAGTCGTTTGAAAAAAATAGAGACGAACCAGAGGCTATTTTCTTTGATTTTTCGAGATTTACACCATTGCCAGTAAGTCCAGCATTATGATTTATAGAAGGAAGCTTGCTAATATTTATACATACTTAGCATTCATTCCTCTCATAGAGTCATAAAATGCGGTGGTTTGTTGTTTGGCACATTCACACAGTCTGCATGAAGGCACTGATGGCAGACCATCACAAAGAGGGAGAGTAAACAGGAAAATTTTCCATTTGATTTATTCAGTTGTTTTGGAATCTATTTCTTTAAGATGATTAACACTATAGTACAGCAAATACTCTACTTAAAAAAAAAAAATTCCTTAGAATTTTTCCATCTGAGGGGAGAAAAATTTAGCAAACTTGTCCTTTAATTCTCACTTAGTTACAGGTGAGGGATATTCCCTGGGTATATTCTATAGTCCTGGTGTCCCTCTCACCAGGCAAGAATGCCACAGAAAGTCTTCAGGTGTTTGCTTTAGGAAGCTACAGTACTAATGGGATTGGTGAGTCTGAGGAGACATGGGTATCTGCTACCAATATTCGATAACGTACCCATCCCATTCCTGCACGACTCTCTGCTATGACAGAGGATATTTGAAGTACACATACATTGGCTTCCACTTTGGAGAATTATTATGTCATTAACATTAATATTTTACATGTGAAATAGGCTTTTCTGTGCATTAGCTCATATAATTCTTTTTTTTAAGATTTTATTTATTTGAGAGAGAGAAAGAGAGAGAGGTCATAGGTAGGCAGAGAGGCAGGTGGGGGTGGGGGGAAGCAGGCTCTCCACTGAGCAGAGAGCCTGATGCGGGCCTTGATCCCAGGACCCTGAGATCATGACCTGAGCCGAAGGCAGAGGCTTTAAGCCACTGAGCCACCCAGGCGCCCCATAGCTCATAAAATTCTTAAAGGACTGGTATTTCTGTCCCTATTTTACATTCATTGACACAGGACCTAAATAGTTTATTAACCGTGTTTATAAGGACAAATAGTTAATGAAATGTTAGAACTAAGACCAAGACAAACTGAGGGTGCCCACGCAGCACTTTTCCTCTGGAAATTAAGCATTTTCTTTAGGGTAGATTGTACCAAGGCTTTCTCTCCTCAGTGCATGTGGAAGAATTGGCAGTAATCCTCATGAAGACCGAAATTGTCTCAATCAAGGATTCTCCATCCAACACTGTTTTCAAAGGCTATAGGGTTATTTGGTGGAGAACATTCTCAGAAAACAAACACAGAATGTGTTCAGGGAAGTTCTATGGAAAGAAAAGATCTAATAAACACCTGGTGGAACTTAATTAGGACCTCTGGTATAAAGGCGGCGAGGCGATATGGAATTTACATTGGATTGAGGCAGGGACGGGTTTCTAATGTAGTCTGTGCCATCAATCACCTGTGTGACATGGATTCAATCACTTGTCCTCATGGAGCCTCAAGTTCTCCTGTATAAATGGAGCTCTTGTACTTAAAGTGTATTTTAAAACTCTGAAGAGAGAACTGACATTGCATTTAAGTAGTAAATTGCTTTACAAATGTTGATGATTTTGAGAGAACTCAGCACTTTGGAGTATTAGTGTAGAATGCTTTGGGTAGTTAAACTTTCCTACACTGGATTGAAACTCATTAAATCCCACTTCCCTAATCTCTTTCTATCTCCTCTCGCTGCTCTCCCTCCCTCCCTCCCTTTCCACACCCTTTTATCTCCTTTTATCTCCTTCTCTCTTCCCCTCTTCCCTACCCCAACCCCTTCCTTCACTCATGTCCCCTCTCTCCCTAGCTTAATTTCTGTCTTCTGGTTCTGTACAAGTGAGAAAGAACCAGAGTATTGCCTGCTTATCCATTATTGGCCATATGTGGCTTTTTTTTTTTTTTCAAGTAAAATGATTACTCACCCAATTAAAGTGAACACTTGGAGAAAATCATAGCTGAAGTGCTCAGTAATTTTAGGTTATGCTGGGAAAAAACGACTGATTTGAGTCTTTTCTTTGGGTCAGTGTGCTTGAAAGGGAATAATGCTTAATGGGTTCAGCCAAAGTCAGCCTGGCAATTTGCCTACAATCTATTGTCAGACAGTAAATTACAGAAGTAGTTGGTCATCACACATACTCACCAATACAGAGAAGCCAATGACAATTTATGAGGAAAATAACCAAAATATATATCACAGTTATTCTATTCAGAATCAAATTGTTTTTTAACATTTATTTTTTCCCTAGTTAAGTTTCAATTTATCTAAGAGTCTGTCAGGATGACAGAAACTCATTTAGAATCCATGAAGATGGCTGACAGAAAGTGCATTAAGAATTAGATTTTGTATCAAAGAATGAAAGCTTTAAATCACTACAGTCAAGTCAGTGGGACAAAATTGATACCAGATGCTATTTTGTTCCTGTTATTAAAGAAGTATTCCAGCCTTGAAGAGACCTTGTCACTACATAGCTTCTGTCTATGTAAATAAGGATGAAGTGAATATATCTGTTGTCAATGATAAAAACCATCCATTGCCTTAAAGCAACAGGCTTGGTTGTATAAGAAGGACCCTGAAAGCTGGAAGACCCCTAGAGATCATATATACCTTATTTCTTCGTTGTGTATGTGGGAGAACTGAAACCCCATGGGAGAAGGTTAGCAGCCCTATTGTGGATACATGGACTCTTTACGTCACGTAGTCTGAAGTAAGGGCTCAGTCATTGTGTAGACAGGTCACTTTGGGAGAAACATTGGGGCTCCACCACCATTATAGAGGCCATTCATTTTCTGTGTGTTTTAGTCATCTTTGCATTCATTCCAGTTTCCTTCACCATCTCCCTTCATTCTTTGGAAACTACTTCTTCCCATTGCATGTGTTTTTTTTTTTTAATTTAAATTCAGTTAATTAACATATATATGTATATACATATACATACATATAGATGTGTGTGTGTGTGTGTGTGTGTGTGTGTATATATATATATATATATATATATACATATAAATTTCAGAGGTAGAGTTTAGTGGTTCATCAGTTACATGTAACACCCAGTGCTCATTCCATCAAGTGCCGTCCTCAATGCCCGTCACCCGGTTACCCCATCCCCCTACCTACCTCCCCTCCAGCAACCCTCAGTTTGTTCCTATGATTAAGAGTTTCTTATGGTTTGTCTCCCTCTCTGATTTTGTCTTATTTTATTTTTCCCTCCCTTCCCCATGATCCACTGTTTTGTTTCTTAAATTCCATTTATGAGTAAAATCACATGATACTTGTCTTTCACTGATTGGCTTATTTCACTTAGCATAATACCCTCCAATTCCATCCATATCACATTGGTGCAATTGGTAAGATTTTATTACTTAGCCCACTGGATATGTTCTTGATGGAACATTCCATTCAGTTATTCCACCTTCCTCAGGCACACAGTATGAGTTCTTGACACAGACTGAGTCAACCAACCTCTCCCTACTGGGCACTAAACTCCTGAGAAAAGCAACACAAATACAGAAAAGATTTAGAGCTGACTTATTCTGGTTGAGTGTTCCTGGAGACGCTATTTGTCTTATTTGCCCAAACCTCCAGAAGTCCTCTGGATTTTCTCCTTCCAGTGTCTGGTTTTCTGTGTTCTCCTTCATATTTATGAGCTACTCTATCACCTTTCACTAACATCCATTTTTAACTTGATTTCAGTATTCTCTGTTGCTCACAACCAATACCCCTCCCCCGCCACCCCCTCCACCCCAACCTTCCGCCGAAACAACAACAATGAACCCTCTGAAATATTTCTATGTACAAAATGGGGACGACTATACTTTACTCACAAAGATAGTATCATAGTTTTTCATAAAATAATGTGTATTAAACTTACTGATTTAGAGAATAAAACTTAAAATTAATCCAGTAAGTATTATTTTCTTGGTTTTAAGATCTTTCCTATATAATCTCATTTTTACTCCTGGCTTCTTTTAAGATGCTTGAGGGGATCCACGGCTCAATCTCTTTAAGAAGCTCTGGGTGCAGGGATCCTTTCGATCCTTTTGAGCACTAGCTAATGGTTATTGAGGCCACATCCTTGGCTTTCTCTTCAGGGCACACTTCCTAATGGGGCACAATTTCCTAGTTCTAGCCTTCTTTGCAACCCATATGGGCTAAGAATTTCCTGGATCGTTAAGACTTGGTTTCTTGTTAAATTTTTTTTCCTCAATTTATCTCTTTTGTGTGACAATCAGCACCAACAACAGAAAAATCTAGCCACAACTTTATCACACTGCTTGGAATTCTCAGCTAAAATCCCTGATTCATTGCAGAGGAGTTCTGGGTTCCACGTAATTGTGCACGGAGTTTGGCAGAGCTTCCTGGCACTATATAACAGGGATATCCTTTCCTCTAGTTCCCAAAATCTTGTTCCTCATTTCCTCCTGAGCCCTCAGCAGCAGTGCTTTCATATTTCTATTTCTATGAAAATATTTCTAGCATTCATATTTTTACCAACATTCTGTTTATGACAATATATGTATTCTCTAAGATAATAGAGACTTTCTCTCTCATTCATTTAACTTCCTTCTGAGCTCTCACCGGCAAAGCCTTTTATGCTTGTATTTCTATCAACAGTCTGTTGAATGCCATCAGCTTTTTCCATCCTGCACCTTAAAATTCTCTAAGTATCGACTTATGACCCAATTCCAAAGCCACTTCTACCTTGTTAGGTATTTTTTTAGAAGGACACCCAATTCTTAGGAACCAAAATCCCTATTAGTTTTCTCTGAATGCTGTTACAAATTACAGCAAACCTGATGGCTTTAAACAACAGAAAATTATTATCTGATAATTCTGGAAGCCAGAAGTCTGAAATCAGTATAACTGGGCTGACAGATGGATGCCAGTAGGTTTCGACTCTTTCTAGAAGTTCTAACGGGGAATCTGTTTCTTGGCTTCCTAGCTTCCAGTGGCAGCTGGCTTTGGGGCTTGTGGCTGCATTCTCCTTTTCTCTTGTGTCAAATCTCCCTGCCTTTCTCTTACAAAGGTACAGGTTATTGCACTGAAAGCCCATCTGGATTATCCAGGTTAATCTCCCCATTTCATGATCCTTAGTTTAGTTATATCTGCGAAGTCCTTTTGTGTCATAAAAAGTAACATCCACCGATTCCACACATTAGAACATGGACATTTTGTGGGGAGCAACTATTCAGCCTGTCACATGCTTGCCCCAGCCTTGGTTCTGCCTATGCCAATTCCACACAAAGTTATTTCTGTAACTGGACCTCAGGCGACACTTGGGAACCTCTCACATTTAGCTAACTTAAAGAATTTCATGCAGGAGAATACAAGACATTTGGAGTCTGACTTTTATTAAGGGGTTTTATTTACTCAAAATAATAAGGGACCAGGTGGTTATCACACACACACAAACACAAATGCATGCACATACACGTGTGTGAGCACACACACAGACACACACATATGCACATGTACACACACACATGTACCTGCCTCAATTAGCATACAGTGAATCCTCCTTGTTCTTAAAATTTTAAATTTTACAAAGATCATTTGAGGACATGAATTAATCTATAGTAACATTGGCAGGAGTTCTTTGACACGGCTTCTGTTTGACGATGACAATATTTTATTTAATTCGAGATTGATGGAACCGATCTATGCAGCGGAAATTATGAAGAATTTTACCATTTTTGTACAGTTGAACGTTATCATATTCAAACATAATGAAGGGATGAATTCAAATATCTTTCCAATTTCTTTCTAAGTAATTGATGTGAATTTTTAGCCAGCGTCAGCTACCGAGTTGGTTTTCTACTTTAACCTGACGTTGTCTTCATTTCTTCCACTACAGAATCTGAATGTCTTCTGCATTTCTTGTCCCACAGTTTTCAACAGAAGGTATATTTGTTTCCTATTGCTGCTATATCAAATTACCACAAACACAGTAGCCTAAAGTAACACACATTCATTCTCTATGGGTCTGAAGTTCAGGGACTTAAAATGGGTTAACAAGGCTGTTTTGGCTCTGGAGACTCAGGGGGAGGATCCATTTCTCTGTCTTTTCTGGTGGACAGAGGTGCTTGCATTCCTTGGCCAGGACCCCACCTTCCTCCCGGCTGCATAGCATCATCCAGTCTCTCTCTCTCTGGCTCTCATTCCACTGCTTTTTCTGACTCTGACCTTCCTATCTCCCTTTTATAAATGCTCTGTGATTATATTGGGCCCGTAAAGATAATCCAACATAATCTCCATATCTCAAGATTCTTTACTTAATGAGATCTGAAAAGTTCTTTTAACATGTAAATTAATATATTCCCAGGATCTAGGGATTACGATGATGACATATTGGCAGGACTACTATTCAGCATACCACGTGAGGCTTAGCAAATTTTAAAACCCATGTCTTTATTATTTTTACACAAAATATCATTGTCTGCTAGTATAAAGGGTCAAAATTGCATTTAAATATATGTGGGAGGTATATTTTAAATTTAGTGTGAAGAGCAACTTTCTCATGGAATCTGAGGCAGAGACGGAATCCTTCATTGAGCAGAAACACAGATTCCATGATGCTCCTCATGTAATATAATTAAACATCCACTTTAACTGCAAGAAGTTTCTGACCTGTGTTCCACTACTGCATGGTCAGTATTGTGTGGGCTATCCACAGCCTTTCAGGGAGAGGCAGTTGGAAGAGAAGGAAGAGAGTTATTTAGAGCAGAGGGACTCTCCTGCCTTGGCCAAGTTAAGGAGACAGGAGCAATGAACACAAAGAGCAGGATCAGGAGGGATGACCCATGGATGATCTTCAACTAGAGGGGAGAATGCACTCCACTTAATTAGAGGTGGGATGAACGTGGTGCAGAGTTTGGAAGATGAAGTTTCATACCATGCCATTCCTTTAGCAAGCTGGTGACATTGTTCAACTCTCTTTACCTCTCTGGACCACAAGGAACTCAGCCTGTTGACCTCCAAACTCTTTGTCAGTCCTGACCCTGAAGGATTCGCCTTGAAATCTACCGACGTTGCCTCTCTAGCTTAATCTTTTGCACTAATGGAAATATTAGTTGCAAGTACGGGGGGAAGAATGCATTTTAACAACTAACAGAATTGCTAACTTCTGAGGAAGTGGTGGAGAAGTATTCATCAAAGGCATCTTGCTTATAGCAATAAGAAATGTCAGCAGAGGAAAGAAAGTAAATTAAACAGTTAAGTACTTTGTAATCTGAGGCTGAAAGATGCTGTCTGAGTGGAGACTATTCATATTAGGGGAAAGTTCTACTTTTCTAAATCCCGTCAGACAACATTACATGTTCGACACAGATTTTTACTGCTTATATGACTATATTTAATGGAAAATACCCAATTACTGAAAACTGCTGAGTGATTTGGGATTTACTAAAATGTGTTCTTTGGTAACTATGAGAAATAGAAAACCAGTGCCTTAAACTGTGGGTTAAAATCACTTCATTATTCTCAAGGTTCTAGAGTTTCATTGCACAGCATTTTATGTAATCATTTGTTTGTTTCATTCATTCATTTTTATTTAATCAACCAGCAAAGTAGTCATTGAATAAATATGCTCTAGGCTACACTATTAAACAAGTTACAAAGATGAATTAGACATAAACCTTACACATCAGGAACGTACTGTCTATCTGGGAGAAATAAGGCATGTTCTTAGAATAATAGTTACTTCTGGGGAGACAGGGTTAGAAAAAGAACAAAAAGGGTTTTTTGGTAATGCTATTTCCTGGTCTGGTTACTGCTTACAAGGGTATATTTCCTTGGTGAAAATTACTTACTATATTTTATTAATTTCCTGGAAGTATAGTTCTTCATTAAAAATGAAAAATACAATGTTTCCATCATAGTGTGCTCCAGCAAATATCAATTATGCTCAATTCACAAATCCTAGAAGCTCCAAAGTGGGAGCAATCACTTCTGTCTGCCAGGAATGAGGGGTGTGATTTCAGGGACATTTGTATTAGAGCCTCAAGATGAATTGGGTTATACTTAAATAAGTCAAAAACTTCCATTAGAAAACCCCAGAATGTACCACGTACTCAGGAAAGCATCATGATTCAGGACGTAGAACTATCTCAGTTCAAATACCAGCTCTGTGGTTTAATATCTGTTTAGCTTTTGTAAACTACTTAAACACTTTGAAGTGGTTTCCTCCTCTTCACAAGTCCCTACTTCACAGGATTATTGGGAAGGCTAACTGAAGTAAGATATACCATGTCCTCATCATAGAGATAATGCATTAGAAAAATTCAAGAACAGTTGTGATGATGGTGTGACATAATGATATCTGCCTGAGCTCAGAGATACGGTGTGTGTCTAAGTTAGCACCAAATGTCAGTTTGCCCTAAAGTGACTTAACTCATTTAGTTATATCAGTTTTAAGGACACCAGATTATCTATTAGAACCAATGACCTTTGTAGGTGTTGAAATGGGAAAAAATGAGATTATATGTTCATTTTTTTCAATTTTTATCTTATTTCTCATAATCATTAATATTATCTTATAGGCTCTATTTTTTTTTTAAATCTGGTACTAAATTTCTGAACTTCATTTTAATTAAATAATGGGGGTAGTAATTACAGGGACCGCCAATTCTCCAGGTCCTTTGAAATTTAAAATATTACCAAAGAATCATGTACAGATTTGCTATAAAATTTTATTCAATATCTCTAGTCTGGGATGAATCATTTTTTTTAAACTATGACAAAAGACTAATTAAAAAATTGGAATCCAGTGAGGATGAATTATCAAGACACATTTCACAAAGGACCTTCAACCACAATTGGATTATAATGGTCAGAAGTACCAGACGTGTAATTCTTGATTTGTGTAGAAGTCAACATAAGGGAAACTCTAGTTCATCTGTTTGGTCATCCATTCACCATTACTATTCACTGGATGGTATTGTCTGTGTTTGTGGCTCCTCAAGCACTAGAGGTAACATGTGCAGGTTTTGGATACTTTTCCAGATCCCTCTAGACAATACCTGCTCCCTGGAAGCATGCTCAGCTTCCTTCCATTTTGAGATCTTCTCACATCTTTCTGGAGTTGTCTCTACTTGGGATGCCATTTCTATCTTTCCACTGAGCCTTCTCCCTGCAGGTCTTCTTTCCCTGCTACTCAAACACATGCAGACACACACATTCTACCCTGGACTTCCACACTGTGCATGCATGCTTCAGTTTTTGATTGTGCTTAGCCATCACTCTTGGAGCCTAGATCCGTTGTCCACTTTTTCCTTCCTGCCCTAGTGCCCAGGATTCCAAGATCTCTCCCCACTTTCACCACTCTTACCTGATGGCAAGTACTTGGGCTAAGTCTGTGGGAGGTACCCAGGGGAAATCCCAAGATGGGAGAGGAAGTTGTTCTTTTCTGTTCTCTATTTGTTTAAGCATAGATGTGCCCATCCTTGACCCTTTCCAGTTGGTCTCTCCTTCATGGCCCCAGTCCATACTGTGCTCCGGTGACTGTATTTCCTCTTCTTGCTCTTTTTGTCTCAGGATGAGAATGTATTCCTACTGTGGCTCATGTCTGGGTGCCTCAGCTCTCCTTAACTCCATTCACACATGTATATTTCATCTCTTTCTATATGGTTTCTCTTCCTATATGGTTTTTCTATATGGTTTCGGTTCCCTGCTGAGAACCTGAATAATACAGGATGTAACTGTTAACAACTTTTCAAATCAAATTACCATCTTTTAGAACATTTTTTCCACACAGAGATCTTCTGAAAGTCAAGGATTTCTATTTCTCTTTGTACAGAATAGTGCCTAGCATGTAATAGGTTAAGTAAATATTTTCTAAAAAACACAAGTATTATTTATGTATGTGCATGTATGCTTTTCAACAAATAGAACACTTGAAAAGCTTAAAGTCAACTCCGTGATGTAAAATAGCTTAGGATAAACAGTGAGTGATAAATGCTAGGTGAAAGACTCAGTATTAAAAGAAAAAATAAAGTCATTATGAGACATTTTAGAAGTGTCCGTAGTGAATCTTGAAGGGTCTTTTTTTGGGTATATTTGGTGACCTTGAGAGAGGTTGAGGTTTGTTGCTTTAGCTTGTCCAGCATCCTTTATCGCTTTCTGTAATAATAGCACACGTGGCCTTCTAAGTCCACATATTTTGCGTGTGAGCAAATCTCTGGCTTCACAGATAGACATAAAACTAACTTCTGCTGAGTCTTATTTCCATATTCCCCAGCCACAGCAATAGGTTTAGAAATAGGCACAAGGGGCATCTGGGTGGCTCAGTGGGTTAAAGCTTCTGCCTTCAGCTCAGGTCATGATCTTAGGGTCCTGGGATCGAGCCCTGCATCGGGCTCTCTGCTCGGCCGGAAGACTGCTTCTCTTCCTCTCTCTCTCTCTCTCTCTGCCTGCCTCTCTGCCTACTTGTGATCTCTGGCTGTCAAATAAATAAATAAAATCTTTAAAAAAAAGAAAGAAAGAAATAGGCCCAAGATCCCACTTGGACGATTACATTCCCAGCTGTGCTCCTTTGATTCCCTCAGCCACCCCCTTCTCTTTTCTCCCTTTTTGGAGGAGCACTCCTATTGTACAGGTCATCACTCCACTCTGAGGTTCTGATAAAACACCAAAGTATGGGGCATGAGGTCTGAGTTTCTGAGGGGAATGCCGCCTACTAGAAAATGAGAAATAGGGAGAGTCCATTTCCTCTCTTTTTCTCGTTAAGAGTCTCAGACAAGGAAGGGCCACGTGCCCAGTGAATATGTCACCTGGGACTACTTCCCTGGGTCTCTGAAGAATGGGTAGTATATTAAAGCCTTCTATTGCTGTGTAGCACATTTTTATTTACCTCATTGTTATTTTCCCCTTACCTTTACTGCCTTGGTTTGAACCTCTCAAAAAAAAGTGTTAGTACTTTAATCCTTGCTTCTGTCTCTGGTTTGTGGGAAAATCCGTCTAAATCAGAGCCATATTTGACACATTTGTTGGAAGTTTTCAGAAAGAACTTTTTCTTGCTAGTTTGTTAAAATCTGTAGAATGCAAACCTGGTGCTATCTTGAAAAGAGAGTTTGAGATTAAAGTCAACAGGAAAAACACAGAGATAAAAAATGGTGACAGATCCCTGAGGATATTATTCAAAGACTTGGATGGAGCTTTGATTAATGGAAGCTTTATTATTGGATTTTTCAGTTACACGAGCCAAGAAATGGCCATTTTTAATGTTTTGTATGAGTTCACTTTTCTCTTTTGCAGTAATCCCAAAATCCTGTGTATTTATTTAATTTTAAGAGCTAAAGAAAAGTCAGCATAATCCAGATCAAACTCACATTTGTAAAATTCATGTAGCTCTGAGTTGAGAAACATTGAGAGATCAGATTCAAAAGGCTGACTAAACCCAAAAGTTGGATTGTGCTGGATATCAAGTTAAAAAAAAAAAACAAAATAAACCAAAAAAACATTCAGCATGCTTTCTTTTAGAAAGTAGGGATACAAGGAAGGTATTTGATCTAATAGGAGGGCAGATTGAAAAGATACCTTTAAGAGAAAGATAATCAGAAATCTGTATTAATTTGCTATCACTGACATAACACATGATCACAAATTATGTGGCTTCAGGTAAAAAAATTTATTATCTTACAGTTGTGAAAGTCAGAAGCTCAAAATCAGCCTTATGGGGTTAAAGTCAGAATATCAGTTAAGGCTGCTTCCTTATGGAGGCTTTAGGGGAAAATCACTTCCTTGCCGTTTCTAGTTTGCAGAGGCTGTCCACACTCCTTGGCTTATAGCCCCCCCTTTATCTTCAAAGACTGTGCTGTCTGGCCGCATCTTTCTATCTATAATTCTGACTGATCATTCTACCTCTCTCTTCTCTCTTTTTAAAGGATCCTTGGGATAACACTGAACCTACCCAGATAATCTTGAATAGCCTCCCTATTTTAAAATTAGCTGATTTGAAACTGTAATTCCAACTACCACCGTGATTACCCTTTGCTATGTGATGTAACATATTCACAAATTCCAGAAATTAGAGCTGGGACATCTTTGGAAGGTCATTATCCTACGTGCTGGTTTTAAGAAAAAGAACCCATTGAATATTGTTGTATTCTGCTTCATCCCAGACCAGTCTTATTTTTCAGGGGATGAAAAAATAACCTGACATGTTCCACCAAAATGATTTTGGCAGAAAAGAATTCTGGGAGTGTTAAAATTTGTTTTAACAGAGAGAAATGTTAGCGGGCTAGCTCATCTATTTTGAAAGTTGATGTCAGAAATGTAACTTGTATTTGATTATTTGTATAGGTGATAATAAGTCTTAAAAGGTACTTTTGCATCTGCAAAGTCCCTTTTGCCATGAAAAATAGTATATTTGTAGGTTTGGGGGATTAAGACGTGATGTTATTAGTCAGCTATTATTCTGCGAATCACAGAATTCATATTTTACTATTATTAGAATGTTTGGGTCCTTCATTTACAAACACCAGTGACATACTGAGAATTTTGGCAACATGTGTGATAGGTCAAATTTTGGTTCTCCCCATATGGAAACTTAATGGAGCTAATAATAGTCGCTTGACATTTACTCAGTTCAGGATGGGGCCATGCAAAAGCAAAGTACACAACAAAATAAAAGAACAGCAACAAAGTGACAGGTAGGAATTATTTTAATTATCCCCATTTTGTAGAAAAGGAATATAGATGAAGGTAGATATTAGATGTTTCCTGTGTTGACTTCTGTAGTAACTGTACATCAGGAATTTGAGATTAAATTTGGTTTGAAATCTGGTAAACTTTAAAGTGTACCACATAATTTTAATTCCTACCATTTAAGAGTAAGGAGTTAAATAGAGTCAGCGGAGCTCAAATAATATCTAAATTAGGAATAGCCTTTTTCGTGATACAGTTTTTATATGTTCAAATTCAATATATGTTTAATCTATAGTAAAAATTTGCAATGTATGTCAAAAGATTACAAATGCAATTGACATACATTATATGAGTGCATTTCAGGGATTTTTACATTGATAAGGCAAACATTGATCTACTCAGATATTAAAGTATTTAATAATAGCTTTATTTTGAGCCTTCTGTTTGATATCTCTAAAAATTAAAGATTACAGTCTTTCACAGACACTAAATATTATGAAAAATGAATTGTTACAAGTTTATCAAAGATCATTTTACTAAATTATTTTAGAACCCGTGATAAGTCTTGATAGGAATTTGAAAATTGACATTTTGTTCAAACTCTATTAAATACAGACCTAGTTATACTTTGGATGTAGCAAACTACATTCATTCCATGAAAAAGACTGAGAATTATTTCAAAGAGAGCATACAAAGTAGCAACATTTTTCCCTGAGGATAGTCTTTTAAAAAATCTATCTTGCAATTGCTGTTTGCCATGATCAGTCAATATTCAGTCTTTGAAAAAGGAACATTAGCTTATTGAACCATAATTCAAAATAACTTACAATTTAATTTTATTTTAAAAACACTCTAGTTAATTGTAATTAATGTTTGACAGTTTGAAAGACATCTGTTATATTAACATAATGATTTTCTTGCACATGAAATGCTGCACATTAAAAACTCAGCAGAGTTGGATTATGGGTATTTTGTAAATAAAAGAAAATCTTCAATAAAAAACAAGTAGTTCTTTCCATTATTTGCTAAACAAATAGTTTTTTTTTCTCTTGACACAATAATTAATAAAACATACATGTTTCTTCACAAAGGAAATGCACTTCCCACTGTTTTGTTATAAACTTGGTTATTCTGGAGACACTTCGGTTCTATATTTTACAATCTGGGAGTCGTGGACATGCCGCATAATTTCATGTGTTCATTCATTGTCAGCTGTGATTATTGGAGGTCACTTAGACCCTTAGATTATTCCACGCTACTGCAAGCAATATTCTCAATAAACAAGTAAATGAATGAGCACACTTTTAACAAAAACATTTTGCCACAGAGTTAATTCCTCACATCAGTGGTTCTAAACGTAGGGGACATTTAGCAATGTCTGGAAATATTTTTGGTTGTCACAGCTGAGATGGGCTGGGGAGTACCATAGACGAGGTATGCTGCTAAACATTCTATAGAAAAATCCCACTCCGGTCTAATCTGAAATGTCAGTGGTGCTGAAGTTCAGAAACCTTTTTTTTGTATCAGTAATAAAAATCAATAAAAAGCAGATTTTAAAACATCCGTGTACTGACTACAGCAAGGAGTAACTCTAACATGGGAAATGTACAGAGGCAAAAATTTATAAATGCAAAAATGTCTACCTGAGTCTCCCGTCTATTCAGTCCATAGATTCATGATGATGAAAAGTTTTGGATAGAGACTTGGGACTCACATTCTAAAGCAAAGGAACCTAGGACTGATTTTGTGAAGTCTCAGTTTCACTGCGTGTTTCTGTTTCTCCCTCTTCCAAAAAAAAAAAAAAAAAAGAAAAGAAAAGCTGAAATAAAGACATGAATTAATGTATTAGAAAAATAAAAGGCTAACAGTAGCAGAATCATTTTAAACCGGAGTGGTGTTAATACACAAACATGTTCATTTGCTAGAATTGGGTGGGATGTTTTAGTCAGCTTCCTGTTGGTAAAGAGGGAAGCTTGCTGAGGTGCGAGATTTTCAGAGTCCTTAAATATAATGCTATATATAGTTGCTCCTGCATTACCTATGCATTATTGAAATCAATGCCTGCAACATAGAAGTCACTCACTAAATGCCCAGTATTATTCAGGTTTCTGTGGGTGGTACTTAATTAAATTAATACATAATTAAAGCGATTAATGATTAAATTGGTAATAATCTAATGCATAATTAAAATAATGTGTGAAAATTCTTTGTAAAACTACAAATTGCTATCCAGATCTGCAGTCAGATATGCCACATCTTTGTTCATGCCTTTCCAGAAATTTCCTTCCCCATATGCTGTGCTTGACTACCTTCTGTATGCATATAGGGATACATGTGCACATATATAATACAAAAACAATCTGATAGGTAAATATAACAAATCAGATTATAAACTTGGTATTCAAGGCTAATAGCTAATAGTATGTACCTGGTACTATTCTAGGTAATTTACACCTATTGATTTGTTGAATTCTTATTAAAAACTCTGTGATATAAGTGCTCTATATCATCCCCATGTTACAGATGTGACAGCTGGGAAATATATCAGAACCTAACTACACTCATACAGTTGGTACCATGATTGGGCTTTATTAACTCCTTGTTGTAATATGTTCCATCTTTTTAATAGTGCCCACCAAACATTCCTTGAAGAGCCTCCAGCACTGCTAACTATGGGATGGTTCTGCTTATTGAGAATGCTCTGTAAATATCATATATTCCATTTCAGATCCTCCTTCTAGAATTGGACCAAAAGCTATACTTTAGAGGAAAAAAACAAACAATAAAAAAAAATAAAAACCAACCAGAACATTCCTTTTTCTCCAACCTATAGGAGCTGTTTTTCCTCTCTTCTAAAAAAAATTTTTTTTCCAAGATTTTATTTGAGAGAGAGAGAGAGCATGAGCAAAAGGTGGGGCAGAGAGAGAGGGAGAAGGAGAAGCAGACTGCCCACTGAGCAGGGAGCCTGATATGGGGCTTGATTGCAGGGCCTCGAGATCAGAGCCTGAAGCTCAGGCAGACGTCCAGCTGACTGAGCCACGCAAGCAGCCTCTCTCTCCTTAATTTAGTGGTAAAGATGGTGAAAGTATCAGGTAACTCTTTTTTTCTCTCTCTCTCTCTTTTTTTAAAAAATTTTATTTTAGAAAAGAGAGAGCATGAGCAGTGGGAGGGGCAGAGAGAGAGAGGGAGAGAATCTCAAGTAGACTCCCCACTGACCAAGAAGGCCCATATGAGGCTTGATCTCATGACCTTGAGATCATGACCTGAGCCAAAACCAAGCATCAGAAGCTTAACCAGCTGAGCCACCCCAGTGCCCCATCAGGTAATTTTTCCCTTAGAAATATCAATCCCCAAATATATTTGCTTAAAATAACAACTAAATATTAGTTTTTGGTTTTGTCGATTGGCACTTGGAGCTGGGCTTGGCTAGGTGGTCTCTTGGTCTCGGCTGGGTTTATTCATGCATCTGTAGATCTGTTTTAGCGGAATGGCTGGCCATTGGCTGGGACGGTAGGGGTAACTGGGCCATGTATCTCTCCAGCAGGTCAGCCGGATAATTCATGGCGATTGGACAAGTTTCCAAGAGGGAGCTGATGCACTGGCTTAGCAGGGGCACATCATTTCTGTTGCCTCCTGTTTGTTAAAACAAGACACAGGGACAGAGGATTCAAAGTGGTAAAAATAAATTCAACATCTCGATGTGAGCAGCCACATTATTGCATTGCAAAGAGTCCCGTGTGCAGGCAGGGGTCTAATTGCAGCAATGATTGTAACCAATCCGTCTGGCTCACCGAGATGTCACATAATCTCCTTGAAGCCAAGCATGTTATTTTGCACACAGGGTTTGGCATACAGTAAAGACTTGTTGCAAGCTTTGCATCAGTGAGTGGTTATTTCCAACTCTAGAGCTCCCTTTTATTCTTGACTAGGATGATTTAAAAAGGAATCTGGGTCATGACTAATTTCCTGGCCTGACTGCAATTACTTTAGGCCTTGAATCAATCTTTGTCTGTTTTTAGGAATTAGAATGATTTATCAAAAGGAACATATTTCAGAGGTGACTACCCATAAGTGCAAGACACACTATAATTTTCTTTTGAAAGATTTGTTTTAAATTTTCTTGGAGGAAGGACTAGCAATATATATCAAAATTAGAATGCACATGCCCTTTGATCAATTCTGCTTGTGGTAACTAATCCAAAAAATGGATAACGAAAATATACTGAGGAGGATGTTCATGGCATCATTGCTTATAATGTACTTCCCTTCAGTTTGTGCTCTCTCAGTATTTCTGGAATCCGTAAGTAAATGGATTTCACATAAAATATTCTCACATAAGTTATTTCATGTAAAATACATTTTTCGAAGAGAAATAAAACACATACAGAAGTGGATGCCTTATAGATAAAAGAGCATTAGATTTAAAACCAGAAAACTTGGGTTTTATTTCCAGATGTGTTATTTATTAGATATGTGACTTTATTTTTTTTTTTAAGATTTTATTTATTTATCTGAGAGAGAGCATGAGAGAAGAAAGGGTCAGAGGGAGAAGCAGACTCCCCAAGGAGCAGGGAGCCTGATGCTGGACTCTATCCCAGGACTCTGGGATCATGACCTGAGCTGAAGGCAGTTGCTTAACCAACTGAGCCACCCAGGCGCCCTAGATATGTGACTTTAAAAATTTAGTAAATAGGAACCTCAGTTTCTTCGTTCGTACATGATATGTGTCATTTGGGTATAGAATAGTAATAATAACAATGATAATTTTTAAAATGGGATAGTGCATTAAAAGTACCTAGCACTGAGTACAACACATAGCACTTTAAAGGTAATTAAAAATTGCAGTACAATATGTTTAACATTAATATTTAAAAATCACTTCAAATTTATAAATATTAAATTAGCTATTTTTACTAAAACACTAAAGAACATATTGAAGAGAATAAAATACATCATAATTTTAAAATCTTGCGGCAAATTCAGGACAGTCTTTCCAATAATATATTATTTCCTTAGAGATTAATGATGGAATTCAGCACTTAAGTGTTTGTTCTCTGCAGGTCCTGCTCATTAAAATTCTTTTCAGTAATTTTTGTGTTACTTTGTTAACTTTTCCTGTCACTTTCAATTTCTTAGTCTGTTTTAGTGGGCCTCTCCCTAGTAACTGATACTTTTAAATTTGATATACTGAAAGTATTCTATAAGACATCAAAGGACAATGATTGTCATAATTATGGCAACATCAGGAACATAGTTCTGAGTGAATATCCAAGAGACTCTGCTTTAGGAAAATTGTGAAATAATAGGAAACGTACATACAGGTCTCTGCCCCTGGTTCCTGGTATTGGACTCCTGAAACCCTTGTAATTTCCTGGGTGATAGGCGTGTCTCTTGTTCTAATAAGACCCTGAGTAGGCTCCTGAATGGCTCCGGGATGGGGACTGTCCCTGGAAAGATCAAGCCTTGATTACAAGCTTGGAATTTACAACCCTGCAACCTCCAACTTCCTAAGGAGGGGAGAGGGGCTGGAAATGAAGTTAATCATTGATCATGCCTATATAAGGAAGCCCCCTAAAATCTCAAT
Organism: Lutra lutra; assembly: GCF_902655055.1. Taxonomy (NCBI): domain Eukaryota; kingdom Metazoa; phylum Chordata; class Mammalia; order Carnivora; family Mustelidae; genus Lutra; species Lutra lutra. The sequence continues at coordinate 24,988,637 of NC_062294.1, read as the reverse complement.
AGGAGGGGGTTTGGAGAGCTTCAAGGTGGGTGAACACATCCATGTGCTAAGAGGGTGATGTATCTCAAGTACATGGGGATAGAAGCGCCTGTGCTCGAGACCCTCCCAGACCTGGCCTTGTGGATCTCTTCATCTGGTGGTTCATCTGTATCCTTTTCCTACCCTTTAATAGACTGGTACGGGTAAGTAAGCATTTTCCTGAGTTCTGTGAGATGCTCTAGCAAGTTAATCAAACCTGAAGAGGGCATTGTGGGCATGTCAGATTTAGAGCTGACAGTTTAGAAGCACAGGTGACAACCTGAATTTGTGATTGGTATCTGAAGTGAGGAGCAGTGTTATGGCACCGAGCCCTTACCCTGTGGGATCTGATACTATCTCCAGGTAGACGGTGTCAGAATTGAGTTACATTGTAAGGGCTTGCAGAGAATCACCTGATAGAGGAAAACCTCCACACGTTTGGGGTCAGAAGTGTTGCGGATGTTATAGTGAGGTGACAGTCAAAAAAGAAACACAGGTGGAAAACTGGGTGATTTTTCTGACTCAGAAAGGATGATCAACTTCAGTGTGTGCCCACTGAAACACAGATTTTAGAAATCCTGGGCTCTTTTTGCTTTCTCCCCAGTGCTCAGTTGTGGGCAGAGGAGTTGAACATGCTTCTAAACAAAAATTTTCAGTGAGAGAATTTTTAACAAATGACAAAATGTTGCATTTCACCAGGCACTTCCAAGTCTAGCTATTGGTAACTTTCTGGAGCAGAGAGGAGAGAATGTAAGAAAATTTGAGAGATTTTACTATATTGGAAGGAGTTTTCTTTCACGAGGGACATTTTTGCTGTCTTAATATGGTGGAAAATGGGTCTAATTCATCATCCTGAATGCCAGGCTTTAGTGTTCCATGTAGTAGTAGTTCCCTGGCTAAATGAAGAAATTATAAATAAAAATTAATATTATGTATAAAAAGGATTATGGTAGGAAAGTTAAAAGACACTTTCTCATTCCTATCTATATATAAGGAAAATAAATTGTTGCCTTGACTATTTTATTCAAATTCTCTATACCATTCAATGAATTGAAGGCCTGGTAAATGCCAATCATTGTATAGATATTTTTCTTACATTAACATATTTTTTTAGATTTAAATTTAAATTTTTTTATTTTTTAAAAGATTTTATTTATTTGATAGAGAGAAATCATGTAGGAAGAGGCAGGCAGGCAGAGAGAGAGGGGGAAGCAGGCTCCCCACTGAGCGGAGAGCCCGATGTGGGGCTTGATCCCAGGACCCTGAAATCATGACTTGAGCTGAAGGCAGAGGCTTAACTCATTGAGCCACCCAGGTGCCCCCTTTTTTTGTATTTATAAATAATCTTTTGAAGAAGATATGATGATCTTGATGAAATTACTGAGACTCAGAGAATTTCTAATGTTGTGGAGATCACAACAAGCCCAGAATGAAAGAATTAAAGATACCTTCACATAAGAGATTTTGGAACCAGTGTTGATCTTCATGGAGCACTTAGGAATCTTGATATTTATAACTTTGAAGAACAATAGTGGATCCAAGAATTATTGTGAGCTGGCCGGAATTAGCCTAAATCACAGATAAAGGAGCAGGGTATATTACCAAAATGATATTCATATTTTCACATCATTTTTCTTGGAAACAGAGTTCTAACATTTGAGAGGATGATTTACTCTTTATTTGAGACCCTTGGAAGGAAGAGTAGTAAAACTCACATAATACTTTTTACTTCTCACTTGATTACACTCCCCAAGTGGTCAGTGCCATTGAATAACCACTTTCATGTTTGTAAGGTGTTGTAATTTACGGAAAGGATTGCACAGTCTTTTAAAGCTTGCATGTCAGATCTTGTGGGTCTGTAGAGAGCCTCATGCTGAGAAGAAATGTGAGGGGTGAATGGAGTCAGTGGGAAGCAGCATTGTAGAAAAGAGATTTGGGAATAAAATGGCGGCAGGATTGCCTGTATACAACAAATGTGACTCTCCAGCTTTTAGATCCTTTATATCCCACGAGCCTGTCTTTGTAGTATATTGAATATAGAAGTGACTTGTGAACTGCTGTGTACTATACAAACATAAGAACTAATCATACTTACTGTTTTTACCATACTCTTCTTACACATGGAAAGTGGTGAGTCCTGATGTCCTTGTGTTAAATCTATAAGGCCAAATATCGTCTTTATCTAGTCCTGGTAGGATGAAGCAATAAAAAAAAATTGATTCTACACAAGCATCAATTTCCCTAAGAATCTTTCATAATATACAGCCTCATTTATATCTCTCTTACAATACTTTATAAGTCACAATACATTTTTTTGGAGACATCCTCAACCTCTTCCAAAAGTAGATGTGTTCCTTAGGGAAGAAGTCATGTCTTACTGACCTCTGGATGTCACTTTATAGATGACACTTAAAAAAAAAAAAGAATGAAATTATTACAAGGAAAACTGAGAAGGAGAAAAAGTAGGGAAGGGAGGAGGGAAGGAAGAGGAAGGAAATTTTCTGTTACAAAAGCTGGAAGCAAGGAATGAACCACTTAACATTTTCTGTGCTTGTGAAGCCACATGTGTTGTCACATTAATATTGCCTTTCGACCACTGATAGGAGTTGAGGTCTGGGGTCAGAGGTGCAGAAATGGATTAAAAACGATATGTAGCAGGTAATGTTGTGTGCACTAATATCGTATGCTTCACTGCTTACTTGGTTATTCACTTTTACACCTGTCTTCAGGGACCAAATCAATGAGATACTTGATGTCATGCTTTTGTACTGTCATCATTGTTTATCTGGAAACAATGTTTGCTTTCTCTTTGGTTAATCTGGTAGGACATGCTAGAGATAACTGCTTATCAAGCAGCATCTCAAACAGAGTGGATATGGATGAATGTTGATAGTGGATAAGCATTCTGGCTGGGCTTTTACAGAGAAGGTGGAATCATGGTGTTTAAGGGCTCAAAGGATTGGTGATGTTGTCTAATGTACAGATTGGAAAACCTTCTCTGTAAAAGGCCGGATAATAAATATTTTGGGTTTCATGGGCCAAACACTGTCACTACTACTCAATTCTGCCATATATTACTTGGTAAGTAATATGTATTACAGCCATAGATAGTACGTAAGGAGGGTGGCTATGATCCCATGAAATTCATTTACAGAAGCAGGTGATGAGCCAAGTGATGATTGGAGACAATAACACGGCATCCCTGTGTTGCTAGAATTTTGCTGCATCACAGTTCATCATCAGACCTTTTTTTGAATTCTTTGAATATCTCACTAACACTTAATTCAACCTTTTCTAAATAGAGATGTGTGTGTGTGTGTGTGTGTGTGTATGTGTGTAAGAGAGAGAGATGCTGTTATTTTTAGTGTTTATATATATATATATATATATATATATATATATATATTTTTTTTTTTTTTTTTTTTTTTTTTTTAAGATTTATCCACTCATTTTAGAGAGGTGAGGGAGAATGTGCAAGTGGTGGGGCAGGGTCGTAGGAGAGGGAAAGAATGTCAAGCAGACTGCCCACTGAGTGTGAGCCCGATGCAGGGTTCTGTCCCTGAGCAAAAGCTGAGAATTGGGTGCTCAGCTGACTGAGTCACCCGGGCACCCCAGTGTTTTTGTATTTTTGTTTGTTATTGTTCTTTGCTTTGAGTCAAAATCTGAATTGTAATCACACACTGGGTTAGATCGAGTCTGAGAGAGTGTGATGAGGAATCCCAACTGTTGTCATCTGAGATCTCTAAAGTATTTTAAGAAGACTGTCATATCCTTTTATTTTTAAATAAACTTAAATTTAGAATGGTCTCAGATTTATAGAATTATTGTGAAGATAGTATAGATACTTCCTGTATATGTCAAGTTAAGTTTCTTGTATTATTCAAATTCAGTTTCTCCATCTTACCTTAGCATAGTACCCATATCACAGTTAATGAACCGTATTGATAGATCATTAAGTCCATATATTATTCACATTTTCTCATTTTTTCCCCCAAATGTCCTTTTTCTTTTCCAGGATCCCTTTTAGGATGCCAGATTACATTTATTCATCATGTTTTCTTAGCTTCCCTTTGCTGTGACAATTTCTGACATTCCTTGTTTATGGTGACTGACAGTTTTGAGGATCATTGGTCAGGTATTTTGTAGACTCTGATTTAATTGGGATTTTGTGATATTTCTCTTATTTTATAGAATATCCTTTAGTTGGGATTTTCTAACTAGACTGGGGTTGTAAATTGGAAGGAAGACCATAGAGATAAAGTACCATTCTTATTACACCGTATTGAGTACTGTGGTGGTTAATTTTCTGTGTCAACCTTTGTAGGCTAAGAGCAGCCCAATTCGCCTGTGGAACATTATTTCTGGGTATATCTGTTAGGGTGTTTCCAGAAGAGATTAGCAGTTGAATCAGTAGACTGAGTAAAGAATATCATCTTCACCAGTGCTGATACGTATCCAGTCCATTGAGTCAAGTAGAACAAAAAGGCCAAGGAAGGGTGAATTTGCTGTCTTTGTTTGAACTATGACATCCATCTTCTCCTGCTCTTGGACACTGGTGCTTCTGGTTCTCAGGCCTTCAGACCGTAGGACTTAGTCTGTTAGTTCACCTGTGTTCTCAGGTCTTCGTGACTGAATTACACTCCTGGATTGCCAGGTTCTCTGGCTTGCAGACAGCAGGTGTGAGGTATCCTGGCCTCCATAACTGTATGAGCTAATTCATGTAATACATCCATTTCTGCCATCTCCTATTGGCTCTTTTTCTACAATCCTGACTAATACAGATACATATATTTGACATCAAAGTCTTCCAGCTGATGTTAACATTGATCACCTGGCAGTTACAGTTTGTCAGGTTTCTCTACGAAAAAGTAGTTCTTTTTTTCTCCCTTTCTATACTGTTCTCTTTGGAAGGGAGTTGTTTTGTAAGTGTTAAGTGTATTAAGTGTATTAAGTGTTTAGTCAACACTTAATAAATGGAATATTATGGTCCACTTTCTTAAAGGTGAGAAGTCTACATAGATTTGAATTCTTCTGCATGGGAGAGTTGTCTATTTCCCTATTTATTATTTGTTAACTCAATCATTTGTATCAATATGGACTCATGGATATTTAGTTTATACTTTGGGTTATAATCAATCACCAATTTTATGTTGCTTAAATTGTTCCAGCTTTGGCCATGGGGAGCTCTTTTAGTATGTTCCTATGTTCCTTTACCTCCTTTATTTTGTGAGCATGTGTGTTATATAGTTTCCTTACTTTCTGGCACTATAAGATGCTCCAGGTTCATCATATTTATTTCCTGTCCCAGTGTGTGAATCAGCTATTTCTCTAAGGGACTCTCATTCCTTTTATTAGAGAATGGTATTAGAAACCACGTTCCATGTTGTGGGTATTAGCTATGCTCATTACTATTGGGGTGTGTTACTTCAGGACCTCTCAGGGGAGTTATATATGTGTATACTGACCCATGTACATACATATATCTATGACTATTTATGTATCTATAGCTAAACATGAGTTCATCCTGATGTCTTCAACTCTAATCCATTACTACGTGGATCATTCTTGTCATCTTTCCTTGCTTATTTGTAATGTCTCTCTCCAACAGGGGGGCGGGAAAGAAAACTGGCTCTAACAGTCTGCCATCCATTTACTTAATTGGTCAATTCCAGTATCAGGCACAGTGGTTTTAGAATTGTTAACCCATATGTCTATGGGAAATAACTTTATCAACTAGAATACAGTATTTATATATAGTTCTTTTTGCTCTTAGTCTTACAGATCCATTAATTTCCAAAGTTGCTTATGTCAGTGCGACTGACATCCTTTTCTACCATCCCTTTCAATATATATATATATTTTGGGGGGATCGTGTTACACTTTCCATCCCAGGATTGCCCAGCCTCCTAAATGATTTTTTTTTTTAATCTCTAATAGTTTTGGCTTTTTCAGAATGTCATATAATTGGAATCATACAGTTTATAGATTTTTTCTTAGACTGGTTTATTTCACTTAGCAATATGCATTTAAGATTCACCCATGACTTTGGAGTTATAGAGGAGGCTCTGGGCACATTCCTAGTGATTATTCTTTACCTCCTCCTGCCAGAACTATGTGGGTAGCTTTCTTGGGTCTTCACCATGAGAACCTGGTGGGATTCCTGAAGGTAAAGCCTATGAAAGTGTGGGGACCTTCCTAATACTAGTCCACTGTTAGCCTCCAGCATCTCACCAAGTCCCATTGAAATGTTCATACCCATTTGTGGCTCCAGCAGCTTCTGCTCTAGGTCAGCAGGTCCTGGATGGATTCTCTGGATTCTCCTATCACTCCAGACTTCAGAATGATTTGTTTTGAAAATTCTACTCAAAAATGACCCAAATAAGGTCAGTGGTTTATAGTTTGATGATTTTGTTGTTGTTGTTGCAAGGATGGGAGTGATAACTTCCAAGTACTTTACATGCTGGGGTTGAACCTGGAAGTCTGTCATATCCTTCTGAGGATTTGTTTTCCTTTGCCATGTTAAATGCCAGTTATTTCAGATATTTTTCATTATTCATGATTTTCATGTCCTTTGGAAACATTTGTGTGGTGGTCAGGAAAACGATCCCTCTCTTAATTTGGGATGAACTCAACCGGCATATGATATTTCAGGTCTAGTCTTATCAATACAGAGAATACTCACCTCCCTTATTAATATGGCTTGAAATAGCTTTGTAGAAGGCTTTATATTTTGTAACCATTTTCCTCAGTGTTGACTACAGTAGTGAAAATATTGTGGGAACATAGTGGATGTTGTTTCTGGCTGATTTTACATAGCAACCTATTAAAAAATAAAGTAAAAAAAATTCTTGCATGTATATAAAAAATTATGAGTTCTGTCAGATTTTTTTGTAGGAATAAAGTAGATAATTCTTAGGATTTTGTGAGGAAATTAAAGTTTTTTCAAATAATTCACACAGTAATTGTACAATTTAAAAAATTAACTTCGTAATCTGTAAAGTAGTCCATAAATTAATGCAAGTACAACTACAATCTGCTTTACACAACTGTTAGAGAATTTGATTTAATTTCTGGAAAAAAAGCAAAGTATCTTATAAATGGTAAGAGAAAAAGGTCCATCCTCATTTTATTGGCAGGAAATCCGAAGTTCTGAGGAGCTACTTCCTTTCCTCAAGTCATGCAATTAGTAGCAAATAAGTCATTTACTGGTTTTAAGTTAAAAAACACTCTTTTACTCTTTTACAAAACATAATGTCAGTCTTTTGGAGTATATATTTTTATTCTACTTTATCTGTTTGAAAAAAAGTAAAGAGGAAATGTCAACACTGGAAGGAATTTGATTCTGTTGGATACAGGCATGAATATGACAAAAAAAATTTTCAGAAACATAAATGAAGCCAGGTTTTCTAAAATCCCACCTGAGTGAGAACCTTCACATTCCCCAGAGCCTGAGTGTTCTCACAGCAGGAAAGGACATTGCGCTTCTGCCACACGGCAGTGCAACCTTTAATTAAATGATGCAGCAACATATGGGAATTAGCAAAGAGATTAAGGGACTAATAGAGCAGAACACAGTAATGTTGATGTAAATGGAGAGGAGCTCCATGGTGGCAAACTGGGAAAAAAAAACCCATGATGAAGTAGAGAATCATAGAAAAATGATCCGAGCATGGAATGACAAACAGGACCGTAAAAGTCACTTAGCGCTATCAGGTTCTGTGTTCTAGTTGCCAAGGACTTGTGAGGGAGAGGCATACTTGCTGTTTGAAAAGCTCAGGTGAATGGGGAAACCCAACCTGATGAGGCAGCTTACTGTCTTATATCACTCATTTACTCTATTAGCCAGTTCTTCATGACTTTGGTCAGCCAGTTTTTATTGAAGCTTACTATATGGCCTTGCTGCCCTAGGCATGAAGTTTATAGGAAATAGAACAGACATCATCCCTGACCTCATGAAAAACATCTTGACTGAGGCAGGTGCCTCTGATCGTTCTTGCTTATTTTCTTTTAAATGCTATAATGCACTTTTTTTTTCTTGCTATCTGGGCTTTTGTCACATAAATGAAGAGGTTATGTGTCCTAGAATATCTTCTACCTTCGTGGGAGAAAGTTCAGATTAGATTTTCTTTGTATTCATAACAAAGGCATGAGGTTACACAGGTAAGATCAGAAGGAGTAAAGAGAATGGATTATCTCTAGTGTATTTCTACCATGGGCCAGACCCATGAGTTGCCCCATACATCTAGAAAGTGAGATCCGTGAGTGTATAGACCTTACCTGTATTCTTCCCTACTGTATCTCAGGGCCTCAAGAGGCAGTAGAAGTATGTTCTACACTCAGTATATTTGAGAAATAAAAGGACCCAATCCTTTAATTAGTGCTACAGTGCAGTATTATGTCCCTTTTAGAGATGAGGGAACTCCTCCAGTGCATGAGCAGTATTCTTCTAATTGTGAGTTGACAGAACCTATTTAAACTAGTCTAAGTGTGGTACTATTACTAGTATTACTATTAGTAATGACTATTATTTAATAGATCATAGAAGTGAGAAATTGCATAGCTGGATTCAAGTGTTCGAAGAATGTACTCAGAGCACTTCTTTTTCGGTCTCATAGCTCAGCTTGCCTTTCTGCTGACTTACTGTTTGGTTTTCTAAAAACAGGACCACACAGGACTGCTACTAAGTAGCAAAGGGGACCCTGGGCAGCTGTAGGCTCACTATATGCACCTGCTATGAGTCCCAGTTTTAGCTGAGCCCCTGACCTTTGAACAATGTGTCAAATAGATGCATTCATGAAAAATGTTGCAGACTAATTTTTATTTCTTATTTATTATTTTTACTGGGGAGGAGACAAATTTCACTGAATGTGTTGTAAGTAGTTTGGTTCTAGAAGAACTATGGTACAATCAAAACATTCCAAAAATTTAAAATCCCATCTTATAGTGTTTAGAAAGGAAGGGTAAAACAGGGATGTTCTCTAATTGAATCCTTATTTGGATGACAAAGCAAGAAATTGAAGTTAGCATTCCTTGAGAGCTTAATAAGAGCTAAGAGCCAGGCAGAACTGGTGCAAATGAGGAGGCCAAAGAATCAGCAACAGGGTCTTGAATTAGGGTGGTGCAGAAGGACCACTAAGTCACTAACAGGACCATATCTTAGTAAGATATGAAATCTTCCTAATGTAGTAGGTTTCACATATTTTGCATGCTAGGTGGTATATGTAATCTAGAGATATAATGAAAAGTGGTTAACATTTTCTGAATACTTTGTACTGAGTACTCCTTTAAAATGCTGTGCTATAAATCTTTAGGATCTTGACAGAAACCATGTGGAATTGATAATTCTGTTTCAATTTTGGGGGATGTGAACAAAAGGCACAGATATGTGAAGAAGCTAGCCAGAATCCCACAACAAATCCATAATGAAACCAGGGCTCCTCATCTGACCATCTTGACTTCTGAATGCATGCCCTGAAGCAGTACAATGCACCATGTGAAAATACACTCCTGAGACAGGGTTAGTGTGGGGAAAATTCTGTGTAGCAGTTGTGCTTCTCAGACTGGTCGGGTTTAAGAAGAGTGAATAGGAAAGTCTAAGGTAGACAAAGTGTTGGGTCCCCCCAAAAATGTGTACCATAATAATGGGTCTGTGATTAAAGGAGCGAGACTGATACAAAGCAAAGTCAAGCAAAGCTTTATTTCACGCCAAGCATCAAAAATCAAACCGACCGTCAAACAGACCGGTCAGGGCCGCCCCTTACAGAGGACAACGACTCCCTGCTTTCCAGACTAACTTGTATAGAGCAAAGGCCGTGTGGTTGGGCCTGGCCACACACAGGTGGCCAATGAAATTGTAACACACACAGGAAACTCTACAGTGATACTAGGTGACCAATTGAATTACAATTTACCCTAGTAGACATTTGATTTAGCCTATCACACCTTGGTTAGGATTGGCACCAAAAGGCTCCCAAAGGGCGGGGGCCCATACTCCTTGGTAACTAGGAGACAGTATGCGCCCCCACTGATTGAATACCTCCACCTGGCCTGACCCACCCTTGTACTTGGACTTTGTTACCTGGGACTGGTTTCCGGGACTTGTTTTTAAGTAAGTTCCCCTGGTGGGGGACGGCAAAATCAATTTAAGTTTTACAACAAAATGGCAGTTCAACCAGGGTGGGGCTGCTCTGGCCCTTACAAAAGACCCTTATAAAAGGAATGGACATTTTAGACAAAACATGAACCAAGAGCTTGGCCTGTTGGAGGAGCTACAGATGGTTTGGTATTCCTCACTTGTACTGAGCGAGGAGGACAGTGATGGAGGACTATGTTGGAGTACACAGCATGCTTGCTTCACAGCCTCACTTTACACCATGCCCACAATGAGCACCAGACTGGCATCGCTCTGCACTGCCATACTATTCCCAACCTTAAAGATCCCAGTATGTGCCTCGCTCCAAGGTTGCCACTCCTCCTTTGCTCCAGTTTGGAATCTGGTCAAGGGGAGTGGGAATTAAAGAGCAACTTGAAGGGAAATGACTGCATTCACTGTTTTTCACCACAGCCCATTTACTGTATATGATTTTATATGTTCCACGGAAGTGTTCACATTTCAGAGCACTTAAAACAAATGAGACATTTATTAGTGTAACCTTTATTCTGTAGATGATTTAAGCCATTTCAAAAGTAACTAAAAGAAGAACACTATTTCCCTTACACTTGAGTCTTCCCTGTGCCCCCACCAGCCCACAAAATGCTTCAGTAATTTTAATGCACTGTACATCTTCTGAAATACCTACATAAATAATCTATTGTTCTAAAGGTCACAAAGGTAGAGGATCCCTTTGAAATGTCAGGGAAGTAAATGAATTGGTAATGTGGCATCATAAGTTTGGATATGTCCATTACCTCTTTATCCTTACATACCAGTGCACATTGGAGGACACGATGTAGGTGACCTGGAGAGTGTGAAAGCCTTTGGGACTGGAAGGGACAGATGAATGGTCAAAAGTATGAGCTCTGACATGGCCCAACCTCTTCTCCCCCAGGACAAAAATCATCAAGTGTCTAGCAGACATGGCATTTTTGCTGACCTTCCTTGCCTCTGTTCGAATGGGATGAAACCTCATTAAAACGCCAAGTCTCAAAGACACAGTTCAGCTACAGATCTCTTTCAAGTTAAAGGCCACCTCGTTAACATGGCCTTAAGAATTCGCTTGCAACTTTCAAACATCCCATCAATTTGCAGTTAATAGGAAGGTTGATAAATTCTCTCTCATTTTAACTGCTGTTCAGAGCTGTCATCCTCCTTGATAGATGTCATCATCTAAAGAAGAAATTTCGAGGTGTCTAAATGTCACCACAGGGTTGAGTATCCTAAATTATTTTTGCATATTACCTGGGTAACTTTTTAAAAAAATCCTTACATAAACGTGGAACCACTGGAATTGGACAAGTTATAGAGACTTCAGAGATAAATATGGACTCTAAACCTTTCATTATATGGGGAGCTGGGACAGGTAGAGATAAGGTACATAAATTAAAGGACTCAAAACTGAGATTAGAACCACAGTTTCTTTCTGGAACTCTTTTCTTTCCAAGATTACAGAGATACCAATTCTCCCACCTTGCAAATTAACTATTTTCTCATGTGGGCTGAGACCAGAAAGCTAAATTACATTCTATAGCTGTAAATAAATATATTTTTTAAAGTGAAAGACTCCTTACAACACCATCTGTCAAATGTGGGCTATGTCCAGCTGTATTACTATAAGAACAGTGTTTATTGCTACCATCTCCATCCAGCCCTATAAATTCACCCCAATGGGTACTAATATTTCTGACTAGGACTTTGATCAAAACATTTTGTCTAACACTGGCTACATTGAGCACACACACATTTGTCCAGGTGATAGAAAATAGCCAAGGGTAATTGTAGCATACTTGATAATTTTCTTTGGTCATGCTTTACTATTTCCAGATTCAAGCAAATCTTTATGGTGATTCATGATCAGACCATGCCTGCCACTCAGACTCAGTGAAAAGTAGCAGGTTTCAAATGGTAAGAGAAGCACCTACTGTGTGTCCTGCACTGTGCTAGCTCATTATCACTGGTGTTGGCATTAATAGTCCAGTTACTGAAAAGAAGAAGGGAGGCTAGATAACTTATCCAAGATGATACAGGTAGTATGGGATAGACTCACATTTTAACTTCTGACTATTTGACCCATGAATGGAAAGTTAGGGCTTAGCTAAAGGAGAATCCCAATTTTATTTATTTATTTAAATTATTTTCATGAACATATAATGTATTATTTGCCCCAGGGATACAGGTCTGTGTATCATCAGGCTTATACATTTCACAGCACTCACCATAGCATATACCCTCCCCAAAGTCCATAACCCCCCAATCCCAGAAACCTTGTTTGTTTTGTGAGATTAAGAGTCTCATGGTTTGTCTCCCTCCCGATCCCATCTTGTTTCATTTTTTCCTTCCCTAGCCCCCAACACCCCCACTCTGCCTCGCAATTTCCTCATATCAGGGAGATCATATGATAATTGTCTTTCTCTGATTGACTTATTTTGCTCAGCATAATACCCTTTAGTTCCATCCACATTATCACAAATGAGAAGATTTCATCTTTTTGGTTGCTGCATAGTATTCCATTGTGTATGTATGTGTGTGTGTATACGTGTGTGTGTGTGTGTGTGTGTGTGTGTGTCTAAAACTATGGAAAGGGGACGCCTGGGTGGCTCAGTTGGTTAAGCAGCTGCCTTCGGCTCAGGTCATGATCCCAGCGTCCTGGGATCGAGTCCCACATCGTGCTCCTTGCTCATCAGGGAGCCTGCTTCTCCCTCTGCCTCTGCCTGCCATTCTGTCTGCCTGTGCATGCTCTCTCTCCCTCTCTCTCTGACAAATAAATAAATAAAATCTTTAAAAAAAATAAAATAAAACTATGGAAAGAACCTAGATGTCCATCAACAGATAAATGGATAAAGAAGATGTGGGGGATATATAACATTCATCTGTTGATGGACATCTAGGTTCTTTCCATAGTTTGGCTGTTGTGGACATTGCTGCTATAAACATTCAGGTGCATGTGCCCCTTCGGATCACTACATTTTTATCTTCAGGGTAAATACCCAATAGTGCGATTGCTGGGTCATAGGGTAGCTCTATTTTCAACTTTTTGAGGAACCTCCATGCTGTTTTCCAGAGTGGCTGCACCAGCTTGCATTCCCACCAACAGTGTAAAAGGGTTCCCCTTTCTCTACATCCTTGCCAACATCTGTCATTTCCTGACTGATTAATTTTAGCCAGAGAATCCCAGTTTTAAAAAGCAGACCATCTTAATGCCTATCACCCAGTTATCCCCACCCCCACTCCCATGTTACATGCAACTAATGAATCATTGACTACTATATCAAAAGATAATGATGTACTATATGTTGGCTAATTGAATTTAAATTAAAAAAAATTAAAAGCAGACCAAGCACTGGCTAAAAATATAGCTAACATTCTCTTTCTCATGTAGCCTGCCTGTAAATGTGCGGAAGAAAATTCTCCATAATAGAAGTCATCCATAAATCACCTTATAAGGACTTCAAATGTGTATTTACATGAAAAATACAATAATACTGTACAACTGTGAACAATTTTACATCTTAGACTGAGCCTTGTGTTTCATCTTCTAATGGAGGCTTAAACAAGAAGAAGAAACAGGTCACACACGTATTTCTTGGTGGCCAGTGTACGCTCGTGGCAAACATGAAATCAAGGCTCTCCTTTGCTTCAAACTTTTCTTTCTTTTTTTTTTAAAAAGATTTTATTTATTTATTTGACAGAGAGAGATCACAAGTAGGCAGAGAAGCAGGCAGAGAGAGAGAGAGAGGGAAACAGGTCCTTGCTGAGCAGAGAGCCCGATGCGGGACTCGATCCCAGGACCCTGAGATCACGACCTGAGCTGAAGGCAGTGGCTTAACCCACTGAGCCACCCAGGCGCCCTGCTTCAAACTTTTCGAAGGATTCCTAAAACACTGAAAATGGAATCTGGGTCCTCATCAAGGCAGACTGCAGAGTTGCCCTCTTCTTCACATCCATGTCTTCCTTGTGCTTCCTCTTACTGGGATCTCTCCAGCCGTGCCAGGCAGGCTACAACCTCCAGAACATGCCAACATTATGCTTAAATAGCCCTGCACAGGGAATAGTTTTCCTGATGCCACTGCCACTCCCTGCTCCCTTACTCTGCTTTATTTTTTACTCCAAGTAACATGCGACATGATGTTTCATCTGCCTCTGACTAAAATGCAAGATTGATGAGGGTAGATGCTTTTGTTCACTGTTGAATTCCTGGTAAATACATAGTGCCTGGCACAGATAAATATATGTAATTAAAATTGGAGGATTTGCACTAACTTTACGAACTATTTTAAAGCTATAATCATCAAGACAGTGTACTATTAGCATAAGCATAAATATATAGTGCAGCGTAACAAACAAAGCATCTGGCAGAACACCCAAACATATTTTTGTGTCCATTTTATAAAAAGAGGTAATAAGGTAACTCCATTGGGGAAAGAGGCTTTCCAGCAGGTGAGGCTGAGACAACTAGATATGCATGCAGAAAAAAATGAACAGTAGCTCTTCCCTGACAGTATACAAAAATGATTGAATATGAACCATAGACTTAACTAGAGATTGTAAGGTTTCTAGAAAAACTTAACCAGCTTGGGATAAGAATAGATATCTTAGATAAGTAACCCTAACTCAATGATGACAAAAAATGGATATCATCAAGATTTATATGAACTGTCCAAAATAGGAAAATTTCAGACACAGGGAGCAGATCAGTGGTTTCCCAGGGAAAGGGGGGAAATGGAAAGGACTGTTTTATGGTTACAGAGTTTGTGGGGGTGATGAAAATGTTCCAGAATTAGGTAGTAGTGATAGTTGCATAAAAGTGTCAGTGTGCTAATACTCACTGAATTGTACACTTTAAAGTGTTAAATTTTATGATAAGTGAATTTTGCTTTAATTAAAAAAAAATAAAGCTCTTCTGCTCTTCAAAAAGATTTTAAAACTGAAAGTTAACCCCAAAGTAAGAGAAAATGTTTGCAACACATGTGACTAAAAGGATTTTTATCTAAATTAAGTACCTTATATAGAACTCAGTAAAAAGACAAAAAAAAAAAAAAAACCCTTCAAAGATTTAATGAGAAAAATGGACTTGAATTGACACTTCACAAAGAATATGCTTATAGAGACAGTTAGCATCATTAATCATCTAACTGATATACCATTTCTACCCATTATAGTGAGTAATAATAATAATAAATACTCTGGGGGCGCCTGGGTGGCTCAGTGGGTTAAAGCCTCTGCCTTTGGGTCAGGTCATGATCCCAGGGTCCTGGGATCGAGCCCCATATCTGGCTCTCTGCTCAGCGGGGAGCCTGCTTCCTCCTCTCTCTCTTTCTCCCTGCCTGCCTCTCTGCCTATTTGTAATCTCTGTCAAATACATAAATAAATCTTTAAAAAAAATAATAAATACTCTGACAATACTAATTGTTATGAAGATGTCAGTGGAAGTATAAAAGGGCAAACCCATAATGTAAAAATATCTGGACGTTTCTTGTACATTTAAACACTTAACTCACGATCCATCAATTTTATTCCTAGATATTTACCTTAGGAAATGAAAACATGTGTCCACAAAATACTGTATAAGAATATTCATAGCACAAGGTGCCTGGGTGGCTCAGTTGATTAAGCATCTGCCTTCGGCTCAGGTCATGATCCTGGGGTCCTGGGATCAGGCTCCTTGCTCAGTTGGGAACCTGCTTCTCCCTCTCCTTCTGCCCCTTTCCCCCACTTGTGCCCTCTCTCTCTCGCTCGCTCGCTCTCTCTCTTCCTAGTAAATAAAATCTTTAAAAAAACAAGAATATACATAGCAGTTTAATTCATGACAGTTGAAAGTTGAAATAACCCAAGTACCCATCAACAGGTGAAAGAATGAACATATCCAATGGGTTCACAAAGTGGAATGCTACTAAGCAATTAGGTGTTAATTACTGATGCACAAAATAGCAGAAATCTAAACATATTATTTTTAGTGAAAGAAGACAGACCGATACAGAGGAGTACATCCTGTGTTTCCTTTACATGAAGTTCAAAACTGTAAAAAACAAAGCTATGGTAATGGAATGGAATGGTAATGGAATAGTGGTTTCTTCTGAAGGTAAGGTGTGAGACCACTGATGACCATAATGCAAATACTCTAATTTCTATCTAATTTCATTCCTAATGAAAATATAGAATATAGAATATTTTCATTATGGTGATAGTTACAAAAGTCATTGAACTGTACACATAAAATATGTGATTCTTTAATGAGACCTTTAGTGCA
Organism: Lutra lutra; assembly: GCF_902655055.1. NCBI lineage: Eukaryota > Metazoa > Chordata > Mammalia > Carnivora > Mustelidae > Lutra > Lutra lutra. The sequence continues at coordinate 24,972,216 of NC_062294.1, read as the reverse complement.
ATTAGAAAAAAGTTTTTTTTTTTTAAGTCTCTGTATCATTTTACTGTAGAAATCATTCCTATCTCTTTTTCTGGTTTGCCTTTCCTATAGGGTGTAGTTAAAATATTACTTCATCCATTGGACAGTGCAGGTGTAAACTCTTCAATTATCAGTAGATCTTAGGAAAAAATAGATTTCATTCTTTGGTGTAGGGTTAAATTCTAACATGCATTACTCTGCCAAGAATTCAGGAGGTTTAATGACATAGAAAGAACATGGAATTTGGAGTCACAATAATGAGGATGTAAGAATAAGATCTGTCACTTTTTCACTGGATTTTTAAAAAATTTTTATTATTGAGTAGTTGACATACACTGTTGTATTAGTTCATTGTGTATAACATAGTGACTCAGTAATTTTTTTTTAAAGATTTTATTTACTTATTTGACAGAGATCACTAGTAGGCAGAAAGGTAGGCAGAGAGAGAGAGGAAGAGAAGCATGCTTCCTGCCAAGTAGAAAGCCCAATGCGGGGCTCGATTCCAGGACCCTGAGATCATGACCTGAGCTGAAGGCAGAGGCCTTAACCCACTGAGCTACCCAGGCGCCCTGTGATTCAATAATTCTATCCATTACATAGTACTCACCACAGTAAATGTAGTCACTCTCTGTCCCCATTCAACATGATTATACTATTATTGATTATATTCCCTGTGCTATACTTTCCATTCCTGTGACTAGAAGTTTGCACCTCTTAATATCCTTCACATATTTTCACTCATCCCTGCACTCCCTCCCCATCCCACAATCAACAGTTTGTTTTCTCTATTTATAAGACAATTTCTGTTTTGTTTGTTTATTTTTTTTAAAGTAAACTCTCCCCCAAACGTGGGGCTTGAATTGAGGACTTTTAAGATCAAGAGTTACTTGTTCTACCAACTGAACCGTCCAGGTGCCCCTGCTCATTTGTTTTTTAGATTCCACATATAAAATGAAATCATGTGATATTTGTCTTTCTCTGATTTATTTCACTTGGCATAATTCTCTTTGGGTCCATCCATATTTTCACAAATAACAAGAGCTCATTCTTTTTTATGGCTGCATAATATTCCCGTGTGTGTGTGTGTGTGTGTGTGTGTGTGTGTGTGTGTGTGTGTGTACGTACCATATCTTTCTCATCCATTTGCATTAGACACTTAGGTTGCTTCCATATTCTTGGCTATTGTAAATAATGCTGCACTAAACATAGGTGTGCATATATTTTTTCGAATGGGTGCTTTTGTTTTCTTTGGGTAAGTACTGGGTCATGGAATTACTGGATTGTGTGGTATTTCTATTTATAATTTTCTGAGGCACCTCTATATGGTTTTCCCCAGTGGTTACACCAATCTACATTTCCACCAACAGCACACAAAGATTCCTTTTTCTTCACACTCACCAGCATTTGCTTTTTTCTTGTCTTTTTGATACTAGCCATTCTGACTAGTATGAGGTGATAGCTTATTATTGTGCTTTTGATTTGCATTTCCCTAGTGATTAGTAATGTTGAGCATCTTTTCACGTGTCTATTTGCCATCTGTAGGTCTTCTTTGGGAAAATGTCTATGCAACTTTTCTGCCCATTTTTAATTGTATTATTATTTTGGTGTTGTGTTATGAAAGTTCTGTATATATTTTGGATACATTATTAACCCCTTGTCACAAACATCATTTGCAAATGTCTTCTCCCATTCAATACATTGCCTTTCATTTTGTTGATGATCTCCTCTGCTGTGCAAAAGCTTTTTATTTTGATGTAGTCTCAATAGTTTATTTTTGCTTTTGTTTTCCTTGCCTCAGGAGGCATATCCATAAGAATGGTGCTAAGGCTGATGTCTAAGAGATTACTGCCTTGTGATTTTATGGTTTCATGGCATTTAGGTCCTTAATCCATTTTTGGTTTATTTTTTGTGTGTGATATAAGAAAGTGGTCCAGTTTCATTCTTTTGCTTGTAGCTGTCCAGTTTTCCCAGTGCCATTTATTGACGATGCTGATTTTTCTTCATTGTATATTCTTGCCTCCTTTGCTGTAGATTGATTGACCTATAAACATGAGTTTATTTCTGGGCTCGCTAGCCCATTCTTTTCATCTATGGCTTTATTTTTGTGCCAGTACCATGCTGTGTTGATTACTATTCGTTTGTAGAATATTTTGAAAGCTGGGATTTTGATACCTCCAGCTTTGTTCATCTTTCTCAGGATTGCTTTGGCTATTTGGGGTCTTTGGTGGTTCCATACAAATTTTAGGATTATTTGTTCTACTTATTTGAAAAATGCCATTGGGATTTTGAAAGGGATTTCAATGGACTTGTAGATTGCTTTTGATAGTAGGGATATTTTTAACAACATTCTTCCAATCCATGAGCATGATCTATCTTTCTGTTTGTTAGTGTTATCTTCAATTTCTTTTATCATTGTCTTATAATATTTTACCTTTATGGTTAAATTTATACCTTCAGTGCAACTATAAATATATGAATTGGATTTTGAAGAAAGAGATTAACCTTTCTGAGTCTCAGCTGCTTCATCTGTTAAATAAAAAGTAATCCTAATCAAAATGTCATGGGAAAATTGAACAAGGTGATATTCATAGAATGTTAGTTCACATGTAAGTCAAAGATTCATAAATGATAGTTTTCCTTCCCTTCTCTGCTTCAAATACCAATTATTTTTTTATTAAATAACTTGAAAATCATAAATTGAATACTCTTCCTAATCTCCTTATGTTGTTTTACTATTCTTGTACCTGACATTTCTGAGGTGAGTTGCTGGTCAGCCTTTCAACAAAGAGTCAGAGGGGCACCTGGGTGGCTCAGTGGGTTAAAGCCTCTGCCTTCGACTCGGGTCATGATCCCAGTGTCCTGGGATCGAGCCCCGCATCGGGCTCTCTGCTCTGCAGGGAGCCTGCTTCCTCCTCTCTCTCTCTGCCTGCCTCTCTGCCTACTTGTGATCTCTGTCTGTCAAATAAATAAATAAAATCTTTAAAAAAAAAAAAAAGAGAGAGAAAACATTTATTAAGAGTTTGGGCCATTCCAGACATTAGATTCCATGATCGGGAGCAAAGGGGATTTTCTCTATATACCCCAATGAATGACAGCTTAGTGGATAAAGACATAACAGTCCATTGGGGGAGGACAGTTGAGGAGTTGTTGTGAATTAAAGAATTGAGTAAATTGAGTTACCATTTCTGTCACTACTACTGCAGAGGCAGAAAATTACCCCAGGTTTTCATTCATCTGTGCATTCATTCAATAAGTTAGTTATGTCTTTAGCCATTTATTCATTTATCGGGGCGCCTGGGTGGCTCAGTGGTTAAAGCCATTTATTCATTTATCTATTTTATCTTTCAACAAATATTTAGTGAATGCCTAATGTACTGTGTGCTGGATATAAGGTGAAACAGCATTAAACATTTTATATTTTTATTTTATTTATTTTTTAAAAGATTTTACTTATTTATTTGACAGACAGAGATCACAATAAGGCAGAGAGGCAGGCAGAGAGAGAGAGAGGAGGAAGCAGGCTCTCCGCGGAGCAGAGAGCCCAATGTGGGGCTTGATCCCAGGACTCTGGGATCATGACCTGAGCCAAAGGCAGAGGCTTTAACCCACTGAGACACCAAGGCACCCCTATTTTTATTAATCTTAGGGAAGGAGTATACATAGATTCTCTGATACTGCCTGGGCTACCACTAAGTGGTATTAACTTTGTCAAAGGAGTGTCCTAGAACTCCTCACACTAGGATGCAGTTTTCAGAATGTTAATACTCAGGGCAACAATAAAAGGCCACTGGAGGCTCTAGGGAACAAAGCCTTTGCGGGGTCCTTAAAACAAGGAGACCCATTTGTCACCAAAGTGAGAATATTACAATTCTTAAGTCAAGCCCATGGGTAATTGCTCACTGAATGCCTCCTTACAAAGTCCTGCTAGGGAACTTAGTGTTTGCAACAGGCCTTGTTTGTTCCCAGGCTTGAAGTACTAACAAGCCTTCTTAGCAATTAATTAGACCCCTGTTTTACAAGTGTGAATGCTTTGATTTGTGAACTTTAAGGAACTTCAGGGAAATATAAATTGCCCTCCAACAACTACCCAGTTCAATGCCCTGCACTATACGTATTTGATATTAAATGATCAAATGTGAACCCCAAGCCCCAGGAGGTCATGGAATCCCTTGATTTGGGACCAGGTGTATAGAGATGTTCAATTATTAAATAATTAGTTTGGAAACAATAACTAGTGTAGTTTAATTCTCTTGCTGATTTCCTAATGTTTATTAATTTAAGCACCTGTGTCTTCCTGTAACACTTTCCTGCAGAATGCTTACCAGGATATGCATAGCATGTAAATTTACAATGAATATAATTACCTTTTGCAGCTCACTCCAGGTGCTTAGCTAAGTGAGTAGAAATGAATTATGACTTTAATTGTCAGAAAGGTTTCAATATTCTGAATCTAATTATTGAAAAATTGTTTAAATTCCTAGCTAAGCAGTAATGTGTTGGTGTTAATTAAAACACCAAAGTATGATATTTTTTAGAATAACCAAATGCTCCATGAAAGAAGATTCAGAGAAATAATTATATAGTGAAGAGAAGCAATTGTCTTAGCATACCTAATTTGTTCTCAGAATATTTCAAGGATGATTGAAGTTGTAGATGCATTTTGTAGCCTTCAGAAAAGTTCCCGGTCCTTTTCTTTGACTGGCCCCATTTTTCTTGGGAGTGAAAGAACATTAATCTTTGCAGAAAAATATCCCATTGACACTTCAAATTCATGTTCAAAATTGAACTCATTATCTTCCTCTAAACCCATCTTGATTTTCCAACTGTATTCCTTAACTTGATAATAGCATCACCGTTTTCATCTAACTAAATCAGAATGTGGAAATCATTCCAGATTTCTCTCTTTCCCTTAAGCCCCACATCTTTTAGTTACCAAGTTCTGGTCATTTTCCCTCAGCTACCTCACCAAATTCCCAGCATGATTGCTTCAAACGCTCATCTTATCTGGTTTACTCTATCCTGGTAGTGCTGCCCTGTTGAGCAATACTTTTCTCTCTGCAGGGCCCTACTGTCAGCTCCAGGCCATGACCTTCAGGCCATCCCCTACACATCAGTTATTTTTCTGAAGTGCAGTTTAGAAGAGAAAATCCATGTCCCACATAGGGGATTACTAGTGAGTCCTACCTGACAGAAATGGAAGGAGATGATGTTAAAAGATGAAAGGAACACATATTGGCATTTTGAAATTATACCAGGGATCAACTATTTAGGGAATCTGATTCACCAGCAAATTAATCATGTCATATGTCCACAAATGTAAACTGAATACCTTTCATGGATACTAACACTAATAACAAGGTAAAAGGACAACCCCATAGTGGATCTCCTTGTAAGAAGGTAAATTTGTTTAAGTGTCCTGTTAGCACAAATGGATTCGATAAAAGACTAACTGAATTTTGACCAAAATAGTAAGGAAAAGAAATAGGTGAGATGTTCTTTTAGAAAATCCATTACTTTGATGGGAGTTCAGCAGGGGTACCCTGTTATGTGGTATAATATATATTACTCTGGTCCTAAGAGTGTATGTTAAAATGACAGGAAATGAACAGCAGGTTTGAAATAAGAATGAGGTTGCCTGCATATAGCATTTCTCAGAGACATAATTACACCATCATTGAAGCATGAAGGTAGGTGCACATATTTGCAGCCACTGTAATCAGTGTAATTGGCCTGCCATTTTCTCTGCTCACCCCCCTTCAGTTAAGATATTAGAAGTATTTCTGCTGGAAAGATACAGTTAATGCCAATTTGTTCTCTTCATGCTGCTAAATCGTGTTGTTGGTCTCCTCTGCTCATATTGCTACAATATCCTATGATGTCATTTGCAGAGTAGACACAACTGTCTAACTGTGAGGTTTTCTGGCAGAGTAGATAAATTCCGTAAAACCAAGGAACAGAAGTGGTGATGAAACATTGATCTTTGTGTCTGTGTTTGTAGCAGTAGTATAACTTTTTCTCAAAAGTTGTCATGTATATAGAGACATTGTTTCTTTTTTCAGCTCCAGAGATGCCCATCTACTGTGCTACTAATTTAAATTCCATATATCCATCCAATTGGATAAATGGACAACTTTAGACATTAGCGAAGATACTTAAGAAAATGTACTTTACTGAGTCATGTTTTGATTCATCCTTGGTGCACAGTTATTGTATGAATTGTTTTGAAACTTACTGCTGTCCGTAATACCATGCAGTCTCCCACAGGCAGGATTTTACATAATACATCATTTTGTGATTTAATGCCAAGAAAAAAATTTAATCCCCTTAGGAATCAATATACTAACTCTTTTTAAGAAAGAGCTAAGTAATTCAGACACAGAAATGCATTGCAGTTGTTGGCCTTCTTTTGAATATCCAATATCTTATCCATCTTATTGTCATAACCAAAAAAAAAAAAAAATGTGGGGAGTTTCTCTTCAGGATAGAATAAGAGCCTTTAATCCAGATGCCCTTTTCTAATGTAGTTATGTCAAATTGATGGTTACTTCCTGAAATACAAATCTTGAATTTGGAGTAAAAATGCTGAAAATGGTTGGAGTTGATTAAACAATTGAATATATATATTTTTTACCTTGATATACTGAGGAACCCTAGTTCATTTTCATTTCTGGACCAAATTTATTGTCAAAATATAAAGTACTCATTATCCTTCCAGTTACTTCAACTTGTCAATAGGTTATCAAGATCAAAGTTTATAACCCAGAGAACTCTAGCTATATAAGTTGGTGAGGTGGGTCAGCACAGTGTTTGAATTGCCTTTGGCTACTGCAAAGCTCATGACAAATTAGATGCTCTATTCTATTGAATTTTGTAGCCTCAAAAGCAACATATGTTCTTCCATGCTTTTCTATTTTGTTTTTCTATGTTTATTTATATTTTTTTGTTTTTGTTTTTTTTTAAAGATTTTATTTATTTATTTGACAGACAGAGATCACAAGTAGGCAGAGAGGCAGGCAGAGGGAGAGGAGGAAGCAGGCTCCCCGCGGAGCAGAGAGCCCGATGTGGGGCTCGATCTCAGGACCCTGGGATCATGACCTGAGCTGAAGGCAGAGGCTTTAACCCACTGAGCCACTCAGATGCCCCTGTTTATTTGTATTTTTATTAAATATTTTATATTCGTATGGCATTGGTTAGAAATCTACTTCAGTTCATTTGGGTTTCAGGATTATAAATTTTTTAGACGTCTTTATGTGCTTTTTTCAACATGTTATATTTATAGTTTAATATGTCATATATTTAATGATTCAGGTAATTTTAGAACATGACCACTTTTTTTTTCTTAAATATTGAAGAACAATATTGGTTAATGGGGAGAGTCACTGAAGAATTTAAGAAAGGGGGAAATTATAATTGTTACACTGTTACTTTACATTAATTATGGGTGCAGTGGTAATCATGGATCTCAGAACTGTAAGAAGGGAGATAAATCAGATGATATGACAGGTCACTTCTGCATCTGTCCTTGAGGGTCTCATAGGTACTTAGGTACTAGAGTGAATACTGGGTGAATATATGAAATGACTTTCTTCAGGTAGTAAAAAACAAAAACAAAAACAAAACACAGCGCCCAAAAATTATCCCTGAGAGAAGGGAAATAAGCAAGGTGACACCAGTTTTATTCCTGCAGGCATATTTCAGACCACAAAACTAGGGGAGAAACCCTGAGCACAGCACAGCGGTTTGCTGGTATGAAGACAGTGGGAGGGAAATCGAGGCAGCTAGGAAAGTTGCAGGCAAAGTCCTGCAAGAGGAGGGAGCTACCCAGAAAATGACCTCAAGAAACCTGCTTATGTGTCTCCTTGAGCATGTGTTATCTACGTGAACACTCACACTCCAGAGGGCCAGTCAAGGAAGAACTGGAGGGCTGTCAATGGAATAATTCAGAAAGTTTGTGCAGGTGATAGTAGGTTTGAGTTTTGACAAACCATCATGGAAAGCCCTCTTTCATCATCCAGGCCATTCAGTGATACCCCAGAAGATTCACGTGTTCGTAAGAGACCTAGACTTCTCTAGATTAAAGGTTACTCCAGACTCATGCTAAAAGTAGGAGAAATAAGGTTGGAAAGGATCAAATTTTTCTATAATTAAGTTTACTGTGTGTCATGGAAAAGCCCAGTGTTGCTTAGAGGAAGACAATAATGGGCATTCAAGAAGGACCAGGGTCCAAGGAAATATTACTCAACATGCAAAGTAACATGTGGCTCCCATGATGGGGCCCAAAATGTGACACATAATTGGGAGAAAGATCAGTCAATTCAAGCAGATCCAGATATGAGAGTGCCAGTGGAAGTAGTAACGCCCAAGGACTTAATTTAAATGTAATGAGAAAAAAAATTTTGTGTGTGTGCATTTTTAAATAGCAGCTTTAGTCACAATAGTGTAAAGCTGAAAACAACTTAAATGTCTACAAATGGTGAATAGATAAATTATGGTACATTCTTCCATGAAGATTGTATTCAGCAATAAAATAAGCAATTGAAATAGATAAATCTGAGTGAAAAGTTAGACCAAGCTGGAAAATGTCAGGCACAAAGAAGTACATACCTCATTTATATTCTATTCTAGGAAAGACTACCATAAACTATAGTGACGGAAAACATATCATTGGTTGCCTAAAGCCAGGATGAATAGATTTACTGGGCAGAGCAAATGTAATGTCTTGGTTGTAGAGATAGTTACATGAGGGAATAGTTTGTCAAAACTCACTTAATGACAGTTAAAATGGATGCCTTTTATTGTATGTAAATTGTGCTTCAGCAGAGTTAATTTTAACTGGGGAGGAAGACAAACCATAAGAGGCTCTTAATCTCAGGAAACAAACTGAGGGTTGCTGGGGCATGGTGGAGGGGGAAGGGATAGGGTGGCTGGGTTATGGACACTGGGAAGGGTATGTGCTATGGTGAGTGCTGTGAATCGTATAAGGCTGATAATTCATAGACTTGTACCCCTGAAGCAAATAATACATTATATGTTAATAAAATAAATTTTAAAAAATAACTGAAATAAAACTTTTTTAAAAAGACTGGCATAGCATTTCTAGAACATGTTGGAAAATTATGGGGGCACTGGGTGGCTCGGTGGGTTGGGTGGCTGCCTTCGCCCCCAAGTCATGAACCCAGGGCCCTGGGATCAAACCCCCACATTGGGCTCCCTGCTTGGGGTGGGGTGGAAGAACCTGCTTCTCCCTCTCCCTCTGCCTGCCACTCTCCCTGCTTCTGCTTGCTATCTCTCTCTCTGTCAAAAAATTTTTAAAGATTTTATTTATTTATTTGAGAGAGAGAGAGAATGAGAGAGCGAGCACGGGAAGAGGGAGAGTCAGAGGGAGAAGCAGACTCCCTGCCAAGCAGGGAGCCCAATGTGGGACTGGATCCTAGGACTCTAGGATCATGATCTGAGCTGAAGGCAGTCGCTTAAACAACTAAGCCACCCAGGCGCCCAATAAATAAATACAATCTTTTTTTTTAAGATTGTATTTATTTATTTTAGAGAGAGAGATCGCAAGTAGGCAGAGAGGCAGGCAGAGAGAGAGGGGGAAGCAGGCTCCCTGCTGATCAGAGAGCCCAATGCAGGGCTCGGCTTGATCCCAGGACCCTGAGATCATGACCTGAGCTGAAGGCAGGCACTTAACCCACTGAGCCACCCAGGCGCCTCATAAATAAAATCTTCAAAAAAAAGAAAATGTTGGAAAATTATGGTACCATGCATAATTACTGAATTTATCTAAATGCTCTGTTGCCCCCATAAAAACAAAGGAACAATGAAAGTAGGGTAGAAAACTGAAAACACGCAACTACCACAAAGCTAGGTGAGATGTGGGGTACACAAACCCAGAAATACAGAAAAGAGAAACAAAAGATTTGGACTTCTCATGTTTTTGGAGAGGAAGATATTAAATTACTGTTTACTTTAAATTAATGTATATATTTTTAAGTAATTCCAATAATGATATAATCTTTTTCCCCTGCACCTAATCAAGTTGATTATAAAAATAAGTGTTAAGTGGGTGCCTGGGTGGCTCAGTGGGCTAAGCCTCTGCCTTCTGCTCAGGTCATGATCTCAGGGTCCTGGGATCGAGGCCTGTGTCAGGCTCTCTGCTCAGCAGGGGTTTTTAGAAAAAAATAAGGGAATTTAAAAAAAGAAAGAAAGAAAGAAAGAAACTGAAAAAGAAGATGAGATGAGCTTGTGGGTAGACCTGTCAAACTGTAAACCATAGTACCAAAACCTTTATTATATCAACAGTTTTACCTTGCTGAGTGAATAGCAAGACAGACCACTGATGGAGAGTTCTAGATCCAGTCATTCATTACATACTACAGGGTGGTGGTGTCCTAATTTTTTCATTCCTTCTTTATCTTCTGGAAAACTTATGTGGAGAGAAACTTTCCATTCTTAATATGATTATACTGAGGTGGGAAAGGCATAATGAATGGTTAATTTTTTTCTTTTTATTTACCATTTTACAAACTTATGAATTGGTTCTCAAGATACACTACAAAAATTAGGTTTTTTTTTTAATTTAAATATTTTATTTATTTATTTGACAGAGAGAGAGAGGCAGTGAGACAGGGAACAGAAGCAGGGGGATTGAGAGAGGAAGGAGCAGGCTTCCCGCTGAACAGGGAGCCTGATGCCAGGCTCGATCCCAGGACTATGACCTAAGCCGAAGGCACTCAGTGACTGAACCACACAGGCACCCCCCCACCAAAATTAGTTTTTAATGTTATTATTAAATCACCAGTTTATACCTATGGCTGTTCCATTCCATGGCAATTATTGTCACTATTGATTCTGAGATTCTCCTGTGTCTGACCAATGTGTTTATATTAAAAATTGACTCCTCAGTCCTTTGACAAGACCCAGTAATTTTCAATAGTGTCCTGTCCTCTGATATGATAAGATGTCCCAGGTTTATCCTAAATATGTATTGTCCCCAACAATGAGTCAGCCATACTTCCAGCGAGTTCTTGTTCTTTTCATTGGGTTATGGTTGTAGAGTCTACTATCTTAGTGGGAAAGTTGGCATTGTTCCTGGGTTAGTGAGTGTTCTAGGTCTGTATACAGTGGACCAAGCTAAAAAATACATAAATAAAAATATATTCTATGTACCTTGATATTGTGATTCAAGTTCAAGAAATCATTGTTATTAAATAATTTCATCAAGGGGCACCTGGGTAGCTCAGTTGGTTAAGCACTTGACTCTTGGTTTCTGCTCAGGTCATAATCTCAGGGTCATGAGATCAAGCCCTGCTTTGGGCTTTGTGCCCAGTAGGGTATCTGCTTGAGATTCTCTCTCTTTCTTCCTCTGCCCCTCCTCCCCTAAAGTAAATAAATCTTTTAAAAAATAACTTCATCAGGCTTACATTTTTATCATCTTTTGGCCACAATGAAAATCTTGATTCTGAGGAATTTTACCAGTTTGCTCATTTACTTTTGACATACATACCCAATCACTGACAGGCCACTTATACAACATAGTCTCGGAAGAGCAATATGTACACTATCACCAGTAATACAGTTACTGAAAACTGAGTTTTAAAGTTTTTTTAATCACTAGATAAAATCTCATTAGGGATGTTAAGTCCAATTACATTAACATGTTAATCTAATTAGCGTTACATAAAATGCTTCCCCTCTGTGGGGCTATATTAACAATTGGATATAAAATTGTATTTTTTCATTTTATGTTCAATCTCAAGAAATTCTCTTTTTAAATTTAATTTTGTTTTATCCAATGTGTGATATATGTGCATGGTCCCTGAGTCAAATCTACAAACCAGGATGTACTGAAAGAAATACAGTTTCTACCCTCTGATCCAGTAATTACACTACTAGGTATTTACACAAAGAATACAAAAACACTAATTTAGAGGGCTGCATGCACCCTGATGTTCATAGCAACATTACCTCCAATAAGCCAAATTATGAAAACAACCCAAGGGTCCATTGACTGATGATGAAAGGATGAAGAAGATGTACACAATGGAATATTACTCAGCCATAAAAGAAGAATGAGATCTTGCCATTTGCAACAATGTAGCTTCAGCTAGGGAGTATTATGCTAAATGAAGTAAGTCAGAGAAAGAGAAATACCATATAATTCCACTCATATGCGGAATTTAGGAAACAGAACAAGCAAGCATGGGGGAAAAAGAGAGAGAAAGGCAAAACAAGAAATAGAGTCTTAATTATAGAGAACAAACTGAGGGTTATCAGAGAGGGGGTGGATGGAGAGATGGGTTAAATAGGTGATGGGGATTATGGACTTCACTTGTGATGAGCACTGAGTGTTGTATGGAAGTGTTGAGTCACTGTATTGCACTCTTGAAACTAATATTACACTGTATGTTAACTAACTGGAATTAAAATAAAAACTTGGAAAAAAAAAAGAAATACAGTTTCCATCCCTACCTTCTTCACACCATTCCTTCCCTCTCTCTTTGGGTAATGCTTTTTGTTTAGATTAGCCCCAAGTGAAGCTAGTTTACCTTTAAATCAGTTTATCTTTTCATTTAAATATATATGTGTGTACATATATGTGTAAGTAATTAAGTAAAAGTGTATATGCACACACATATATTTTTCTTACTAGATAAAGTGTGGTATACTAGTATTGTTTCCACTTTGCTTTTTCCACTTATTTTTAAATGCCAAATTATGGTAGTATGGAAATATTTCATATTCCTTTTATTACAGATGTATAGTAATCCACTGTAAAGATGTGTCAGGATGTAATTAAGAAGACCTTTGCAAAAGGTCATTGAGTTTAGTTCCTAGTCTTTTGCTGCTAGAAACAACTCTTTAATCATCTTGCACATTTGTCTTTTTTAATTTTTTTGCCAGTATGTTGTAAGGTTAGATTCCTAGAATTGGGGTTATTGGGTCAAATGGGAAATATATGTGTGATATTGCCAAGTTCCCCTTCCTGGGGATTGATCATTTTACTTTCTCTTCAGCAATGTGTGAACATGCCTGTATTCCCATAGCTGTGAAGAGAACAAACTGTCAGACTTTTTCTGCCAATATTATAGATGAGAAATGGTGCCTTAGTGTGGCTTTACATTCTGTTTATCTTATTATGTGTTCAGCATTTTTCAAAAGGTGATGGGTTATTTGTATCTTTTCTTCTGTGAACTCCCTTTTATGTCTTTAAACCACTTATCTCTAGATTTCCTAGCTTCTTTTTTTAGCTTCCTAGCTTCTTTAGAAGCTCTTCGTATATTAGGGATATGAATTCTGTGTGACAAATATTTTTCCAAGATTGCCATTTTTTTCTATTTAGTGGCTTGTGGCATATACCCAAAAGAAAGATGATCAGCCATTATGCAGATATGAAAACTATTCATCTGAGTAGGGCTCTAGATATAACCTAAAGAGCACCATAGAATTTTAATCAACAAAATAAGATGAGAAATTCTACAAGGCAAATAACACAGTTGCCAAAACAAAAAAATGGTGGAAGAAAAAAAAATGTACACAGAAAGGGAACCTATACATTAAAAGAGAATTGAGTCATATCAGCCATTCATTCACAAGGAGTGGATGATCTGATTTTATTAAGATCACAATTCAAATGGGCTCCCCAAAAAGAAAATTAATTCACCATTTAGAAAACAAATGGAGAAATATGAATATTTATTGGTTGTAATTTTGCTGATAAGACTGCTGGACTCCACTGGAATTTGAGTTACAGGCATGGGAGAAAGAAGACAATCATGGAAGATAGCCAAGAGAAAGGATAAATTAATTGCAGTTGGGGATTGAGAAGAAATAGTGTGGAAAACTTGAGAAAAATATAAGGATTAACTTAGTACATATATATACATATACATTTTAAAGATTTACTTATTTATTTTAGGGAGAGAGAGCACAGGCAGAGGCAGAGGGAAAGACTTTCAACTGACTCCTTGTTGAGCTTGGAGCCCGACATGAAGCTTGATCTTAAGACCTAGAGATCATGACCTGAGCCAAACCAAGAGTCAGATGCTTAACTGACTGTGACACTCAGGCGCCCCTATATTTTGAATATACATATATTTGTGAAGACTCACCAATATGTATGCTTTCAGTTGCTATATGGAAAGGAAAACCTAAGTGTCCTCCAGCACATCATTGCAGGATATTTTTAAATGTTCTTTTCCTAAGGAGAGGAAAAAGTACTGATTAAAGTCATTACCCACATATTTGTTTATTAAGTCTTATCTCAGTATTCTAGTTTTCATGGTATCTTTGAAGCAGTAAGAGGAGTATAATGAGAATGGATCCTAATCCCTAAGAAGTGAGAGACATAAAAGAAAGAAGAAAGGAAGGAAGGAAGAGAGAGAAGAGGAAAAGCGGGGTGGGGGAGAAGAAAATGAAGAGGAAGATGAGGAAGAGGGAGAAAAAAAAGAAAGAGGAAGAGAGGAAGGAAGGAGGGAGTGAGGAAGAAAATGAAACAAAAACCAAAATAGTATTTTTAATATATTGGCTATGTAAGATTTTTCATGCTAATTAATGGTGAGTTTGAGAACAATAAGAATATGTACATTTCATGTTCAGCTTTCCTCTTCATTGACTGTGTGTCCTCACTGATCGTCCTAGGCACATGGTCAACAAAGAGATGAAATGGTTTTGTTCTGTCTCAAAACCCATTTGTTAGTATGAGAAATCGTAAGGAACCAAGGTAGGAAAGATACTAATGCTGCTGAATAACTGGATATAGGATTTTTCAATGAAAACTGTTGACATTTTATAAATTAATTTGCCTGTTTATAGAAGCTTTAGGGGAGGGAAGTTACATAAGGAGGATCCAGTTTCCTCTCCTTACAGCAAGGTGTTTGCTCTCCTTACAGCAAGCTCTAGTCTGAATTCAGAGAGGCTACAAATGAAGATCAGGAGTCTAGGTCCAAAGAAGTAGAAATAGTCTTGTTAAGTAAGGTGAGTCAGCATATTCTGGCAACCATAACCATTTGGCCCTTTTGTCTCGTAGAAGTACTAATGATATCTTTTAGGATATGGAATAATCTAACTTTGAACATGTTAATAATGCAGGTCTAGTTTAATGGGTTGAGGCCAATCTGAAAAGGATAAACTCATTGGAGTAGAAGTGGAAAATAAACTGAAGATATCCCCAATATCTTTCTCCTCAGACTAACATGGTCTTAGTTCTCTGATCACTAAGAATAATTTGTAATAGACTCAACTGATAAAGTAATTATTATTAGCTATTATGATCCTTTATACTTTTTTCTTAAAGATTTTATTTTTTTTTATTTGACACAGAGAGAGTGGTCACAAGTAGGCAGAGCAGTAGCCAGAGAGAGAGGGGGAAGCAGGCTTCCTGCTGAGCAGAGAGCCCGAGGTGAGGCTCGATCCCAGGACCCTGAGATCATGACCTGAGCCAAAGGCAGAGACTTGACCCACTGAACCACCCAGGTGCCCCCATGCTTTGTACTCTACAAAGCATGCTCACTACCTATTACTCCAAAATAACTTTCATTTTTGACTTGATATTTTGTGCCTGGTGCTCCACATGGAAAGCGAGCATGCTCAACTCAGTTAATTTTTGAAATTATTCATAAGGTGAAAATTTCCTCATCTTGGAAATGAGACATAAGAATTTTAGGGAAAACTGACCCCAGATCTCACAACTGGAACTTAAAGGGCAAGGTATAATAAAGCCAGGGTTGCTCTTGTCCAAACCTTAGGACTCACATACTGTGAGACACTCTTTCACATGTTCTGTTAATGTTGTCTAAGAAGTGGAGGCTTGAAGAAGTGGTTTGCCCAAGAAGGTGCAGCCACCTGAGGAGGACACAGATCTGTATTTAGGTGTTTTATTTTTAATTTCAAGTATTTTCCCTACTCTCTAGCAGTTTCTCAAATAATTGGTCACATAAAAGCATAAGAAATATTTCTCTGTTCCCTATTCTTTATGAAATTTATAAATATTCTTATCCCAGAAAGGTCTTCAGGTTGTACTTTCTGTATGAATTGTGGTGAGATCTAGACTCATGTGAGCATATTTCTAACCGCACAATGTAATTACTAAAAAAAAAAAAAAATTGACTATACTGATTTTTGGGGGATTCTAGGGTTGAGTAAATAATAGGAATACAGTGATACGACATGTAATTTTAACCTAAGAACTGATACTTCCTATGGAGTAGGATAATTCAGTGTTACAAATGTAACATTTTTGCATCCTTATCAAGTCAGCCTTTGGGGGGATCTTTTTGTTTACAGAAGGGGAGGACAAAAATATGGATGAATACACAGAGGTGTAGGGTGGTTCTATGCCCCAGACCTGAAATCAGGATGCCGAGGCATGAAGGTTGAGAGCCTTCAATCTTACTCAATCAATAAGATCAGACATGTTGCTTAATTTCTCTGATTTTCATTTTCTCACCTGAAAATTAGACTCTTAAGACCTACTTTAAGACAAGATAACTTTCCTTACTTGAAGAAATTACCGTTACATAGTTGAAGTGGAGATGAAAAGTAGAGTTGTTTTTCTCTGTTTTTCTCTGGATTGCCTAGTTGACACTGGCGTGTCCACAGAGGAATGGGCTGCCTCTCTTTCTTCATTAATAGTTACAGTTCATACTACCTTTCAGCCTCCTCCATGGTAGCCCAGTGTAAGGTACAGTGACTTTGCTGCCTCCAGTCCATAAAATAATGGTCTCAAGAGTAACATCTGATACTTCATGGGTGCTTATTGAGTGTATCTTATTTCATGGTCTCTACATACTATGTCTCCATTTGCCAAAACCTCTCCAGGAGTTATGGGAGTATAAGAAGACTATCTAGCACCTGAGGAAATGGGTGCTCTAGAGCTTTTGAAATCTAACTAGAATCACAGAGTTGGTGAGAGATTAAAGAATTCAAGCCCAAGACTCTCCAACTGCAAAGCCAATATTCTTTCAGCTCTGCCAGGTTATCTTTGCTTTCCTTTATTTTTGTTTACTCAAGAATCTTCTGCCCTCTTTGGAAATCATGCTATATAGATCAGTCTATCCGTCTTTCTGATTATCTATCAGAAATCATGCTATATAGATCAGTCTATCAGTCTATCTGATTATCTGTCATCTATCTCGGTCCTTACATGTTTCAGAAATGATGCAGCCAAGCGTACTCATTGTTAAGATAGTTTAGGTCCATTGTAATCTGTCCAGTTATGATAAATTTTAAATTTAATTTTAAGTATAAAATTAAATTTAAATTAATTTTAACTGAGATGCTGCCATGTACACTTATAAATACAAGCAATTAGTAACCTTTCTGAGAGCCAGTGAGTACAGAATCTCAACATTTAGCCAAGTACCCATTAGCACAAATATCAACTTGGAAGTGGAGCCCAAGACAGAGATTTGGGTGTACGTTGCTACTGATGGAGTACATTGTAGTTTCCTTCTGTTGAACTGTTTGATAAATGGTGGGGAAAAAATTAGGGGACTTGTCAGGGTCCCTGTAGAGGCAGTGTGCCAGGTACACAAGGGAGGAAGCCTAAGTCAAGGCCAGGAGCGCAGATGCCATTAAGCCCATTGACAGAGGGCCTGCAGTTGATTCAGGACTTCTGATCATCACTTATGATTGGTTTACGGTTGAAGCCTGATGGAGTCTGAAATTTAGAGGCATTAGTAGAACATCTGAGGATCCCAATATCAGTCAATTATTCTTTGCCTCCTATACTTATATTTTTATATGTGTACACGTGTGTGTGAACATCTGTGTGCTTTTGCACATCCACCAATTCAAGCTATGCTGATGGCAACTTGCATATCAGTGTGAAAGGAATTGAGTCTATGAAATGAGGTACAATCTGTTTGGGCTGTCCGGAGTCTGGTTCTTCCTAGTCTTCCAATACTCATTTCTATTTTGCATTCCCCCAAAATTCTGTGTGTGCCTCTCCACATGGATATGATTATTTGTGTATATTAAACTCTGTAAATGACTATCCTAGTGCTCTGTATCATACTTTTCTGATTGCTAAAGTGTTGGAATGTCTCCCAAAGCAGTTACCAAACTCAAAGAATATGATTAAGTAGAATAACTTTGCAGATATGGGACAGTTAAAAACATTTTTCTGTTGCTAATTGCATCCTCTAAAGAGTTATAAATATGTCCACAAAAGAGAATGTGATCAGAAAAAAATAGCAAAATTCTTTGTTCATAATGTCTACCACAGAATGTGCATTGTTATAGCAAAATGTGGATGTCTTTCCAAAAAAAAAAAGAAAAGCTGAAACAGAAAATAGAAAATTCATCCTCTGTCATCTTCTGTTTGAACCATAATATTGAACATAATGGAGAACCTCTGTTTGGATTTATTGATTTTGTGATTACTGAATTTAGTAAAAAGGAGGTAAAGATTTCTTATCTATGGCATATGCTTTTAATGACCTACAAAAACAATTTTGCCTCAGCTAAATTATTCTGTGGATCATGAAAGGATTTTAAGTAATAAGCACAAAGTTCTGCTGTTAATCTTCTGTAGGGAGAAATCGATAAAATCTTTTAAATGTATCACAGGAAAAAAGGGAGTATTATACAGGATATAAAAAGCTTTAGCTTTACTCTATAGTTAATGTAATGGACATAACTGTAATGATATTGGAAAATGCATGTATTACATTAAGCCACGCAATTTCTCAATTTGCTACGGGCGATTTAAAGAGGATTTCCTTAGTTCTTCCCTAGGGAAGATGATAAGGGGGGGCCTCTCTCACACTGGCCTGCCTCCTCACCATCCATCATTTCAAAGAGACATATATCACCTCCAAAGTGCTTTAAGGCAGCTACAAGCAAGTGTCACTTTGAGTTAAATGCATTATTAAACTGTTGGGAAATTTCACATCATGGGTCATTTATCTATGCTAAATTGGGTCAAAAGCCTCTGCACAGGCCTAGATAAATGAGAGAGGAGAGCAAAAATTCTCCTGTGGGAGGTAGTACTTTGACAAGCTTTATGAGTGTGGCTTATTTATTTATTTATTGAGTAGCCATGGGGAAGGGAGCTTGTCTTATTTGTGTGTCTCTGTGTGTGTGTATCTGAGCCTCCCTGGCGGTGTGGTCATTTTAAAAGGTAATCAAAACTACAGAAATCATCTCCTCTGATAAATACAGTAGGGTATTCATCACATCTCTAAATGCCGCTAGAATTAGTTGTTGTGAGGGGTGTCTGGGTGGCTCAGTGGGTTAAAGCCTCTGCCTTCCGCTCAGGGCATGATCTCAGGGTCCTGGGATTGAGCCCCGCATCGGGCTCTCTGCTCAGCAGGGAGCCCGCTTCCTCCTCTCTCGCTGCCTGCCTCTCTGCCTACTTGTGATCTCTGTCTGTCAAATAAATAATGTCTTCTGAAAGACATGAAGAAACAGCAGGAAATCAGAAAGCAGGAGAGAAGTAGGTATGGATTTAAGATGATGGTGGCATTTGTCTTCCAAATTAGGACATTTTATAGAATGAAGGAAGGCACAATTTACAAGTTGGAGCAACCGATATTAACCAAATCTGTCCCAGGCAAATATAGACACATGGTTTAGATGAGTTCCTATCTCTTCAGTACCTTAAATGGAGTTGTTAAAAACCTTTGTATAGGAAATTCAGATACAACACTGTCAGTATATTTAGGTACCACTAAATTGTACACTTAAAAATGGTTAAAATAGTAAATT
The DNA here is from genome assembly GCF_902655055.1 of Lutra lutra. Classification (NCBI taxonomy): domain Eukaryota; kingdom Metazoa; phylum Chordata; class Mammalia; order Carnivora; family Mustelidae; genus Lutra; species Lutra lutra. Next base: position 24,952,491 of record NC_062294.1, on the reverse strand, counting down.
TCATGTTGTGTATATATCGCCACAATTAAAAAAAGAAAAAGACAATCCAGAACCTTAGACTTTCTGTGTGGACACATTTTCTTAGGTAAACATTTACCAAGATGTTAGTTGTGAAGATTCAGAAAGGAGACAGAGTTAAATATAAGTTATTCTGATTTAACGGACTTATTATTTTATTGGATCTTTGATATTCTAGTATATTGAGGGATTTTGTGATTTTGCCTCTATTGTTCATTTAATCAAACCTTATTGTTCATTGGTGTATATGTTATATAGGGAGAGAAAACAAAGAAGAAGCTGGAGCACAGACCTGTAGACAGGATTTTCCTGAATGATTAAACATTTCATAGTTTGCATAACTAGCATTTTTTGAGCATCTAATGGCTATTTTGTCATATTGTGAATGGTTTATGTCACAAAAACTTGAAGTCTCATTTGAGACTTTACTCCGTCTCGAACAAAAAATTGTCATGCTTTGTGCTTTTATTGAGGTGTAACTCACATGCTGTACAATTTCACTCATTAAAGTGTAAAACTCTTTGGTGTTTAGTATAGTCACAGAATTGTGCTGCCACCACCAAAATCTAATGTTAGAATGTTCACATCAACACAGAAGAAATCCTTGTATACATCAGCCGTTATCTCCCCTCCTCCTACCTCCCCACAGACACTCAACCCAGTCATAGGCAACCACTAATCTACTTCCTTGTTATAAAGATTTGCTTGTTCTGAACACTTTGTATAAATATAATCATACAAAATACAATCTTTTATGATACACTTCTTTCACTTAGGATGTTTTCAAGATTCATCCAAGTAGCATGTTCAGTACCTCAATCTTTGTTATCACTAAATAATACCCCATTGTAAGGATATATCACATTTTTTATTAGTTTATGGACATTTAGGTTGTTCATACTTTTGGGTTATTATGAGTAATGCTGCATTGAACATCCATTTATAAGTTTTGGTGTACATGGACATTTTCATTTCCCTGGATATATATCTAGGAGTGGGATTGCCAGGTAATATGGTAATCTGTGATTAACCCTTTGAGGAACTACCATACTGCTCTCCAAGGTGACTGCACTATTTTACGTTCCCACAAGCAATACATGAAAATCCCAGTTCTTTATTTCTGTTCCTTCTGTTGTTTATTTGTTTTATCATAGCCATCCTATTGTATATGAAGTCATACCTCATTGCGGTTTTGATTTACATTTTCCTGATGGTTATTAATGTCTGTATGTGCTTATGGTTATCTTAGGGGCGACTTAAGTAACAGGCATCAGTTTCTCACAGTTCTGGAGGCTAGAGGTCCATGATCAGGTGCCACAGATTTGGTTTTGGGGGAGGGTTTTCTTCCTGGCTTGCAGATAATTACCTTCTCACCATATGCTCATATGTTTTTTGTTTGTTTATTTGTTTATTTGTTTTTTCCCCTTGGTGCATGAAAGTGGAGAGAGAGTGAGCATTCCTGTCTATTCCTTTTCTTGCAAGGGCACTACTACCATCATGAGGGCCACACCCTAATGAACCTAGTCTAAATCTAATTAGCACTTCTAAAGTTTGGTCTCCTAATGCTATCACATTGGTGTTTAGGGTTTCAACACACGGATTTTGTGATGACACAAACATTCAGTCCATAACAGTAGTCATTTGTGCGTCTTCACTGGAGGAATGTCTACTCTGTTCCTTTACCCATTTTTAAACTGGATTATTTTTTGCATTTTTGAGTTTTAAGTCTTCTTTATATTTTCTTGATACAGGTCTCTTATCTGATATATGATTTGCAAGTATTTTCCTCCCATTATGTGGATTGTCTTCATTTTCTCTTTGTTGTAATGTCTAAATTAATTCCATTGTAGTGGACAATATACGTTACATGATTTCAGTTCTTTTTAAAAAATTCTGGTATAATTAACATATGGTGTTATATTAGTTTCAGGTGTACAATATAGTGATTCAACAATTCCATACATTACTCCATGCTCATCATGATAAGTGTTCTCTTAATCCCCTTCACCTATTTTACCCATCCTACACTCACCCCCGCTCTGGTAACCCATCAGTTTATGCTCTAGAGTTAAGAGTCTGTTTTTTTGGTTGCTCTCCTTTTTTTCCTTTGTTCATTTGTTCTGTTTCTTAAAGTCCACATATGAATGAAATCATATGGTATTTGTCTTTTTCTGACTTACTTCACTTAGTATTATACCCTCTAGAGCCATACATGTTGTTGCAAATGGCAAGATTTCATTCTTTCTTATGGCTGAAGAATATTCCATGGCGTATATTTACATCTTTTTTATCCATTTATCTATTGATGGACACTTGGGTTGCTTCCATGTTTTGACATTTAAATAATGCTACAATAAACATTCGGGTGCATATATTTTTTTGAATTAGTGCTTTTGTATTCTTTGGGTAAATACCCAGGAGTGCAATTACTGGATCATGTGGTAATTCTGTATTTAATTTTTTGAGGATCCTCTATACTATTTTCCACAGTGGCTACACTAGTGTGCGTTCCCACTAACAGTGCATGAAGATTCTTGTTTTTCTACATCCTTGCCAAAAGTTGCTGTTACTTATGTTTGATTTTAGACATTCCTACATGTATGAAGTGATATCTTACAGTGGTTTTGACTTGGCCTGTCCCTGCTGATGAGTGATGTTGAGCACCTTTTCATGTATTGGTTGGCCTCTGTATGTCTTCTTGGGAAAAAGGTCTGTTTGTGTCTTCTGCCCACTTTTTAATTGGATGATGATGAAGATTTGGTGTTGAGTTGTATAAGTTCTTTATATATTTTGGATACTAACCCTTTATTGGATATGCCATTTACAAATTTCTTCTCCTACTCAGTAAGTTGTCTTTTTGTTTTGTTGATTGTTTCCTTTGCGATGCAGAAGGGTTTTTTTTAATTTTTATATAGTCCCAATAGTTTATTTTTGCTTTTATTTCACTTGCCTCAGTAGACGTATCTAGGAAAATGTTGCTATAGCTGATGTCAGAAAAAGAGGAGAGTCTGTGCTCTCCTCTAGGATTTCTATGGTTTCCGGGCTCACATTTAGTCCTTATCCTAGTTGAGTTTATTTTTATGTATGTGTATATCTGTCCAGGTTTCTCAGTACCGTTTGTTGAAGAGACTTTCTTTTTCCCATTGCACATTCTTGCCTCCTTGGTTGAAGATTAATTTACCGTATAAGCATGATTTCAATTCTTTTAAAAATGTGGAGGCCTGTCGGGATGCCTGGGTAGCTCAGTCACTTAAGGATCTGCCCTTAGCTCGGTTTATGATCCCAGGGTCCTGCCCTGGGTCCTGCATTGGGTCCTGCATTGGGCTCCTGGCTCAGCCAGGGAGTCTGTTTCTCCCTCTGCCCCTTCCCTGCTCTTGTTCACTTGTATGCATGCTTTCATTCTCTCAAATAAATAAGTAAATAAATAAATAAATAATGTGGAGGCTTTTTTAAACCTTATATATGGTCTATGCTAGAAAATATTATATATGTATCTGAAAAGAATATAAGTTCTGCTGCTATTAGGTAGTGTTCTATGAATCTCTCTTGGGTGTAGTTGGTTTAAAGGGTTGTTCAGATCTTCCTTTTTTAACAAATTTTATTTATTTGACAGACAGAGATCACAAGTGGGCCGAGAGGCAGGCAGAGAGAGAGGGGGAAGCAGGTTCCCCGCTGAGCAGAGAGCCCCAATGCGGGGCTTGATCCCAGGACCCTGGGATCACGACCTGAGCCGAAGGCAGAGGCTTTAACTCACTGAGCCACTCAGGCACCCCTTGTTCAAATCTTCAAATAGAAGATTTGATTTATTTATTTATTTTAGAGAGCATGCAAGCAAGGAGAGGCAGAGGGAGAGAGTCCAAAGCAGACTCCTTGTGGAGTGCAGAGCCTGATGCAGGGGTCAATCCCATGACCCTGAGATAATGACCTGAGCCAAAATTATGAGTTGGAGTTTAACTGACTGAGCCACCCAGGTGCCCCCTCAAATTTTCTGTTTAATAAAGTCTTTTCTGTTTACTTGGAGTAGTTTCTCACACACTTTGGAGATGTTGCTTAAGCATTTACATTGAACCAAGTGAAACATTAATAAAATAGATGTTTAAGGACTGCTTGTATTATCTTAGCTGGGTTCCACCAGAAACATCTCAGAAAAAGAGCTAGGGAAGAAGTTTATCTGGGATGTGATCTCAGGAAATACCACTGGAAAAGTAAGATTGGAAAGACAAGGAGTCAAAGATCACTCCGTGATCAACCCGGTGACTGCAGTGGCTATTGAAACTTAATCCCTTGGGAAATAGAATTCACATCTCAGAGTAACCTACTCAAGATTTTAGGGATGTGGGACATTTTAATGTCACCTCTGGTCAGTTGGTGGTTGAGGGCTCTGTTAGTCTGCTAGGCTGCCATAACAAATTACCTGAGTGAAGCTCCAGAGAGGCAGACAGATAAACAAACAAAAGATGGGGTGGTGTGTTAATGTACTTAGATGTCAAATTTCAGTCAGCTAGCTCCTCTCAGCAGACGTGCTGGTAGAGAAGGCAGCTCTAATCTCCACTTCTTAGATTATAAACCATAGAAGGGATTTATTCACAGGTGTTTTGATTTCAGCAATGCATTCAGAGGCTTTTCCCTCCCTTAGTCATTTTCCTCAGGGTTGCAGAAGAGTAAAATGCCAGAAAAGACAAACCACAGCTTTCTTTTCAGTTAGGAGAAAGTATTTTAAAAAGTTTTTCTCTTTCCCTCTCTTTCTCTCTCTCTGTCTGTCTCTGGAGGAGCCAAAGCTGTTAGCAGCTGAGAAAAACCACACTGAAGGATTTTTGATGCCATGCTGGCTTGAATCCTAGAGTCATGCATATTCCTTCAAAAGGGGCTTTTGACTCCAGGCTAAGGAATCTTCCTATGTTAGAAGGGAATATCGTCATCAAAGTTTGAACGTTTGCATTTAATTCACTATTTTGCTGTATCCCAAGATAGCTTTTTCAGTTATTACAAAATGTAAGACACTCTTCTCCTGAGAGAGAAAAGAAGAATCATCCACTTGCCTTTTGAGAGTTAAAATTATATGATTCCTTAATTACCATAGATTTGGTTGGAACTAGCTCCCTGGATGAAAAGCAATCCTGTTTACTTATGGCATACACATGTATAGATACGATTGCTCTAAAAGGGAAACAATTGAAAATGGGAATGTCTAGAAGTTCGTGGACATGAATATTTCTAAGTTTATTTTTTAATTTCTTTAAAGATTTTATTTATTTGAGAGAGAGAAAGAGATAGCTTGAATGGAGGGGGGCAGATGGAGAGGGAGAAGCAGACTCCCCACTGAGCAGGGAGCCTGACATGGGGCTTGATCCCAGGGATCCCAGGATCCTGGAATCATGAACTTAGCCGAGGGCAGAGCTTAACCGACTGAGCCACCCAAGTTGCCCCTATTTGTAAGTTTTAACGTATACCTAAGTTAGAAGTCAGTAGTGATTGTCCTAAAGGGTGACATAGTCATCTGTAAAGGGAATTAGAAAAAAATTGTAGAGGGTGTAGACAATTTATGTTAATCCTTGGCAAAGATATCACCAGATGATGTAACATGTCTCCGATCTCATAGTGCATAGGACTTAACACAAAAAAGATATTCATTTTTTATCTGAAATTCAGGTTCACCTGGATGTTGCATTTTTGTCTACCAAATACGACAAACCTAGGTCACTCAGGGTAACTGGAAATACCAGAACTCAAGCCACGCTGGCTACTTCAAAGTACATGGAAGTACTGAATAATATTGTTAGAACTATAATAAATACACTGATACTGAATGTACTGAGTTGAATGGTGACTCATTATTTTCTTCTTCTCTTTGTGAAGCTGGTGTGCTGATGAACATTTATTTGTATTGTAGTTAAAAGCCTTGTGTTTAGAATTCCTGAGAGTTAGACTTGAGCCATTCTTCTTCCCCTTGCCAGCAAAGCAACTCGAGTCATGTTACTGAGCCTGTTTTCTACTTTGACAAATGAGAATTGTTTTGACTCCATCAGTATGTAAGTCATACGTGTTGGCCAATTGGCTTGTACCTGACATGGTATGAAGAATTAAACATAGATGATTTCAGTGACTCTTCATAAGAAAGCTCTGAAGGCAGACACTTGTAATAAAAACCTGACTCCATTTTTGATGTTTGACTGCTAACAGATTTTAAGCTTCACCCCTTACTCTTCCCCTCTGTCCACATCAGAGCAAGCTGTAGAGCTTCATGTACCTCCTTTGTTGCCAGGACGACGTTTGTGCTACAGGAACCCATATCCTAGATCCACTCACTTGCTAAGCCAGTCTCTTTTCCCTGAGTCATTTTAGGACCAGAATGAAAACTGGCTCTCCAGTCCTCAGAAAGACTCATTCTTTGAGTAATGAACTTTTTCATATTTTCCTATATTTGGGGGTTGTTGTGTGTTGCGTATTTGTGTGTGTGTGTGTGTGTATGTGTGTGTTTAGTCTCAACTTCTGACCCAAATTTTGGATGAAGGGCCATATTATCTCTAGAGTGACTGCAATACTATTATTTTCCCCAGTTTTAAGAAAACAATGATTTCCATAAGAGAATTAACTTACCCTAAATCATACACGCTAATAAATTATGGATCCTGGTTGAACCAAGGCTCTCTCCTTTAGAAACCCCAGTTTACCCGTTACACTGTGGTGTCAGAAAGACTGTATGAGGAAATTTGTGTGGAATGTTTAGTACGGTACCTGACACACATTCACTGCCCTATACATACATGTCACAACTGGGCAGAACTGGGAGATCTGTGTGTGTGGACATCAAAGTAGATGATTAGCCCACAGCATTTTGCCATCTTCCCCAAACTCAGAGTTTTCTTAGAAATAAAGGTTTATTTGTACCTCAGTCACCTGATGCTTTCACACATGCCATGCCTCTCATCCCAGAGCACTTAAAATGTACGGTTTTCATCAGCTCAAAACAATATATTTACTTTCTAGTCTCATGTCTTTCATCCCCTGCTTGTTTGCTGGAGGCTGCTCGCTGGCTGTCAGTGATGACAGTCCCCATCTGTTATCTGTGTATGAGGGCCTAGGCACTGCCTTTCATGGAGACCTGCAGGCTATGCCTTCGAGTTGCCTGGACAGTGGGGGCTCTGCTAAGACACTGAGGTATCCCGTGGTTCTCTGCTGCACCGTGTAAGGCCCAGGTAAGCCCACCCTAATCCAAGAGTGACATCTTCCTGCTAGACCCAGAAAGCATTAGAGAGGCAAACATGGATTGGCACAGTAGGATAGCTGGGGAAAACACAAGATTCTGTGTTAGAATAATCAAAATCATGATTACAAATATTTCTAAGCTGAGAGTGTCCTTTTAACTCAGGTGGTTGGAGGACATGTGTTCTCTACAAAGAGCCCCTTAGGTTTTGTTTCTAACAGCAGAAAAATAGTAGATAGGTAGCGGAATTACTCTGAGAGCTAAAAAATATTTTTGTTGTAAATAGAATCTTATCAAGAAGATACATATGCTCACAGAATTCCGGAATGTTAAACAGTTCTTCCTAATAGCCACTGCTGTTTCTTCTTCCCGCCCTCCTCCCCATCTGCTGCTGACTCAACTAGTACTGCTTCTGGTAATAATAAGTAAGCACTCCCAAAGGGTAGCTAGTTTATACACCATACACTGTTCTAAGTGCTTTACATGCAAGAGTCTGTTCTCATTACTATACTGTAGAACAGGTTTTATTGCATTTTTTAAAAAACCGTGTCTGTGCCATTCAGCTACTTGATAACTAAGCAAGGATTTGAACCCAGGTCTTTGTGACTCCAGAGACTGCTCTGATGTTGGGGGGCATCTAATTATACTTAAATATTACCTTGTCTAGCATCTTCTAGTGGCGAGAGCTCTGGGAATGTGTCCAAGGTTACAGGGAAGAAAGTCTAGAATCTAGCTTTTCCTGGCTACAAATAAATAGCCTTCCTCATTTTATTCCAGATAAGTGATGGCGAAGGTTAAGTCTGTATCCCCACTAGTGTTTTTGGAAAGGGCACTTTCCATACCGTACTTGTAGACAGCTAAAGCTCTGAGAGAGAAGGTGGGATGTATTTTGTGTACGAGTTAGAGAAATGCTTAGATCAGTGGAAGTGCTGTAGACTGATCCTCTCTAGCTTCCCCCTCCCTTATAGTTTTCTTCCTAATACTACCCTCCTCTGCTTTCCACGCAAGAACAGCTATTTGTCCATTTCCCAATGAGTCCATGACACATTGCTTGTACTTCTTTTACCATTTCTCTCATGGCTCTGTCATGATGTGTCATCTGTCTGTGTTTCCTTCTACACTGCAAGGAACTTAAGGGTAAGAAACATAATGTGTTTTTGTAGCCATCTCAGGCACTGACAATATCCAGAATGATTTTACAAATGGCTGACTGACCAACGCGCCCTGCTTCACCCATAGTTGCAAAAGCTTTTGCCTCTTTCACTGGGAAAGGAGGAAAGGACGTAAGACATGAAGCATGGGACCTGAAAGTCATAGTGATAAGCAAGGAGTCAAGATGGCAAGACACAGGTGTTACCGTGCACACTTGCACCTGGAAAGGTTCTATGAAGGGCAAACTAACATTAAGTGGTAGAATATATAACACTACTTATAATTGGATTTTTCAACTGCAGACATCATTCCTGGCCTGGATAGAAGAGCATCATCTTGATTCAAACGATCCCAGAGTACAAAATACTTGGTAGCATCAAATCTTTGATGTTTTCTGGGAAACAAAGAATGTGTTCAGTGAATGCTCTTTCATGCGTTGAATATGATCAGTGTTGTTCGCCAGGTGACCCTTAAACTGTTACAGAAGGATGTGGGGCTTCTGAGGGTGAAAAACTGCATCCAAAATATTCCTTTGATTTGCCTAAGACACTTCACAGGGAAGCATTCAGAGTGAGGGATGCGGTGAAAAAAGGCATGATAACTAAAATAAGAAGCAAATTGAATACCTTCACTATTGAACATCATGAGGTATTTTACTAAGTGGCTTAAATGGAAAAAATTTTTTTAAGGAAAAGGATGACAGGCATTATTGAGCTGAACTAGAGAAAATGTTTTGGGGAAATTCTCAGTGGTATTGTAGGAAGAAGTAGTATCAACTCTTGGAATCATAACACGGTGTCCATACATATTCAGGGCAAATTTTTCCTCAAATGTCAGCATATTACATTGTAAGTTCATATCTGATTTTCTGTCTGTTATTATATCCAGGTCTCTTTAGGCATTGCTGATTTCCAGCCATATTTCCCCTACCCCCCCTCTGGATAACATGGACTATTGAGGGCACTAAGAAATCAAAACCCAGGAGTTGTCAGTACCAAAGCACCTGCCTTATGCATGCCCTACATATGTGAATGGAAGGGAGAAGCCTACATTAATGGGATTTGTGTAATGGGGAGAAAGGTGAATGTGGTATGCCAGTCTCTCCTGTACGTAGGGGAGGACATGGTAATAAGCAGGAACTACTACTACAAGGGTGTCTGTGACTATACAAGGGCCATTTCCTGTCATGTGGAGGGGTGGATAAAATGACAAAATGAGAGATGAGCAAAACATCAGAATAAAAGAAATGAGAGAGCAGAACAGAGAACAATTTTTACATTGCTGTAGTATGTTAATCATTTGACCAGTTATCCCATATAATCCTCACAACCACACGCTGAAAAAAATGATCACCGCCACTTGTGTAAATGAGTCAGCTTAGATTTATTTTTTTAGGGGATGAAGAAAGAGTAGTAGGCCACAGGACTGCAAAAATCGCCAGGACTGGCAATACCACATTTCTGCAGAGTCTCGTTAAAGTCGGTTACTTACAGATGAGAATACACATTTCTAAAACGTTGTCCAGCTCCCCAGTTGTGTGACCTCGAACAGGAGACGTTATTTCTCTGAGCCTTTTCCTGGTTGTTAAAAGGAGAATGATACTTTTGTAGAGCCATTTTAAGGATGGAATATGATGTGCCTAGCATGTCGCAGAAAAATAGGGAGAAGAAAACAGCAGTGGTGACGATAGCCGTGGTGACAGAGAGGCTCACATCTGCACAAGAGGCAAAGGAAGACAATTATTTTTTCATTTTGTCTTTAGAAATGCCGCCATCAGCACAACTCACACTCACCAACAGTGGCTTGTGTGTAGGTCAGGGACTCTGAAAGGGCCTAAGGGATTGGAACCAACTGAACCCTGTCTGGGTGGGGTGGGAGGTGCTCAGAAGACACAGGAGACAGACATTGCCCCTCAGCCACGCTATTTAGATGACTTATATTTTAGTCTTGGCTAATCTGGAACTGGGAGAAAGAACTTACTAGTTTTGCATTTTCAATGCCAGTAATCTTGCATGATTTTGTGTCCATCAAACTTCCTAAGATAACTGGGAACTAAGGTTTGGAATGTTGGGGGCAGGAGAGCGTAATTTGATTCAAGCACTGGTAGCATCGTTTGTCACTCTGGTGTGTGGTAAGAGCAGCAAGCTGGGAGAGGGGAAGGTTTGAAGAGAGGTTCGAGGTCTTTGGATCTGAGTGGAACAGGTCTCTGGAGGAGAGATTCTGCACAGCCCCGGGGGCGGGGGCCGGGGGGACGGAATAGGTAGAAATTATAAGGAGGTAGGTGTCAGGTTAGTACAGGGGCTAGAAACATTCCTTAATAGTGATAATAGAAAATATTTAAAGATTAACAGGCACCTAAATGTGACCTACCCTTTCTTTAGAAGTGTGTGTAAGAAGCCAGGTAACCACGGGAAAAAATGTTTTTGGAGGGAAAGACCTGTCATGAATACAACATTGAGCTGTATTACTCTAAGATTGCTTCCACCCTAAAGATTTAAGAGCTTTGATTGAGTGAGATACTCATTTTACAGCTCAAATAGATTGATGGATAAATGCTGGTAAAGCACACAGATGGGGAAAAATGGCCACTATTACAATCACAAATTTTTAATACAGCAACACAATTTTTCTTTCTCTCTCTCTTTTTTAAGATTTTATTTATTTATTTGGCAGAGAGACAGCGAGAGAAGGAACACAAGTAGGGGGAGTGGGAGAGGGAGAATCAGGCTTTCCCATGGAGCAGAGAGCCCGATGCGGGGCTCTATCCCAGGACCCATGACCTAAGCCAAAGGCAGACACTTAATGACTGAGCCACCCAGGTGCCCCACAATAAATTTTTCTTAAAGTGGCAAAATCTCATTGCTGTGTATATCTTATATGTATCTTTTCAGATATATATATTATTTTTGCCCTGCCTTTGTCTCATTAATTACTATTGAGTATTACAAACAAATCAGGTATCCTCTTCAAGTTCTTTATGCATGCTAGAGGTTTAGGTGATTTTTTTTAATTCAAGGTAGCAAAGAAGACAGCTGCTTAATAGTTAACACTAACTTCTGGATATCCATGGAAATTGGAGAGCTGGAAAATGATCGTACTGAATCGGGAATTCTAAATGATCTAAACTTTTCCCCGTCTTTATGATACTATGTTTCATTCAACAGTTTTTTTGAGCCCCATCTGATGGTAGCAATGTAGTGGGGGGAAAATCTTCATGATTGCCAAGAAGAAGGTGAATTGTAAGTATAATCCCACTGTCACTGCAGAGTAGGGAATTAGAATATTCTAGTGCTATCTATGGGATGTGTGAGATGGAAGTGATAGGGAGCGTTTTATATAAATGATTAATTGGGGCCTACCTTTGATATGGGACCAGAACATCCTGTGAGTCCTCTGTGTCCAAATGGTGGGGCATACATGCATCTACAGTTGGACTCTTTTTGACTATGTCTGCTACTAGTCTTCTGGTGAGTCACCGTCTCTGGGAAAATGAGGCAGTTCAGAAATGAACTCATTAGCCCTCTTATGCATCTAATAAGAGCTGTGATAACTACTGACTTCAATCTGTAGTTCCCTGTAGAGTAATTCTCGTTTTTCTAACCTGTCATCAGATAACATTAATGTCTCAGTGAAAAACAATTTTCTTTCCAAATTGTCTTTCAGGTAGCTGAAAGTAAGAATTAGGCCACTTATTTGTCTGATTTTTCCTAACCAGAGATAATAAGCTCGTAAGGAAAATAAAATTTGGTAATTATACATATCAAATGTCTAGCATGTTCTCTGGAAAGGTAAATTATATGTTGTTACACAAACATACAATGGGCAGAATTTCTCAATTACTGTGTAATGAATGTTCTGAGAGCAAAGAAGAATCTGAAAATTGTAATTAAAATATCTTAATATATGACATTCGGTATCTTTAATTGAACCCCTCAAAATAAACTTAAAATCCTTGACTGTCCCCACCCCTGCATATATTATGTGACAAGTGTTTCCTGATCCTTTCTATGTCACAGGAATTCTAGAAACCCCTGCATTAGAATGTCATAGCAAAGACTTCAATGAATTGTTACAAAAATTTCACTGTTCACAAGGTTTAACTCATGGCCACCAGTAAATCATGTACAATTAATATTGATAACATATAAGATATAGTTAGTCATGTTAAGGGAAATTTATTCAGTGGTGGCATGGGTGAGTCACCATCCTTACCAGATGTAAGAAGTTTTATTGAAGGCCGGTTACTAAGTTGGCCAGTTACTAAGTTCCACAAAGAAACACTTCAGGTAATGAAAATTAAATTTTAAGCCTCTGAATGATGATACCTGCATAAACAGGCTGGATTTCTTAAGCCTTTCAGCAAGTATAAATCAAAGCACATTAAATGTTTAGACTTTGAAATGCAGCTCAGTTTCAAGTTGGGCTGTGTGGCTGATTATTCTTTCTAAACTGTTCAAAGACATCATCAATCAGATTTGAGAGTCCTGGAATGAGTATTAAAGTCAGCACATGAGTAGATCAGAGTCCAGCTATGAGAAGAAAATGTATATTTTGATTTATTTGATGAGGGCTCCTTGCTGGAGACATCCCAGATTGCGGTACTGTTCTCTTGCATTAGCACGATGAGATCATTGTGCAGAAATGGTGCTAATGTCTGTATTTAATGGGGAATTTTTGCGATGATAAATAGAGGCCAAAACATGAAATCTGCAAATCAATATGTTTCTGACCATCTCGAAGGACTGCCCACATTGGCTAGAGGCAGAATATACTCTTGGCCAAAGAAAATATATTAGCAAGCATGTCCTGAGAATTAAATTACTAATGTCTATTATGGATTTTCAGTGTTACACAATCATGATCTTGTGAATAGTTATTTCTGTGGCTCTGGGCCATTAAAAATTACAGTTGCTTTTTTTCCTCCAGTCAGACAACTACCTTTGAAATGCTATGATCAACTTTTTTTTTCTTTTTTCCTTTCTGTGCTTCCTAAATTGTTCCTGATGTCTGAATAAAAAGCATGTCTTATTATGGTAATATCACTGGATATCATTTTATCAACTGCTACTTCTAGAATTGCATCTAAAATAGAGAAAAGCATGGAACAAGTATTTTGGATCACTGAACTTGATCATCCTGTGTCATCTTGAACAGTTTCTTTGGCCTTTTGGAAAGTCTCCATCTGATACCCAAAGCTAAATAGATCCTTGACATCTATTAAATTCTATTAAATGATGTTCCCCTCAAGTAGGCAGGGAATAATACAGGTACTATCACTGATATTAGGATAAATAATAATCTAAAAATTAGACTAATGCTAATAAGAGCAATTCAACCCATGGTAGTTGAATTCTTATCATATGACATGCCAGGCTGAAACACGTATTTGGCATGGATTATCTCATTTAATTCTCATGGTTCAGACCATATGGTAAGGCAGGTACTGTTATTAACCTATTTCAGACATTAGAAAGCAGGAGACTTAACTCATCCAAGGTAGCCTGACCAGTGAGAGTCAGTATTAGGATTCCTTTGTCTCTCCCTCCAGGAATTGTGTTTGTAATGTCCCTTGTGCATAAGCCAGCTGTCTGTGTGTCTGTCTACAGGCATCACCGTCTGTAGAAATGCCGTATGATGTTTTATGAAGCATGTTCTGGTTTTGCCCAAAGCAGCTGGGACCAATCAGGCAGCATGGTGCCTGGTTGGAGGGGTAAGGATGCAGTGGAAGAAAAAGGGATTAAAAACTTCTTTTTCTTCCATGGTAGACTACCAAGGACTCTGATTTGTAGTGCAGACATATGGCATTCAGACTAGAAATGTTTAAAATTCTTCAAAAATCATATAAAAATTGTGAAGCATATTTTTTTCACTTTTCTCTGGGGGCCGTTTGTTCCCACATTCTAATATGTTAATTCACTAGAGTTGTTGGCATAAACAAAGGCGATTGACGTTATAGGCTAGTTTTAACACTATCTCATTCATAAGAATATTAAATTATTTTAGGCAAAGTGGCTGTGTCAAACTGAATAGAAATAAAGGGAAAGTGGTAATTAGACTATGTTAAAATATAACCTCCAAGGATATTAAATATGCAAGAGCTCATCCATGAAAAATTAGACTGCAAGAGGTTATACCATGTATTGGCTTATTTTGTAAGATATCAAATTACCTCTCATGAATAAATATGACTAATAATGGTAACTCTATAATTTAATGCTATAATAGTAAAAATACTTTTTGATTCAAAAAACTTGTTATATATTTGATCCATTTTCATTACCAAATCCTAACTATACATGTAATTAAATTAATAATTTCTTTTGACTTTAACAAACACATTTTCAGACATTTCATATTTTAAACTCCATTAATAAACTATTCTAGTGAAGGCTGGGTAAATGAATGCTGAGATTTAAATTTGAAATGGGGAACGATAAGACATAGTATTCTGCCTCTTGGTAATTGTGTCAAATGTCCTGAAAGAGTAAACAGAGAGTCTCCCTTATGCACTAGGCATTTTGCTAGTGTGGTTAAGGGCAAATATGAAAAAAAAAAATTGCAAAAAATGAGCAGTATTCAAAATTTTACAATCAGGGGCACTTGGGTGCCTCAGTAGGTTAGGCATCCTACTCTTGATTTTGGCTTGGGTCAAAGTAGTAGGTCAGGTAGTAGGGTTGAGACCCCTGTCGGGCTCCATGCTCCATGCTCAGGATGGAGTCTGCTTCAGAGTCTCTCTGTCCCTCTTCCTCTGCCTCTCCCCTGACACACATGCTCTCTCTGTCAAATAAATAACAACTTATTTATAAATGAGGTTATAAATTATTATAAATTATATAGATTATTATACCCTCATTTATAAATAAATAAAACCTTATTTATTTGAGAGAGAGAGAGAGTAAGATTATAAGCATGGGGGTTGGGGCAGAAGGAGAGGGAGAAACAGGCTTCTCATTGAGTCGGAAACCCAACGCAGGGCTTGATCCCAGGACCCTGGGATCACGACCAGAGCCAAAGGCAGACTCTTAACCAACTGAGCCATGTAGGTGCCCCAAAGTAAATAAATCTTTTAAAAACAAATTTTACAATCTAATGTCTCTATCTAAGAAACAGAATCATTGAATTTAATGGTCTCCCTGTCTCATTGACATGTAGAACCAGAAACAGGAAATAAATTAAAATACAAGCCTGTAAGGGGGCAGAAGTAGATATAATGGGAAAGTGCTGCCCAGGTGACAGTATCTTACAGTCGGGATGCTGCTTTGGTTTGGATTTCTGTTTTCACATTTTGCTCAACCTATTTCCCATCCTCCTTTTGTCCCAGGCTCATCAGCTTTGGCATTTCACTTACTTGTAAATACTGTCTGCAGCTGATTCTTGTCACTAAAGGAAACTTAGAGTAAGTTGGCATGTGAAGACTACTCCTCGGACTCAGAAATAAGCAGATAAAAATACTGGCACTCTTCTTTTTTTTTTTTTTTTAAGATTTTATTTATTTATTTGACAGAGTGAGATCACAAGTAGGCAGAGAGAGAGAGAGAGAGGGAAGCAGGCTCCCCGCTGAGCAGAGAGCCCGAGGCAGGACTCGATCCCAGGACCCTGAGATCATGACCTGAGCCGAAGGCAGCGGCTTAACCCACTGAGCCACCCAGGTAACCCTACTGGCACTCTTCTTAATTGCATTAAGACCTGTTGGGGAAATACTCTAAAAGCCAGTAACTCCAGGGCAGCATGGCGTCAACTCCAGTGCTACAGAGTGAAGTAAGAACCAAGAAGGAGAATAAACCAAAGTCAAAGTAGGTTTGGAACTTTTTCAGAGAAAGAAGAGCATTTGATGATGGAAGTTGAATGGGGTCTTGGTAAGAAGTCAAGGATGACTAAGCCATCACAGGAGAAGGGAGACAGCATGAATACAGCGAAGGGGGTACCAGGCGGCATAAAAATGTTTGGGAAACTCCAAGTGTTGTATTTCTGGAGCATAAAGCTTCACGTTTGTTAGAAATACAGAGATGTTGGTCTAGAGGAGGGCCCGGAATCCTATCTCTTCATTCCTATAGACAATGCTGCAAAAATCCAGCTTTAGGACCTTGGCTACTGTTCCAACTTCAGCCTTGCATTTATAATTGCCAAGTAGGGCCACACCTACCTGCTTATCTACAGAACATTGTAATACCTTCTTCCAAATATGCTCCTTCTCACATGTCAGGAACATTCCTGTAAAACTGTACCACACAGCTTAGACACCAGGTTTGACATCTTAGAATCATCTTCCCAAGCCTGCATATTCAGTGTCGTTTTGTCTTTTATCCTGCATATCCCTGAGTAAAAGTGCTGTGTGTATAAATAAGACTGCTTCACTATGATTCTTCCATCATGTTCAATACTTTCTTTCCCCAAGTCCTTTAATCATGCTGCTCTTTATGTCTGAAATATTCTCTCTGTCCATTGCATTTCCCAAACCAGTGCTGAATTCACAGACCTCATGTAACGGTTTTACAGATTTCCAATTTGATATCCCCCTCCCCTGAACACATGCTCTACTCTATATATGCTTCTTTGGGGGGATCTCTTGTGTTCTGCTGGTATGATATTTCAGTAAGAGAATGTGCACTTAAAAGGTTATAGAGATACTGAGACTCATCCATTCATCTTCTGTTCCAACGGCATTATCTTTTCTTAAAAGCAAAAAGCACACGAACCCAAATTACTTAAATGGTAACTATTTAAATCTATATATCTATTTATAAAAGCAAGATCAGTTCTGTTATAAGTTATATTGATCTATTACAATGATCCTAGCTACCTGGATTCACACCGGAGGTTGAAATTTCTTTTTGACTTCAGAGATCTGGAACAGTGGGGAATAGCACTGCATCCTCAGTTACTTTCTTTTCTTCTCTTTCTTTTTAGAAAATCCACTGCAATGTATCTTCCCTCTGAAACTTTTTAACTTTTGTGTCTCATGTCTATTAACTCAATACACAGTTGCATGACCCAATCTCCTATCATTCATAACCTACTACCTTGGGGTCAGCAAGGGAACCTTGAGAAAATTGTCTTGCCTTAAGAAACGATGACTATTAGCAAAATGGTAACCACAGAATCAGATATCACCTGGATTTCTTCTGTTATCTCCATATTTCTTGATGTCTGGATAAGGTTGCTTTGATTTTTTTTTTCCAAACTCTTACAGTGCTACTACCATAAGTGGACAGCTAAATTCATTCTCTAAATTCATTTCTTTATTATGATCTCTGGATCTTGCAGTTTGGGGTTTGAAATTAAGTTCTGTAACTTCAAGTGAAAAGAAATATATTTTGTGTTTGTGCACTGTATGTAGTCCAGTCCACCATTGTCTATATATTTTAATTTGTTGAAACCTAACAAGTGGGCTTCTTCTCCTATGTTTTCTGCATCTGCCTTGGGAGACCAGATTATAGGCTCCAAGAGCACAGTCTAAGAAGGGATAAACAGAGTTTATTTTCTTCTGGACTAAGTTGGTAAACAAAAGTTCTCTTTTCACCCCAGAGGTTAAGCTATGTCTTAACTTCCGGGTTTTCAGTATTTGGGAAGGATCATGGGGAATAAGGCACTTTAATATGCCAAATTAATAACTATAATAGTAGAATTCCCTCCTGCCCACGTGTAAGGAACTTTGTATTCCTCTCAAACTACATAATGTGACTTTGTTTCAAGCCATCTTGAGATATTAGTCACCTAGGTGATATTTTCTGCATGGAAATGGAATTCTAGTAAGGAAAAATAACTTGCACAAAGTTTCTCAGAAAGTTAACTGCAAATACAAGGTTCAAGCTAGAAGTTCCATCCACCATACCATACCATACCACCTCAATACCGGTGTGCTGCATTGAGCTGTATTCTAGCCCGCTTTACCATCTAGATTTATTTATAATGATTCTTTTATATTACTTATATATATTACTTAGGAAGAGTAATATATATTACTCTTCCTAAGTAAATAACTACTGTGCTGTGGGGTCCTTCTATTTTATTCTATCAATACATTTCCTTCCTAAGATCTCTCAATTCCATTCAGCTTTTTCTATTTCAGCTATACCTCTCATCTTATTCTAAGCTACTATCATTTTTCACTACATTAATGAAATAGATTCCTTTCTGGTTTGTCACAGCCCTCTGGACCATCTCCAGTTTTTTCACATCACCCTGCCTGCTCACATCCACATCTGCTGCAAACAAACATACAACCCCTTCAGTGGTTTCCCATTGCTCTGAGGAGAATAAAATCCTTAACAAGATGTACACAGCCACAGACTGGTCCTGTCTACCTTTCAAGCCTAATCTCACATCACTTAGTCCTTCATCCTTTGCATTTTTGCTAGAGTTGCCTTCATATTCACCACGGTTCACCAGCTGTTCAGGCTCTGAAATCAGGCTGGGTGTGATTCCCACATGTGTCACTTACCTGATATGGCGATAATCACTTTGGATAATTCTTTAACTTCTTTTTGCTCAAGCTTTATTCTTATAAAATTGGGGCTAATGATAGTAACCATCTCATAGGGTTGTTGTGAGAATGAAGTGAAATAACATGGGGAAAAAATGCTTTAGTGCAAAAGATGGCAGTTGGGTTTGATTATCCTGATGGGGTTGAGATCTTGAGTTAAATGAGAGGAGAGACTATGTCTGGTATTGATTACCTTGGATCATAAGTCTCTACAATAGTACTCGACATTGTATCTTGATAAATGTTTATCAAACGCCTGGATTTATTTTCACAACAAAGGTGGTAGGATTATGTTTCCCTTTAACTGCCAGAGAAATACCTCTTATTTTTTAGAGACCCAACATATAGATTAATTAATCTGAAATTATTTTCTGCTCTCTGGAATATTAGAGAACTCCTGAGATAACTTCACCTACTTGATGCAAATTCTGTAGTTAGCTCTGTAACCCTCCGTGTGTTAAATATTTCTATAGCTATTTCTCTTGAAAGCAAGCTATCAACCCTAAGAGATGAATTAGAAAAGTCCCTTCCCTCTAAGAATTTGCAAGGTAGTCAAAGGAAACATCTGTATATTAATTCATTAATTCCTCGAAGTAGTCAGGATACTATGATGTTCCCTCTATAACAGAAGGAAGAAACCTGAAAATTCAAAAACAAGTTTACTCGCATTAGAATTTACATTAGTCACTTGTCCCTAGTTTATCTCAGCCGAGAGATTAGCCCACTGAATGCACTTGCTCTTTGCTATCAGAATGAAAGAGGTGAGATATGGTGGGAGTAGGAGAAGGAAAGAACATAAGCATCTTTACCATTGTTTTAACTTTTCCCAATTTCCCCAAAAGCCTGAAATCTAACTATTGTTTAAGACCTAACTCAAATGTGTCTTCTTCCGTCTTCTTCTCTTTTGGAACTCATCACTCTCTCCTCAGACATCTGTAGCCCTTCTTGGTCACCCCAGTAACCCAGCTACTCTGGAACAAAGAGATTCAGAATAAATTAGGAAAATGTTTTTTAACCTCATCTTCTTGTTGTATGATCTTCTGCAAAAGTGTTGTAGCTGTTGAGGATGTTGGTCCTGTGTGAGTCTTCTCTGTTTAGTCAGTTTAGAAGATGGAATTGGTTAAGTAGACCAGGCGCCTTCCGTCTTTTTACTTTATGGTTCTTGGATGCTTTATATCAGATTTTCCCCTTATCACACAGGATTGACACAAGAATGTTTACCAGAAATCTTCCTTAGCATCTTTATTTTATTTTGGTGTCAATAAATCTACCAACAGTTTAATCTTAGAAATTACTGGTTTAGAGGCACCTGGGTGACTCAGGAGGTTAAGTGTCTGCCTTCAGCTCAGGTCATGATCCCAGGGTCCTGGGATTGGGTCCAACGTCCGTCAGGTTCCCTCTGCAGGGAGCCTGCTGCTTCTTCTCCCCCACTTGTGCTTTCTAGCTCTTTCTCTCTCTGTGTGTGTCTCTCAAATAAATAAGTAAAATCTTTTTTAAAAAGTTACTGGTTTATTAGAATTAGTATTTTTAATTCGTGATCCTTAGCTAGAAATTCCTCAAGACTTCTGGTGGGTTTTTGTTGTTGTTGTTGTTGTTTGTTTTGTCCTTTCTTCCAAAGGCTAATGTTAATAATTTAAATCCTGGCTTTCTTTCTTGGGCGCCTGGGTGGCTCAGTGGGTTAAGCCGCTGCCTTCGGCTCAGGCCATGATCTCAGGGTCCTGGGATCGAGTCCCGCATCGGGCTCTCTGCTCAGCAGGGAGCCTGCTTCCCTCTCTCTCTCTGCCTGCCTCTCTGTCTACTTGTGATCTCTGTCTGTCAAATAAATAAATAAAATCTTTAAAAAAAAAAAAATCCTGGCTTTCTTTCTTGAGCAACAAAGAAGGAAGGAAACTGCAAGACTTTTTTTTTTTTTAAATAGTGAAAGTTAAAGTTGGCTTAATAGTTTAAAGACTGTTAAGATGTCAATTCTCCAAACACTTATTTATAGATTCAAAGCAATCCCAGCCAGAGTTTTCTTTGTAGCTCTCAGCAAGCTCATTCTAAAATGTATATGGAGAGGCAAAGCAGCTAGAAGAGCCAAAACCAGCTTGAAAAGAGTAACAAAGCAGGTAGAGTCCCACTAGCAGATTTCAAGGTGTGCCATTAGGTTATAGAGCTCAAGACAATGTGGTAGTGGCAAAAGCATACAAATCAACGGACTAGAATCCAGAGTCCAGAAATTGATGTGTACAATGTAGTCGATTGACTATAGAGAAATATACCATTTTCATACAGAAGAACACATATTGCACAATTTTATTCATACAAAGTTCTAGGATATATAAATTTAATATGTCGTAAGAAAATCAGAATAATCATTGCTTCTGGGGCCATTATGTGTTGCTGGACTTGTAAGGGGCATGAGGAATATTATAGAATGACAATGTTCTGATTTGTGATAAGGGATATGTGACATATGGGATGTGTTTCAAAATTTAGTGAACATGTACTAAGAATTGCACATTTCATTGTATTTAAATTTTATAACAAAAATAACTGTAAACTCAAAAAAAAAAAAACCCACCAAAAAAACAGTTGAGCATTTTAAGTACCTGCCAAAATAGTCTAAGATAGGAATTTGCAAGAACAAAATTTTTGTTAAAAACGCAGTCAAGATTTACAATAATTTCTTGGAATAAAGCTCTCCTTACTTAGAAGACATTGTTGATATCTCTGTAAGATGTTTTTTTCCTGTTAGAGATTTCACACAGAGAATAGGATGTGGAGAAATTGGAACAGATCCATAGAATATCAACAAAAAGATTAAAG
Source organism: Lutra lutra (assembly GCF_902655055.1). NCBI lineage: Eukaryota > Metazoa > Chordata > Mammalia > Carnivora > Mustelidae > Lutra > Lutra lutra. The sequence goes on along the minus strand of NC_062294.1, from coordinate 24,930,826 downwards.
GGATAGAAAATAGTACCAGTGAGGAAAGATAAAAGGAACTTGGGTTATTTTGTGTAATTTCCAGAACAGAAGTTGAGAGATAGCTTAACAGCTGTCTTCCCCATTTATAAGGGAAATGTGTTGTGTTCGTTGAGACCCATGAGAACTCTTGGAAACTTTGAGGTCATCTCATCCAGCCTCCTTTTTCACAAGTGAAAACACCGATGCCCATAGATCAGATGTGAGTTGCTGAAGATCCTGAAAAATCATTCATGGTTGAGGTTTGGAATAGGACTCAGTATAATTGCAACTCCAGATATCAAGCTAAAAATATCAAGGCATATTATGCCTGCAAACATGAGAACTTAGGGAGGAAGTCTTAGAATATGTTGTTCTATTAATACAGAAATTTGAAATCTATTTGAAGAATATCATTTTCATTCATACATCTCTATTCTCAGTCTTTCCTCCCGTCCCAACTCTTCCTGAACAAAGAATTTGAAGTCACTATCAACTTATATCTAATTCTAGGGCAAAGGCATGATTAGAAATAAATGAGTTCATCATATCCTACTTGCTAAAGTTTTTGGTTCAGTTAGACTAGGCCTTAGTCTCTGCTACTAGGGCTTCCCATAGATATATTGGCTGGTTTCAATAGTAGATCACTTAGAAGAGCCATTAGTACTTTTCCTCCGAATCTTAAATATAGTGATCTCCTTTTGGACATTGTAGAGCACACACATGAAGCTGAGAGCCTCTACAGACATTTTCAGCCATGAGGGAGAAGCTTCTTCCAGTGCCTAAATGAAAAACAGAAGCAACGTGAGCCAAGAAACCGGCAACACCACCAAGAAAAAAATCACAGCCCTGGTGAAATTATGCCTAAACTCATTCTGGATATTTAAATGATGTGATCCGTCAAATTCTCGGTCATTCTAAATTATCCTTCATTGAGTTTTCTGGATATTTATAATCAAAGTCATTCAAAATAGTATTAGCCAAAAGAAATAGTTCTTATGAAGTATAGATGACTAAGAGTTATTTATTTCTAACAACATAATTACTGAAATAGATAACTAAAATTTATTGCAAAGTGCTATAAACTTTGCATATAATATCATGTTTAATCCCAACAACAATCTTCTGTGGCAAATAATACTATTATCTTTATTTTACAAATAGAGAACTGGGGGGCTTAAATTGACATAGCCCGAAGGTGGCAGAGCTGGCATTTGGCCCAGGTCTATCTGGTTCTAGGGCCATTGCTGAGCACTTCTGCTTCACATACTCAATGAATGAAAGGTGTGTGTGGTAGAAAGAAGCCGTTTACTGATGTACAGATAATGGAAGTTCCACCAAAGTCTTGATTCTATGAGTTCCTGGGTCACCTTCACTTCTACAAGAAGAAACAGAGGAAGGAGAAGGAAACAAACAAAATAAAACCAAGTTCTATTTTTCCTTTCATGTTAAAGCGGTTTCCATCTCCTTTGGTATAAAGAGAATATTTTCCAGCCATTAAGAGTAGCAGGAGCACGGTAGAAGCACATATATATCTGCTTCTGTTCTTCATATCAGACTTCCCTATGCTCATGTCCAACTCCCATCTATTGCCATCACTTTGCTGGTGGATGCTTTCACTGTTGAGAAGCATGGAGAGCTTCCACTTTAGACAGCCATTCTGAGAATGAAATGCCTGGCCTTCTTCCCATAATGCCTTGCCAACAGATGGGACCCTGTGGGGGATTCATTATGGAATCCAGAATTGTTACACCTAAGGAGACATCCACCCACCAGATGATCCACAGGAACAGAATGCTGATAAGTCAATGAACTTTACTTTCTGCTTTTTCAACCATTTGAGACTTTTAGAGGTTTAAGACTAAGACTTCAAGGGTGGATTATTATTATTGGGAAGTGTAGATGTTTCAGGAGTTTTATAACCATAACAGAGACATTTTGCTAAAAATAACTATGAACTGTTATTTGAATCAAAAAATATTTATGACCTAATATTTGTAAACAAGGTAGAATTAACATTGGCCTATTATCTTTTATCTCAACATTCTTTTTTTTAAATGTACCTCGATAGGGATCCCATTACTTTCTTTTCTTTTCCTCCTTCTGGCAGAGTCTTCTAAAATTTCTGTTGATTTTGGATACTTTTTAACTGGCCACTTAAATGAACTCAACTATTTAAATAGACTTTTAGTTCATTATCTATACTTTTGTTGGCAAATATGCTTATCATCTGTAAGGAATGATGATTTTGTCTCATTTCCAAATTTTGTCCTTTTTATTTTGGTTTGTTTTTGGTTTTGCTTAGGTCTATTGGACGTAATCTCAAGAACATTGTTTAAGGATAGTACCATAAAAACCTTAGTCATGGGGCACCTGGGTGGCTCAGTGGGTTAAGCCTCTGCCTTTGGCTCAGGTCATGATATCTGGGTCCTGGGATCGAGCCTCACATTGGACTCTCTGCTCAGCAGGGAGTCTGCTTCCCCCTTTCTCTCTGTCTGCCTCTCCGCCTACTTGTGATCTCTCTGTCAAATAAAATAAAATCTTAAAACCTTAGTCATGCTCCTGATTTTAATAAGACAGCTCTACTATTGTGCTATATAGATAATACTGGTGGTTGTTTTTTAAGGACCTGTTTTTTCTATGACAGTTTCGCTAAGCTTGTTATTATCTTATGAAGAAAGAAGTTGACTTTTCTTTGCTAATTTCTTCATGGGTTCTACACATTTCTTCAAAAAATGAGAGGGAGAGCTTTGTTGAATTTTCTGTTTGCTACAAGCCCTAGGACTTTTATGAGGGCATGGAGAGTAAAGGTAAAAAATATTATATCTTGCCACTTTTAGTATGTGAGCAGTCTTAGCTGTGTTTATACAAACTATATGTCCCCCTCCCCCATTATGTCAATAGATGCCATTTGAAAATTTATTCTGGAATGTATTTGCATGTTTGCCACTCTTCTTTTATTGTTGTGATGTAATTTTTATAATTTTTCCATATCTTCCTAAATATTTTCAAAGAGACAGTATGAAAGGCTGGTTTAAAACCTGGTGGAGACATGACATTTTAAGCTGCAAGCCTGGCTACTTCTCAACCCTTTGTCAGTTTACCATATTCAACTCCTTTTAGGAGAAAAAAAAAATCTGTGTTGTCTTGGACCTTGGACTTCTGGGTTGGCATGCCTGTTGATACTCTACTTATTATGCTAAGTGTCCAAACTACTTATTACCTCATGAATTTCAATAAAGAAACTGGACAGAGAGCTTTGGGTTGGTGTACTCGTCTTCCTCACTCTTTCTGGAAAACAAACAGGAAATTCTGGAGATAAAATAAAAGTTAACCACCCCTGTACTAGGAGGTGATCAGTCAGAGAGATATTTTGGGTACCAGCTAAGCTTCAGGCATTCTGCTAGGCACCAAGGATATAAGACTAAAAAAGAGAACATAGGCGTCACCCTAGTGGAGATCAGTCAAGAGATAAATTAACTAGTATATAAATGTTTTCTGGCTCTAATCTGTAATTATTAACAATGGTAAGTCCTTGAAAGAGAAAGAGCTGTGTTCAAAATTGTGTAACGGGGCATGCACCAGTCGGTTTTGGTAGGAAACAGATGGTACACTTCAGTTGGGATCAGTAAAAGAGAATGAGAAGACAACCATTTTCAAAGATGCAGGCAGAGTGGAGGACAGTATGAAACCTAGTAGCATCTCTAGGTCTGGAAGGGTAAAGGGAGAATGGTTTTCCAGACCTAGAGACAAAAGGTTGTGTGGAATAGGATGCCTGACAGGACACAGCTCACCGACAGCAACTGGCAGAGGCAGGGAATATCATTCTCTGCTCTTCCTCTCTGTTCTTTCTCGGGGGCTCATATGGACTGGATTTAGTAGGAAGCACAAGATGAAGGAGCTTTGGCCACCTGCCCATGGGTCAGCTCCTCTTGGAAGAGTCAAATGTGGATGTGTGGGGAATGATCTGGAGGAAGAAATGAAAGACATAAAGCACAAGGTAGTGACTTAATCCTGGGGCTAAGGGAAGTTTGGAGAGTCAGGCAGTCTTAGATCAGCGTCTAGATATTCAGTGACAGAAAAACGGTGAACCAGTTGGTCATTCTTCCCCCAACCCAATGTCAACATCAGAAAGATGATAATAATAGTATCCACCTCTTGGGCTTGTGAGCCTGAAAAGAAGGCATAGCCATAAATAAAGCCTTTACCATCGTACCTGGCCCATATGCAGATGGCGTGTTAGACATCATCATGAGTAGTAGTGATAGTTGGTACTACTTTGGCTGCTCTTGTTGTAGTCGTGGTCATAAGTGTCTCAAGTTTTCCTGGATATAGAAATAGTCAAAGTGTAGACTTGGCGCATCTCGACTGAATTGGGTGAAAGAGGCTGATGTGACATCTAACAGGAATGTACCATGTGCATTTTTATAAGTTCCTACTTCACCCAACTACTGGCCAAGACACCTGTGAGTTTGCACAGGCATATTCAGTTACTTATAACTGGACCAACACAGCCACAACCTGAGAGCCGTTAGAGGTTGGCCAGGAAAGAAGGACTGCATGAAGGAGCTAACATTTTTGAGTATTTGCTCTGATGCATGATCTTAAAATACATACTTTAAGTGTTTCAACACACAAGAATCCAACAAAATTTGTATTTCTCTGTCTACCCCTTACATGTGCATGTGTACATATGCCTATGTTTATTTATATGCACATGCAGAAACACATGCAGGCTAAAATCAACTTTCCCTGCTACCACCAAAGATCCAATAGGGCAAAAAGAGGAGAATGTCTAAAGAGGTGAATTAACACTTACGTACACCCTTAGTGCAGTCTGCTCCTTTTAAGAGTCTAAATAGTAAATTATTTACATTTCTTCCAAAATTACTTTTGGCTTTACAGGTGATTGCTTGTATAAATTATTTTTTAATGGAGGAGAATGGGAAGAGTGGATAGGGTAACTAATACATCCTTCTTTTCATACCAATTTTCTGTCTCAAAGTAGAATTTAAGTTCTTGAGGCCTTCAGTGTTAATGAGTATTTATTCCTCTTTTTCTTATTTAAAAAAAAAGCATTTTTAGCATGGTTAAAGTTTATGATGGCTTTGTTTATATAATTAGAACTTGTAGTTTATAAAAATGTATCCAAAATAATGTTCTTTTTGTGTGTGTGGTATGTGCCTTTTTTTTTTTTTTTTCTGGAAGTGGAGGGGAACAACAGGAATTTTTGTTTGAAAGAGAGTTTCATTTCCTACTATCTTCCAAATGGAAATCCTGCATATAGCCTCAGTCCTGTGACTCTCTACATCCTTGCCTGCTGTATGCAGATAATCATACTTCCTCAATGGGTTTGTTGTGAGGACCAAATAAATAATCGTAGGAAAGTGAAGCATTAGCAGGAAGAGAATTCAAATAATATTCAGTGTGATGTTTCTAATCACACTAAAAATAAAATGATGTCATGGTTGAAAGCTCAGGCACTGAGCTTAGGGTTTAGTTTTGAATCTGGGCTCTGGCCCCCTTGACTGTGTGACTGAGCACACTTTGTACAAACTCAGCAACTTTTGTTCCTTTATCTGTGAAATGGAATATCCATAGATATTACCTCACAAGATTTCAGTAAGCTGGTGTAGTACAATGGTGAGTGCAGCACCGGGCACATCGTTAATAGGTCAGTAAACACTATCTGCCGTTATTGCGGATGTTGTTGGTGCTATTGTTGAACAAGGCAGTTGAAGGGAGAAAGCTTTGAGCCTAGGTCCTTACTATATTCTTTGAGTCTCAGTTTTCCAGGACAGTGGATCTCCATGCCTTTACCACAGGACCTGAGTAAGGTACAAAAGAGTTAGGTGGCTAGGTTAGATCCTCCTCTGTTATTCCCTGTATCTGTAACGACTGAATCCAAAAATGTTAAATAGATGTGGCAAAAAATAAGTTATTGGGCCTGACATCCAATATAAAATGGAACCCATTAAAAGAAGCATCTGGATACAATGTTTCTTGTGGGTAATCAGTTTTCACTACAGACTTTGTCAACATGTGCCAGTTAGTTCCTGGCTAACATAAGTATGAATGAAGCATTTGAGCCCATCTAGGAAAGTTGTAGCTTTTGTATTTTAAATATCAGCTTAGAAGATTTTGAAGTATCTCTACAATCCTATTTCAGCCTCACACACAGAGTAAGAAATGTAAAACTCAGCATCAGGGGGCACAGAGACAGAATCTAAGTCCATGCCTCTCTGATGCAAACACCTGAATATACTTTTTACTATACCTGAGTGAAAATCCAAGTCTCCTGATTTTCAAGGGTGCATAGAGTAATGCATAGAACCATGAACTTTGGTGTCATACAGATGTGAGCTTGACTTTCTTCTTTCCTTGTCCACTGGCTGTGTGATCTTGAATTGTTTAACCTGACTGTCTTTATCTGTAAGATGAGGATAATGGTTCTAATGTCACAGGCTGTTGCAAAGATTAAATTCAATCATGAGTGTCAAGTCCTTTCCACATAAGTAGTCATCAATAAATGGTGGCTTTTATCCTTTCTAAGCCTTGGTTATGCCAAGTTCAAATATGGTGTTGTGAATGAATAGAGTTTCCTCTGCATTTCCTATCACTGACATTCTAAAAGTCAACAACAACTACAGACTATATATATATATATATATATATATATATATATATATACACACACACACACACACACATACACACACACACGCAATTCCCTAAAATATAAGGAAATTAACATTATTATTATTATTATTATTTAACCCAAAGCATGGGTCAACTTAAAGACATATGGTGAATAATTGGATAGAATTAATAGAACCCTAATTTTGATTACTTGTTGTTATATTTTATCATTTTCACAAATGTGATTTTTTTAGATAAGCTTGGTAATTTGTCTTTAGAAATTTGACAAACATTCCCTTGAGAAAAATTCATTCCATTTATGCCAGCCAACTAGAAGAGTTAAGCATTTGCCATTATTTTTCTTAATGAAAAATCAAAATGCAGCCCATCAAAGTTACCAGGAAAACATGACTTTATAAATGAAGGGCTTTTAATTCCCTAATGTCCCGGAGGTGATTTTGTAATGTAGGCATTGTTCGGGAAATCTTTGTTTACTTGCCTGTTGTGTTTAATTTTCCCAGTCAAAATGATCACCTCTGATCAAATTAGTATGTATGAAGGGCCAGTGGTTGTTGATATGGCATAAAAGCTTCAGTTCATTTATTTATGGAAAATCTTGATGTCATCAAACACATATATTTCACACATGGGAGTCATTCTGTTGGCACAGTTCTCTATGTGAAAGTTGTAGTATAAACTCAGGGAATGTTTCACTTTGAGGAGCACATTACGTAGCATCTTTAATAATTTTCTAAGTTGAGTTCGTATACATTTAACATCTTTTTTTCCCAAAGATTCAAGAAAGATATTAACCCCATTTAACTAATAGGAGAGTTTGTCATTGATAAAAAGTCACATGGCTAATGAAAGATAGAGTACAATCTCGAGCACAGAGTTTTTTTGTTTGTTTTTTTTTTTTTTTTTTTTTTTTTTTTTTTTTTTTTGTATATTAAGGTTCAACGCCATTTCTACCTAAACATCCATTACAAAAAACTCCTTGTGGGGGGAGGAGTCAAGATGGCGGAGAAGTAGCAGGCTGAGACTACTTCAGGTAGCGGGAGATCAGCTAAATAGCTTATCTAAAGATTGCAAATACCTACAAATCCAACGGGAGATTGAAGAGAAGAAGAACAGCAATTCTAGAAACAGAAAATTAACCACTATCTGAAAGGTAGGACTGGCAGAGAAGTGAATCCAAAGCGACGGGAAGATAGACCGCAGGGGGAGGGGCCGGCTCCCGGCGAGCGGCGGAGCAAGGGAGCACAAAATCAGGACTTTTAAAAGTCTGTTCTGCTGAGGGACATCACTCCAGAGGCTTAACCAGGGTGAAGCCCAGGCGGGGTCAGCGCGGCCTCAGGTCCCGCAGGGTCGCAGAAGGATCGGGGGTGTCTGAGTGTCGCAGAGCTTACCGCTATTAGAACGGGGAAGCTGGCTACAGAGACAGAGCCGAGGAGTGACTCTCAGCTCGGGGTTGCCTTGAACCGGTCGCAGGCTCGGTCAGCTCGGAGCGCGGCCGGAGGCCAGGGTGACGGGAGTCATTGGGCGCTGTTCTCTGAGGGCGCACTGAGGAGTGGGGCCCCGGGCTCTCGGCTCCTCCGGGCCAGAGACCGGGAGGCTGCCATCTTCATTCCCGCCCTCCGGACTCTACGGAAAGCGCTCAGGGAACAAAAGCTCCCGAAAGCAAACCCAGCAAACCCGAGCGGATTACTCAGCCTGGCCCCGGGGAAGGGCGGTGCAACTCCGCCTGGGGCAAAGACGCTTGAGAATCACTACAACAGGCCCCTCCCCAAGAAGATCAACGAGAAACCCAGCCAGGACCAAGTTCACCTACCAAGGAGTGCAGTTTCAATACCAAGGAGAGCGGCGGAATTCCAGAGGAGAAGAAAGCAAAGCACAGAAATCATGGCTTTCTCCCCATGATTTTTTAGCCTTGCAGTTAATTTAATTTTTTTTTCTTTTTTAATTTTTTTTTCTTTTTCTCTTCTTCTGCTAAATTTTTTTAACTTTTACCGTTTTCTTTTTTAACGTTTTTTAAATAGTTTATCTAATATATATATATTTTTTTCCTCTTTTTATATTTTTTCTTTATCGGCTTTCTTTTTTTTAATAGTTTTTTTTTTCTTTCTGAACCCCTTTTTATCCCCTTTCTCCCCCCTCACAATTTGGGATCTCTTCTGATTTGGCTAAAGCATATTTTCCTGGGGTTGTTGCCACCCTTTTAGTATTGTACTTGCTCCTTCATATACTCTTATCTGGACAAAATGACAAGGCAGAAAAATTCACAACAACAAAAAAAGAACAAGAAGCAGTACCAAAAGCTAGGGACTTAATCAATACAGACATTGGTAATATGTCAGATATAGAGTTCAGAATGACGATTCTCAAGGTTCTAGCCGGGCTTGAAAAAGGCATGGAAGATATTAAAGCAACCCTCTCGGGAGATATAAAAGCCCTTTCTGGAGAAATAAAAGAACTAAAATCTAACCAAGTTGAAATCAAAAAAGCTATTAATGAGGTGCAATCAAAAATGGAGGCTCTCACTGCTAGGATAAATGAGGCAGACGAAAGAATTAGCGATATAGAAGACCAAATGACAGAGAATAAAGAAGCTGAGCAAAAGAGGGACAAATACCTACAGGACCACGAGGGGAGAATTCGAGAGATAAGTGACACCATAAGACGAAACAACATTAGAATAATTGGGATTCCAGAAGAAGAGGAAACAGAGAGGGGAGCAGAAGGTATATTGGAGAGAATTATTGGAGAGAATTTCCCCAATATGGCAAAGGGAACAAGCATCAAAATTCAGGAGGTCCAGAGAACACCCCTCAAAATCAATAAGAATAGGTCCACACCCCGTCACCTAATAGTAAAATTTACAAGTTAGTGACAAAGAAAAGATCCTGAAAGCAGCCCGGGAAAAGAAGTCTGTAACGTACAATGGTAAAAATATTCGATTGGCAGCAGACTTATCCACAGAGACCTGGCAGGCCAGAAAGAGCTGGCATGATATATTCAGAGTACTAAATGAGAAAAACATGCAGCCAAGAATACTATATCCAGCTAGGCTATCATTGAAAATAGAAGGAGAGATTAAAAGCTTCCAGGACAAACAAAAACGGAAAGAATTTGCAAATACCAAACCAGCTCTACAGGAAATATTGAAAGGGGTCCTCTAAGCAAAGAGAGACCCTAAAAGTAGCAGATCAGAAAGAAACAGAGACAATATACAATAACAGTCACCTTACAGGCAATACAATGGCACTAAATTCATATCTCTCAATACTTACCCTGAATGTTAATGGGCTAAATGCCCCAATCAAAAGGCACAGGGTATCAGAATGGATAAAAAAACAAAACCCATCTATATGTTGCCTACAAGAAACTCATCTTAAACCCGAAGACACCTCCAGGTTTAAAGTGAGGGGGTGGAAAAGAATTTACCATGCTAACGGACATCAGAAGAAAGCAGGAGTGGCAATCCTTATATCAGATCAATTAGATTTTAAGCCAAAGACTATAATAAGAGATGAGGAAGGACACTATATCATACTCAAAGGAACTGTCCAACAAGAAGATCTAACAATTTTAAATATCTATGCCCCTAATGTGGGAGCAGCCAACTATATAAACCAATTAATAACAAAATCAAAGAAACACATCGACAATAATACAATAATAGTAGGGGACGTTAACACTCCCCTCACTGAAATGGATAGATCATCCAATCAAAAGATCAACAAGGAAATCAAGGCCTTTAATGACACACTGGACCAGATGGACATCACAGATATATTCAGAACATTTCATCCCAAAGCAACAGAATACACATTCTTCTCTAGTGCACATGGAACATTCTCCAGAATAGATCACATTCTTGGTCCTAAATCAAGTCTCAACCGGTATCAAAAGATTGGGATCATTCCCTGCATATTTTCAGACCACAATGCTCTGAAGCTAGAACTTAATAACAAGAGGAAATTTGGAAAGAACCCAAATACATGGAGACTAAACAGCATCCTTCTAAAGAATGAATGGGTCAACCAGGAAATTAAAGAAGAATTGAAAAAATTTATGGAAACAAATGATAATGAAAACACAACGGTTCAGAATCTGTGGGACACAACAAAGGCAGTCCTGAGAGGAAAATATATAGTGGTACAAGCCTTTCTCAAGAAACAAGAAAGGTCTCAGGTACACAACCTAACCCTACACCTAAAAGAGCTGGAGAAAGAACAAGAAAGAAACCCTAAACCCAGCAGGAGAAGAGAAATCATAAAGATCAGAGCAGAAATCAATGAAATAGAAACCAAAAAAACAATAGAACAAATCAACGAAACTAGGAGCTGGTTCTTTGAAAGAATTAATAAGATTGATAAACCCCTGGCCAGACTTATCAAAAAGAAAAGAGAGAGGACCCAAATAAATGAAATCATGAATGAAAGAGGAGAGATCACAACGAACACCAAAGAAATACAGACAATTATAAGAACATACTATGAGCAACTCTACGCCAACAAATTTGACAATCTGGAAGAAATGGATGCATTCCTAGAGACATATAAACTACCACAACTGAACCAGGAAGAAATGGAAAGCCTCAACAGACCCATAAGCAGTAAGGAGATTGAAACAGTCATCAAAAATCTCCAAACAAACAAAAGCCCAGGGCCAGACGGCTTCCCGGGGGAATTCTTCCAAACATTTAAAGAAGAACTAATTCCTATTCTCCTGAAACTGTTCCAAAAAATAGAAATAGAAGGAAAACTTCCAAACTCATTTTATGAGGCCAGCATCACCTTGATCCCAAAACCAGACAAGGATCCCATCAAAAAAGAGAACTAAAGACCAATATCCTTGATGAACACAGATGCAAAAATTCTCGCCAAAATACTAACCAATAGGATTCAACAGTACATTAAAAGGATTATTCACCACGACCAAGTGGGATTTATTCCAGGGCTGCAAGGTTGGTTCAACATCCGCAAATCAATCAATGTGATACAACACATTAATAAAAGAAAGAACAAGAATCATATGATACTCTCCATAGATGCCGAAAAAGCATTTGACAAAGTACAGCATCCCTTCCTGATCAAAACTCTTCAAAGTGTAGGGATAGACGGCTCATACCTCAATATTATCAAAGACATCTATGAAAAACCCACGGCAAATATCATTCTCAATGGAGAAAAACTGAAAGCTTTTCTGCTAAGGTCAGGAACACGGAAGGGATGTCCGTTATCACCACTGCTATTCAACATAGTACTAGAAGTCCTAGCCTCAGCAATCAGACAACAAAAGGAAATTAAAGGCATCCAAATCGGCAAAGAAGAAGTCAAACTATCACTCTTTGCAGATGATATGATACTATATGTGGAAAATCCAAAAGACTCCACTCCAAAACTGCTAGAACTTGTCCAGGAATTCAGTAAAGTGTCAGGATATAAAATCAATGCACAGAAATCAGTTGCATTTCTCTACACCAACAACAAGACAGAAAAAAGAGAAATGAAGGAGTCCATCCCATTTACAATTGCACCCAAAACTATAAGATACCTAGGAATAAACCTAACCAAAGAGACTAAGAATCTATACACAGAAAACTATAAAGTACTCATGAAAGAAATTGAGGAAGACACAAAGAAATGGAAAAATGTTCCATGCTCCTGGATTGGAAGAATAAATATTGTGAAAATGTCTATGCTACTAAAGCAATCTATACATTTAATGCAATTCCTATCAAAGTACCATCCATTTTTTTCAAAGAAATGGAACAAATAATCCTAAAATTTATATGGAACCAGAAAAGACCTCGAATAGCCAAAGGAATATTGAAAAAGAAAGCCAAAGTTGGTGGCATCACAATTCCGGACTTCAAGCTCTATTACAAAGCTGTCATCCTCAAGACAGCATGGTACTGGCACAAAAACAGACACATAGATCAATGGAACAGAATAGAGAGCCCAGAAATAGACCCTCAACTCTATGGTCAACTCATCTTCGACAAAGCAGGAGAGAATGTCCAATGGAAAAAAGACAGCCTCTTCAATAAATGGTGTTGGGAAAATTGGACAGCCACATGCAGAAAAATGAAATTGGATCATTTCCTTACACCACACACGAAAATAGACTCAAAATGGATGAAGGATCTCCATGTGAGAAAGGAATCCCTCAAAATCCTCGAGGAGAACACAGGCAGCAACCTCTTCGACCTCAGCCGCAGCAACATCTTCCTAGGAACATCGCCAAAGGCAAGGGAAGCAAGGGCAAAAATGAACTATTGGGATTTTGCTTTTGCACAGCTTTTGCACAGCAAAGGAAACAGTGAACAAAACCAAAAGACAACTGACAGAATGGGAGAAGATATTTGCAAATGACATATCAGATAAAGGGCTAGTGTCCAAAATCTATAAAGAACTTAGCAAACTCAACACCCAAAGAACAAAGAATCCAATCAAGAAATGGGCAGAGGACATGAACGGACATTTCTGCAAAGAAGACATCCAGATGGCCAACAGACACATGAAAAAGTGCTCCATATCACTCGGCATCAGGGAAATACAAATCAAAACCACCATGAGATATCACCTCACACCAGTCAGAATGGCTAAAATTAACAAGTCAGGAAATGACAGATGCTGGCGAGGATGCGGAGAAAGGGGAACCCTCCTACACTGTTGGTGGGAATGCAAGCTGGTGCAACCCCTCTGGAAAACAGCATGGAGGTTCCTCAAAATGTTGAAAATAGAACTACCCTATGACCCAGCAATTGCACTGCTGGGTATTTACCCTAAAGATACAAACATAGTGATCCGAAGGGGCACATGCACCCGAATGTTTATAGCAGCAATGTCTACAGTAGCCAAACTATGGAAAGAACCTAGATGTCCATCTACAGACGAATGGATCAAGAAGATGTGGTATATATACACAATGGAATACTATGCAGCCATCAAAAGAAATGAAATCTTGCCATTTGCGACGACGTGGATGGAACTAGAGGGTATCATGCTTAGCGAAATAAGTCAATCGGAGAAAGACAACTATCATGATCTCCCTGATATGAGGGAGAGGAGATGCAACATGGGGGGTTAAGGGGGTAGGAGAAGAGTAAATGAAACAAGATGGGATTTGGAGGGAGACAAACCATAAGTGACTCTTAATCTCACAAAACAAACTGAGGGTTGATGGGGGGAGGGGGATTGGGAGGGGGGGTGGGGTTATGGATATTGGGGAGGGTATGTGCTATGGTGAGTGCTGTGAAGTGTGTAAACCTGGCGATTCGCAGACCTGTACCCCTGGGGATAAAAATATATGTTTATAGATTAAAAAAAATAAAAAATAAAAAATAAAAAAAAACCAAAAAACTCATTGTGTACATCCTTTTTCCTCTGTGTGTTTTATTCGTATATAACAGTGGACTCAATGTAAAAATGACTTTTAAACATAAAAGGAAAAATATGATCATATCTCATAACAAAATATCCTCACAGAAAGACGAGTTACACACTAGCAGAGGTTCAATGTCATTAGGTATCTATCTTTTCATCTTTCTTCCCTGGCAAGTTCTAGAAACAACTTTGTTCCTTAGGATCATTCTCCTCACGGTCAGAAGATGGCCAGCAGAGACATAAGCCAGAGGCTGCTTCCTCAGAAGGAACAACTGATTTTGAAAGCAAATGACTCAGAGTGAATATTGTGAATGACATGTGAATGTACAGTTCAGTCAACACTGAAAGCTTAAATCCAGTCATTAGTGGAAGGATTTAATTAAGAGGATTTCCTTCCATAGGCAGACTTTAAAACGACATAACCTGATTCCTGAAACCAGTAAAAATCTAAGAAGCCAAAGACATTTTTTTTTCCCATTTATTCACATTGTACAAGCAGATGCAGTACATGGTTGGGTCCATTGAAAGATATTTTATAAGCCACCCCATCTGCTCTGCTGGCATTCTACCTAAGCAGCGTGGGTGGTTCTGAGTTCTGAGTCATTTCTACCTAACACTTGCATAACTTGGCATGAGAAGAAACCATTTTCTTCCTTTCTTCTTCTTCTTCTTTTTTTTAATGGCCTGGTACACTTTGGAGCAAGTTGTTCATTTTGCTTTTGTTGGTGGTGGTAGTGTTTTCACCTTTAAGTTGAAAGAAAAAGAAAGTTCTTTTGTATGTAATTGTCTAATGTCTTTGGAGTGCTTTGACTGGTATTCTTCTAAAGAGGTGGTTTTAGGAGTTCTCTTGGGGGTAAGTTAGAAGCTATAATCTGTTGGTTGCTTGCCAGTATAAATCTTTGGTCATGTTCACGTACTTATATACATTTTCCAATTGTTCTGTCTCTAATATGTTAGAAGTAAAATATGTGCTGATATTCACCAACATGAAACAACAAAAGGAAACTTGACATCATGTATTTATGTCCTTTCTTTTCAAGGAAAATTTCATACATCAAATTTCACCCAGATAGCAGCTTTTGACTCTCTATAATGTGAGGACATGAGAAACAAGTACATATTCAGGCTTACGGAAAAGCAGGAGCTTGTATGAGTCGTATTTAGTTAATCTTGTAGTTTTCAGTTATTCTATTCATGATTTTATTTTTCTGTGCACTAATACCCTGAGAAGTAGATTAGAGAAGATATCAATATATCTTTATTTTGTACAGAAATTCTGTGGTCTGGGGATGTTAAGTACTTTGTCCAAGAGTATAAACATTACAATTGCAAATAGAATCTGATTTTTAATGTCTCTGTATAAAACTAAGTATCAGTTAGATAAGACATGAATCAAGAATCTGACAAGAGAGTCTAGTGGTTATGCACAGATCCCCCTTTAGGAATGAAGTATTCATTCTTCCAACTATTTGGAATGTTGTCAGCTGACATTTAGCTGAATTTCTCTCTGGGAATTTGCCCCTAGTCAAAAAGATGCCTTCTTTCATGGTCGTGCTCCTTCTCCAAGGGCACTCTATAACTACTTATTGGTCATTATTGTGGTTAACAGTGCCTAGTTTCTTTGCCTCAAGGCATAACAACTCTGAAAGTTTATCCCAACTCCACAATTCCCCATGGAATCAGCTGATAGATTTGCTGTGAATACATTGCAATTAAATTGCTCCAGCCCTCTGTCTAATCATACTTATATCACTTTCCTGAAAAGGTTCTACATGCAAATATCCTTCTTTAAATCCATGTCCCAGAACCTAACCTTAGGCAAGTGGTGCCAAGAAGAATCAGGCTCTGACAAAGGACTATGGAACTGGATGAATCACCAAACATCTGGCAATAATCACCCCATCACTAGTGGTACTTGGAGTGTGAACAGTCTTTTTAGTATGCCATGTTGTTGTAATCATAAAAATTTTCAGTCATGGTTAAAATGGATAAGATGCTAGTGAAAGAGAATGTGCTGTCAAAGACAGTGGCTCAGGTATTTGAAAAAGTTGGAGGCCTGCAGAGGGAGGGTAGTAGTTATAGGACAACGAGGTTAGGTGGATAAAGGACTGATACTGAATCCAGAAGACATTGTTAGCATTGTATTGAGGAATACTAGTCTCATGCAACCAAAGATCAGAAAATATTCAGGTAAGGCCTGGGACTTAATTAAAAGAATAGCAAAATATTAGAAGAGTTTGAATTCTCTATCTCATTGTCCTTATTTGGAAGGACCAGGATGCTTTGCAGATAGAGGACGAGAACACCTTTGTTGATGCATCCAAAAATCTTGAATTCCAAAATGCCTTACAATGTTCTGGGCTTATAGAAATATATAAAAATGGTTCGCTGTACCATAATTTGTCTGGACAAGCAATGAGCCTTTTGGGGAAGAACAGGAATATACCCAAATGAAGTGCAAGACGTAGCTAACATACACCAGGCACAAAACAAGAGTGTCTTTTGGGCTTGGATCTTGAGTTTATTGGAATTGACAAATTTATTAAATTGTGTAAGAGAGGGTTTAATATCCCATCACACACATTTTAACATGTTCTCTTCATAGTTTCCTAGTGTGGAAGCATAGAGTATTGATTTCAGATCTTCGTATCAATGTATCTATTTGATGTTATATTGAGGTGTATGCAAAAACTGCATATATATGATGTATAGAATTTGATGAGTTTTGATATATGCAAACACTCATTATGTCATCAACACAATCAGTACCTCTCAAGGTTTCTTTGTGTCTCTTTTTTATTGGTTGATTGGTCAGCTGGTTTAGTGGTAGGAACACATAGAATCTATCAACTCAAAGAATCTTGAATTGTGCAATACTGTAGTGTTAACTAACTATGGTCACTACATTGTATGGATTTTTAGCAGATATTTAGTTCTCATTCACATAGCATAACTGAAGCCTTATACCGACTAAACTACAACTCCCCACTTTTCCCACTCACCCCCAACCCCTTGCAACCACTACTGAATCGTCAGCTTCTGTGAATTTGAGTATTTCACATACTTCATGTAAGTAGACTAAGGCAGTATTTGTCCATCTGTGACTGGCTTATTTCACTTAGCATGATGTCTTTGAGGTTCGTCCATGTTTTTGCAAATGGTAGAATTTTTCTCTCTTTTAAAGATGAATGAGAGTCTATCATATGTATATACCCATGTTCTTCATCCACTCTTCTATTGTGAACACGTAGGTTGTTTCTATATCTTAGCTATTGTGCATAAGGCTGCAATGAACGTGAGAGTCAAGGTGTTTCTTTGAGATCCTGCTTTCAGTTCTCCTGGGTGTATTATTTTGGGTATTGCTGGATGGGAGTTCTATTTTTAATTTTTTAAGGAATTTCTGTACTGTTTTCCATAGTGACTATACCAGTTAACATTCCCATCAACAGTGAGATTCCAGTTTCTTCACATTCTCCCCAACACTTATCTTTTTTTTTTTTTAATAGTCATCCTAACAGATGTGAGATAATACCTCATCATTTTTTGGCTTTGCATTTCCCTGGTAATTATTTTGAGCATTTTTTATATAACTAATGACCATTTGTATGTCTTCTTTGGAAAAAAGTCTCTTGATAACCCAAATTAATAAAATCAGAAAAGAAAGTGGAGACATTACAACTGATGCTACGAAATAAAAAGAACCCAAAAACCTCCTAACAAAAAGAAAACCAAGAGCAGATGGCTTCACTGGTCAATTCCACCAAATATTTAAAAGAAGAATTAACTCCAGTCCTTCTCAAACTCTTCCAAAAAATTGAAGAGGAGGGAATACTTCCAAACTCATTTATGAGTCTAGCATCACCCTGATACCAAAGCTAGACAACAAGATGATAAGAAAATAAAATTTCAGGCCAATGCCCTTGATGAATATAGATGCAAAATTCCTCAGCAAAATCCAGCAAACTGAATTCAACAGCACATTAGAAGGATCATACACTATGATCAAATGGAATCTATCCCTGGTATGAAAAGATGGTTGACATGTGCAAATCAGTAAACAGTACTCCACATTTACAGAATAAATTTCCTACTAAGCACTGCTTTCACTGGTCCCACAAACTTATTATTTTTATTTTTGTTTTGCTCAAAAGATTAATTTTTTTCTTAAGAACTTTTTTGGCCCATGTGCTATTTCAAAGTATGCTATTTAATCCCCACATATTTTGGTGTTTTCCAGCTGACTTCTTGACATGGATTACTAGTTTAAATACATAGCTGTCCGAGAGCATCTTTTATACAATTCCTTTTCCTTTAAAGGTGTTCAGGTTTTTTTTGTGGCCATTGAATATGGTCTATGTTGATGAATGGTCTGTGTAATCTTGAGAAAAATGTGTATACTGCCATTGGATGAAGTATTCTATGGACTCCGATTAAATCTAGTTGGTTATTGGTGCTCTTCAGTTCTTCTGTGTCTTACTGATTTACTCTGAGCTGTATGTGGCAGATTCTGATAAAGGGGTATTTAAATCTCCAACTGTATAGTGGAATCATTTCTTTTGCCTCGTAGTTCTACCAGTTTTTATCTCGTGTATTTGGATGCTCTACAAAAAGGTACAGGCACATTAATGATTGTTTTGTCTTCTTGGAGAATTGATCTCTTTGTCATTATGTGGTGCTCCTTTTTAATCTTTGATCATTTTCATTGTTCTGAAGTTTTCTTTGCCTGAAATTAATATAGCTACTCTAACTTTATTTTAATTAATGTCTGCATGCTATGCTGCCTCCCCCTTTTTTCTTCAGTTTGTCTTATATTCAAAGTGAGTTTCTTGTGCACAACATATAGTTGTGTCTTTTTTATATTATTTATTCTGAGTCTCTTTTAATTTGTGCATTTAGACCTTTGATGTCTAAAGTTATTATATATAGTTGGACTGATATCAACTTTATTTTTTGCTGTTTTCCATCCATTGCCCTTGTTCTTTCTTTCTTTCTTTCTTTCTTTTTTTTTCCACATAAAACCAATTTTTTTTTATCTGATTGCTCCTGAGGATATTGCGTAACATCTTTTACAGACAAATCAATGCCACAAATTCTCTTAGCCTTTAGGGGAAAAAAGCATTTTCCCTAAAAAATCATTATACCTGGCAAACTCATCTTTCTAATTTTCCTTGGTTGCCAGTATCCTTGGGATATATGATTTCAAGGTTACAGAATCATAACATATATCTAGAATTTTGATTCATTGTTTTCCTTTGTGTTGCTATTATTGTTTTTTTTTTAAGTTTTTATTTAAATTCCAGGTGGTTAACATACAGTGTAATATTAGTTTCA
Organism: Lutra lutra; assembly: GCF_902655055.1. Classification (NCBI taxonomy): domain Eukaryota; kingdom Metazoa; phylum Chordata; class Mammalia; order Carnivora; family Mustelidae; genus Lutra; species Lutra lutra. The sequence goes on along the minus strand of NC_062294.1, from coordinate 24,911,465 downwards.
GGTACACAATTTATTAATTCAGTGATTCCATATAACACACAGTTCTCATCACAGGTGCACTCCTTAATCCCCATCGCTGATGTACCCCCTACCTCCTCTCTGGGAACCATCTGTTTGTTCTTGTAGTAAAGAGTCTGTTTCTGGGTTTGCCTCTCTCTTTTTTTCTTCCCCTTTACTTATTTCTTTAAGTACACATATGAGTGAAGTAATATGGTGTTTAATAAACCTCTAGCCAGATTTATCAAAAAGAAAAGAGAAAGGACCCAAATAAGCAAAATCATGAATGAGAGAGGAGAAATAACAACCAACACCACAGAAATATAATTATAAGAGCATATTATGAAAAACTATATGACAACAAATTGGACAACCTGTGAGAAATAGTTAAATTCCTGGAAACATAAATTACCAAAACTGAAACAGGAAGAAATAGCAAACAGAAATAGAAAACTTGAACAGACCTGATAACCAGCACAGAAATTGAATGAGTAATCACAAAATTCCCAAAAAACTAAAGTCCAGAGCCAGATGGTTTCACAGGTGAATTCCACCAAACATTTGAAAGAGAGTTAATACTTTCTCTTCTTAGGAAAATAGAAAAGAAAGGAAAACTTCTGAATTCATTCTATGAGGCCAGCCTTACCCTCATACCAAACCAGATCAAGAATCTACTAGGAAAGAAAACTACAAGGCAATATCCCTGATGAGCATGGATGGAAAAACTCTCAGGAAAATATTAGCAAACTGAATCCAACAATATATTAAAAAATTAATTAACCATGACCAAGTAGAATTTATTCCTGGGTTGCAAGGGTGGTTCAATATTTACAAATTGATCAATGTGATACACCACATTAATAAAAAAAAGGATGAGAACCATATGATCATTTCAGTAGATGCAGGAAAAGCATTTGACAAAGTACCACAGCCATTCATGGTGAAAACCCACAGCAAAGTAGGTTTTGGAAAAACATAGCTCAACATAATAAAGGCCATTTATGAAAATCCCACAGCTAATATTATCCTCAGTGGGGAAAAATTGAGAGCTTTTCCTCTGTGGTCAGGAACAAGACAGGGATGTCCATTCTCAGCACTGCTATTTAACATAGTACCAGAAGTCCTAGAAATAGCAATCAGACAACAAAAAAAACTAAATGGCATCCAGATTGGCAAGGAAGATATTAAGCTTTCACTATTTGCAGATGACATGATAACTCCATATAGAAAACTTGAAAGATTCCACCAAAACCCCCCTGGAACCAGTACATGAATTCAGTAAAGTCACAGAATACAAAAGCAATGTAGAGCCATCTCTTGCATTTCTATACATCAGTAATGAAGCAGCAGAAAGAGAAATTAAGAACTCAATCCCATTTACAATTGCACCTAAAACCATAAGATACTTAGGAATAAACTTAACTAAAGAGGTGAAAGACCTGTACTCTGAAAACTATAAAACACTAATGAAAGAAATTCAAGATGACACAAAGAAATGGAAGGACAGTCCACATTCATAGGTTGAAAGAACAAATACTGTTGAAATGTCTGTACTGCCCAAAGTGATATATTTAAAGCAATCCCTATTATACTGTCAATAGCATTTTTTACAGAACCAGAATAAATAATTCTGAAATCTGTAGGGAGCCAGAAAAGACCCCAAATAGAAGAATGTTGAAAAAGAGAACCAAAGCTGGGGGCATCACAATGCCTGATTTCAAGCTCTATTACAAATCTGTAGTCATCAAGACAGTATGGTATTAACACAAAAACAGACACGTAGATCAGTGGAACAGAAAATAGAACCCAGAAATGGCTCCTCAACTCTGTGTTCAACTAATCTTCAACAAAGCAAGAAAGAATATCCAATGGGAAAAAGACAGTCTCTTTAACAAATGGTGCTGGGAAAATTGTATAGCAACATTTAAAAGAATAAACTGGGGGCACCTGGGTGGCTCAGTGGGTTAAAGCCTCTGCCTTCGGCTCAGGTCATGATCCCAGGGTCCTGGGATCGAGCCCCACATCAGGCTCTCTGCTCAGTGGGGAGCCTGCTTCCTCCTCTCTCTCTGCCTGCCTCTCTGCCTACTTGTGATCTCTGTCTGTCAAATTAATAAATAAAATCTTAAAAAAAAATAAAAGAATAAACTGGACCACTTTCTTACACCAATTGCAAAAATTCAAAATGGATGAAACACTTAGATGTGAGACCTGAGACCATGAAAGTCTTAAAGGAGAACACAGGCAGTAACCTCTTTGATGTGGGCTGCAGCAACTTCCTTCTAGATATGTCTCCTGAAGCAAGGGAGGCAAAACCAAAAGTAAACTATTAGGACCTCAACAAAATAAAAAAGCTTCTGCACAGCAAAGGAAAATATAACAATAATAATAATAATACCTAAAAGGTAGCCTACGGAATAGGAGAAGATATTTGCAAATGATGTATCTGATAAAGGGTAAGTCTCCAAAATACATAAAGAACTTATAAAACTCAATGCCCCAAAAACAAATAATCCAGTTTAAAAATGGACAGAAGATATGAATAGATACTTTCCAAAGGAGACATACCGATGGCCAACAGACACATGGAAAGGATGCTCAGCATCACTGATTATCAGGGAAATACAAATCAAAATTATTACCTTACACCTGTCAAAATGGCTAAAATCGACAACACAGAAACATCAGGTGTTGGCAGGGAGGTGGAGGAAGGCAGACCCTCTCAAACCCAACTTGTACTGTTGGTGGGAATGCAAACTGGTGCAGCCACTATGGAAAGCAGTGTGGCGGTTCCTCAAAAACTTAAAAATAGAACTACCATACAATCCAGCAGTCACACTACTACGTATTTCCCCAAAGATACAAAAATACTAATTCAAAGGAAAGTGGTGCTTGGGTGGCTCATTTGGTTAAGCATCCAACTCGTGGTTTTAGCTCAGGTCATGATCTTGGGGTCATGGGATTGAGCCCTGTGTGGGGATCCATGCTTAGTGGGAGGTCTGCTCAAGATTCTCTCTCTGCCCCTCCTCCTGCTAATGTTCTCTTTCTCTCCTTCTCTCTCTCTAAAACAAATAAATAAATCTTTAAAAAGGGGATATATGCACTGTATATAGCAGCATTATCTACAATAGCCAAATTATGGAAACAGCCCAAGGGTCCATCAACTAATGAATGGATAAAGAAGATGTGGTATATACAATGGAATACTCTTCAGCTATCAGAAAGAATGAAATCTTCCCATTTGCAACAACATGGATAGGGCTAGGAGTATTAGGCCAAGAGAATTAAGTCAGTCAGAGAAAGACAAATATTGTGTGATCTCATCTCTTCTTTTCTTTCTTTTTTTGCTTTCTACTCTTTTTCTTTTTTGTATAGAATTAATCCAACATTATATCCTATTTTTCTCCTCCTTTATCATACCAATTATGCTTTTTCTTCTTACTCTTTTTTGGTGGTTCCCCTTGAGTTTACAATATTTATTTACAATGAAGCCACATTATCTTTCAGATAACACTATAACATTTCACAGTTAGTACAAGTACCTAGTAACAGAGGATTCTCAATTCTTTTCCCTGTAACTTTTCTGTTATTTATTACACTTAAACATAAGGCATGATCACCAAATACTTTGTTGCTATTATTATTTGAATAAATTTTTGTCCATTAGAATAATTAGGAATGATAAAAATAAAGTACATAATTTCACCTTCATTTATTCTTCATTGTGTTCTTCCTTTCTTTAGGTGATCCAAGTTTCTTACCTGTATTTTTTTCTTTATTTCTGAAGAATTTGTTCTAACCTTTCTTGGAAACCTGATCTACTGGTTACAGTTCCCCTCAATTTTTGTTTGAGGAAATCTTTTTTTCTCCTTTATTTTTGAAAGATAATTTCACTAGATATAGAATTATAGATTGGTGGCTTTTTTTTCCCCTCTCATCACTTTAAATGTTTCCCTCCATTCTCTTTTTGCTTTCATTGGTTCCTGAGTTAACATGCCCAGTGTTATTCTTATCTTTGTTTTTCTATAGGTAAGATGTATTTCCCCCCATTGGCTTCTTAGAAGATTGACTCCTTTTTTACTTTCTGTAGCTTAAATATGATATGTCTTGGTATATTTTGGTACTTATCCTGCTTGGTGTTCTCTGAGCTACCTATCAGATATTTGGTTTGGTTTCTAGCCTTTGGTAACTACCCTGTAGTTCTTAGTCATTTGGTTCTTTTATATTTTTTTTCTCTTTGCATTTCAGTTTTAGAATTTTCTATTGATATTTCTTAAAGCTCATTGATTATTTCCTCTCTTGTCCACAGTTTATTGAGGGGCTCATCAAAGGCATCCTTTCTCTTTCAGTTTCTTTTTATTATTATTAATAGCATTTTCTTTTGATTCTTCCTTAGAGTTTTTACATTACCCATCTGTTTTTGTGTGTTGTACACTTTTTCCATTCTCTGCCTTAAAATATTGGTTAAAAAAATTTTTTTTTAATTCCCAGTCTGATAATTCCAGCATCTCTCTTATTTCCAAATCTGGTGCTGATCCTTGTTCTGCCTCTTACACTGTATTTTTTTTTTTATTATACCTTATAATGTTTTTTGGTGTGTGTTGAAAGTTCTAGATGGTAAATTAAACCAAGGAATCTTGGGCAAATAAATCTTCAGTGTGCAGCTTTATATGTATTTGGGTAAGCTGCATTTACTATTTGTTTTACCTATAGGTATCAGAAACTAAAAATTCCTATAGAATTCTGATTTTTTTCTCCCCTGTTGAATAGGAGTCCCTATTAATCTGGTAGTGGTAGTGTGTGTGTGTGTGTGTGTGTGTGTGTGTATAGAAGGGGAAGTGGGAAGGATTCTACAGTCTTATGATCAGGTTTTATTCTTAGTGAACCTGTACCCCTGGGTTGTGATCTTTTTAAATACTTCTGGGTTGTTTTTCCCCTTTAGATAGAACAAGAAGGCTAAAAGGGCTGCAATCGGATATTTCTCTTACCCAAGGTTAGTTAGGTTATGGTAAATGAAACTCTCCTATTTAAAAATGAGGGTTTTTCCCATCACCTTGTAGGTTTTCATTGTGAGAACTTTAGAGTTTGCCTGTTGCATAGTAACATCATACCTACTTTATTCAATTTTCCTTAATTATTTATTTATATTTAGTTTGTATTCATGTATATGCCTGTTCAAATAGCCTTGATTTTTTTAAATTAATATGTCTGAGTTTCATCTCTTGTTAATAGTTAATGGAAAGGGTTGGGCTTCCTATAAATTAAAAAAAAAAAAAAAGGGCTGCCTGGGTGGCTCAGTGTGTTAAGCCTCTGCCTTCAGCTCAGGTCATGGTCTCAGGGTCCTGGGATCGAGTCCCACATCAGGCTCTATGCTAGGCAGGGAGCCTGCTTCCTCCTCTCTCTCTCTCTACTTGTGATCTCTCTCTCTGTCGAATAAATAAAATCTTAAAAATAAAAAAAACAAGAAAGAGAGAGAGAAAGCAAAAAACATATTTCCAGGGGCACCTGCCTGGCTCAATCACTTGAGCATGTGACTCTTGATCTTGGAGTCGTGATTTCAAGCCCCACACTCTGTAAAGATTACTTAAATTACTTATGTAATTAAAAAGCATTAGAAATAAAGTGCATTTCCCTGGAACTTTGGAGATCTCAGTTTTCATCCTGAACTTGCTCATCTAACAGACAGTAGAGAGTTCACATCGCTCCTCCACATACCAACTACAAAATAAGGATATTAGAAATCTGATCTAGAGTTGTTTCACCTTCGTCTGCATGGGTGTTTCAGAAAAGATGAAGAAATAAGAATAAATCACCAATTTCCATTATACTTTTGGTTTCCACCACATTACAACATTGCTTACAGGAATAATTATATCTATTAACACTTAGTCCAAGCCTATACTCAAGCAATGCAATTTTCATTACAGAGACCCACATTATACTTTCTACCTTTTGTTAAAATAAAAGAGAAGCAACAGCTCCCAAAGATCTTTTTGTGTTCTTTTATTACCCTAGCCTTTCTAAGTTCTAAAAAAAATTGAAATAAAAAAGTCCACTTGTATGCCCCAGAATTTAGGGGAGGGATAAATATAGAATTAATATAGTAGATTTATTAAAGGTGGAACATCAGATTTGCTTTTGGGGCCTGGGGGGACTAGCCACAGAAAAAATATATTCTACCTTGTTATGGCACATGCACTTTAAACTTTATTAACATTCATGCATTTGATGAAAACAAATCATATATGGAACAACCATTCTGAATTACATTCGGTATGGGAAGATTTGGAAGCAGCCTATTTTTGTTTTTCCAATTTTTCCCCTTTTCTTACTGAAGAAATTCCCAGTTCCCAGGAAAAAGCACTTGGGACTCATTCAATTTCCATAGTTAAGCAATAGCAGAAATGCCAAACTGCTGAACTTCAACTTAACTTGAAAACCATGCCCTGAACACTGAGTAGGCTAATGGTCCGCTTCACTTTTTTCCTCTACCAGATTGCCCTCTTTACCTTTCCATTCCTTCACAAAGCAACACTTCTTCTAGGTGAGCACCCCTGCAAGGGCAGGCAGGGAGAGCAGCCTCATCTATTCAGGTGACACAGTTAATCGCCTTTGACAATATTCATTTGTGGCTGAAGTGAAGCATTTCCAGCCCAGAAATGACACTTTGATATTATAGTGCTATTAACACCTAGCTCCGCAAAGCAGAGATTTTGACCAAGGATGCTGAAACCCATATCAAAATAAATCATTTGACACCTGGATTAGATAACTCCTGATCAAACATTAACACAGACTTTGCGGGGCATACACAAATACAAGTCACATGTTGCCAAGTTTTCTTTAAGTAGTATGGACTAGAAAAGGTCTGAACAACCAGGGAATGAGAATTTTAAGTGTTCAGTTCATTTTTAATACAAATGATCTGATAAAAACATTAATATGTTCTTGTGGCTGCCTTTATACTTGTGGGGGGTGCTTTTAAATAAAGAACTCTCATTTATCCACAGACAAATGTCTAGGGCTGTGAGACATTGACAAAGCATGGTAGGAGAGCACAGAGCAAGGTCACTTAGCCCAGGCTGAAGGGTTGAGGACATTCTTCCTAGAGGAGAGGAAGATCAAGGAATGGCCATTGGGACGGAGAAGTGAGGGTTGTACATTGTAATGGGCAGATACACAAAGAAACCATGAGAAATGGAACGAGTACAGTGTTTGGAAGAGTCCAAAAAGTGAAAAATTATGGGATATAAGACAGGATTAAAAACAGGGATCAAGTCTTAGAAAGCTTGGTATTTCACACTGAGATGCTTAGATTTTATCTACTTAGGGATGAGGTTTAAATAGTTTGAAAGGGGTAGGATGATTGCTAATGAAATCCTGTATATCCTACAGCATATTGCCAAAGTCTGAGCATTGATCCCACCTCCAAAATAATGGTATTACAAGGAAGCTCGAGGATAAATAAAAATCCTCTTTAAAGATGAAGAAACTGAGACCCAGAGAGACAGGGAAATGATCTGCTCTAAGTCACACAGCAAAACAGTGAAAAATGGTTGAAATTGGAATTTCTAAAATCCTAGCCTAGGATAGTTTCCATCCACATGAGCTCTTTCTTATGATCCATTCAAATTTAATATTAATAGTACAGTCCATTCCACTTCAATGCGAGCTTACTATTGTCTAATTTGAAATGAGAGGAAACGTAATAAATTAGCTGAACACTTTGCACATATTAATTCTTCGAAAGAACCAAGAAGCCTGTGTGTTCTGTTTCACTGCTTCAGGATGTAAAAGATCTAAGGATGTAAAGAAGCCAAATTGGACATCAAGAGAGAGAAAAGCCATATTACGCTGGTAGCTAAATGGGTGAACTTAGGCAATCAGTTAGTGTCTGCCTTGGTTTCCTAATTTGTAGAGTGGAGTTAAATCTAGACCATCAACACTATGCATCTGCATAGAGGTCTTAAGGATAATAGGTGATCATGGATGTGAAACTATGCATTTAAAAGTCAGCGTTCCCTGTCAGTGTTTCTCGGTACGGTGTGTGCCCTCCTGAGACTACATAAGATGATTTTAAGTGGTAAGGGCAAAACCGTGCAGGTTCCTCTACTGCTTCTCAGCTCCAAATCCACCTTCCTTTTTCTTTATTTAGTGTCCCAGCCAGAACCTATAAATATATCTCCTTTGCCAGGTGGTGCAGTGTTGGACGCTGTCCATCGAGGATGCTGGTGGAATACTGGAAGGCTCAGCAGAGAAGGGTTTTTTTCTTCTTGGGTCCTGTTTACTTTAACTCTTGTGGCTGCCAGTTGCGTGTGGGATACCCAGTGGCCTTCACTGTCCAGCAACTGTCTTGGGTACCCCAGGTAAACAGCCTTGTATGGACAAAGTCTAGTCCACTGAGACCCCATCGGCAGGCCCTGTGGCTAAATTCTGCCCCAAATCATACCAACGAACTTTTTTGCACCTTCCAGAGAGCTGTTTCTGAGGCGGATCAGAATCTCAGCCTTGTAGGTCAGGGCTCTTCACCGTGCTTGGTTCCCTCTCTGCTGATTCTCCCTCAGCCCTGAGGATGGTAGCTTCTCCTTATAGTGGCTGTGTCTTCATTAGAATCTATTCTAAAAAACCTCTTTTGGTAGCTAACCACTGTTACTCATTAATATTTCTTTAGATTAAATTTTTCCTGTTCACATTGCCAGTGAAGTTTCTCTCTTCTGACTGGACCTTGATACATATATAATGTATATAATATTTTATTGTATGAGGTTTATTATGAAATTGCGATTAGGTACAGATTCATTATTTCATGACAGAAAGAGAGTGTCTACTTTTAAATGTTTTAATTGGGATATATTGTGTATTATATTGTTATATGTATTTTATATTATAATATGAAATTATATGTACTATATATACTTATATACTGTTATATAAATAAGAGAGAAAATAGCTCATAGATATGGCAAAATTATAACAGTGTTATACCAACGGTTAAAGTTAAGGAAAGCCTGAACTATTTAACAGACAAAGTATGTAAGGTTTTTAATAGTAGTTCTTGGGTTTCTAAGTCATGTCACTTATTAAAACATTCCATAGACTATAATAAGTGTTTATTTAAACACACAACTTTATTTTATCCTAACAGCAACCCTGAACAGTTCTCCGAGTGTCCATTTTATATATAAAATAAAAATGATGCTCAGAGTGGTTAGGAAAAGTACCCACGATCAGATACGTTAGTGACAGATCTGGGACTCATCCTGATTTATCTAATTTCAGTGTCACTGCATATCATGTGTAATAGCAAAATACTGAAACCAGCTGCGTGTCCCATTGCAGTGGGATAGTAGTTAAATTGCAGTTCATCAAAATAATGAAATAATAATTAGAAAAAATAATGAGTTATAGGGATGCCTGGGTGTCTTAGTCAGTTAAGTGTCTGCCTTCGCTCAGGTCATGATCTCAGGGTCCTGGGATGGAGCCTCGGGGTGGACTCTCTGCTTAGCGGGGGGTCTGCTCCCTCTGCCTCTCCCTACCACTTGTGTTCTCTCTCTCTCAATAAATAAATAAAATCTTAAAAAACAATGAGTTATAAATATTTACTGACTTGAATGTAGGATCATGAGACATTGTGAGTTGGGGAAAAACAACAACAACAACAATTTGCTGAACTGTGTGCATTGAATGGTTCTACTTTTGTAAAATATACTACTGTGTATGTATGTACCTGTGTATATATAACTGTGTTTATGAAGACGTTAGAAAAACAACAAAGATTGTGTACCAAATTCTTGAACCTGGAATTTTAAAGTGGAAGGATGGGACTTCCTTTTACATTAACATATCTAATTTTAAATAATGAGGTTATGAGTGACCTTTTTAATATTTTCTTCCATAGATTTTGAGTGCATTTTTTGGAAGGATTTTATTTATTTATTTGTCAGAGAGAGTGAGTGCACAAGCAGGTAGAGTGGCAGCAGAGGCAGAGAGAGAATCAGGCTCCCCCCTGAGCAAGGAGCCCGATTTGGGACTCGATCCCATGAACCCGGCACCATGACCTGAGCCAAAGGCAGCGGCTTAACCAACTGAGCCACCCAGGTGTCCCGTTAAGTGCATTTTGAAGTATATTGTGTTCTTGCAATTATGTCAGTTGTCTATTTTGCATAATTCTCCAGTAATAGGAATTTAGCAGATTCTTTCACTGGAGGCAGCAGTCATAGAGTAAGGTCCGAGGAGATGATTTCTTGAGAGCCGTATCAGCAGAAAGCCCCAAATGGCATGTGATTCCTCTCCATACTCTCTATGCCAAGTGTACTCTGCACTTTCACTGCCAGTCTGAATGAATGGGCTTCTAAACCGTGTTGGCTAAGACCTTCTCTCGAAATATGGATATCTCCTATTAACTTCTTCCCAGCTAGATTCACATGAGTTACAGGTTCTGAACATGAAAACTGCAAAGAATGGCTTAGTGTTTGAACAGCCTTCTAGTCACCCCACTGACGAGGAGGGATTCCTGCTCTACGGTTACTGAAATGGCTGAAGCCACCCCTGGACAGATGAGATGATTAATTTTTTAGTTGCATGTACTTACAGCCCAGTGAAGGAAGACACCAATTCACCACCTGCCACACAAAGCCACAGAAGGGTGTACTTGGGAGCAGAGTGAGCAACCGGGGTCAGTGAGTAAGACTGTGTAAGAGCAAAACAGAGGATTGTCCTCTGTGCCACGTGGGGGTAATATCATGGTTTTGTTTGAATAATTCCAAGGGTTGGCAAAAGACTGGAACCTGATATTTAGGAACTGCACCTGGTCCTTTGATTAAGAGGATTCTTTGGCTAGGGGACTCCATTAGGGGAGCAGAGCTGGGAGGGGAATTGTAGTTCGGCCATTCACAACCTCAGTTTCACCAGATGTCATGACAGCACATAATATTGGACTTTAATTGTAGGTCTTTCACCACACATGGCCAAGGGTTCAACTCTAATTCCCCACTAGGGGGGTTGAATTCAAAAACAGGTCACACTTGGAATGCTGAACTCTAGTATTTTCCTAAATACAGCAGCCTTATTCATTCTCTGAGTTGTGTAGCAGTGTTTTTTGCTTTAAAATGAACTTGTTGACTTAAAACAATATCACATGTGTTTTAGGAAAAAGAATCACATTTTATTTATCTCTGTTAGCTTCCATAAATTGCCCCCAACTTCACACCATAAAATTAGTTTCTGTCCTTGAATTAGAACTTGGGAATTTTAAACTAGGAGATTTTTCATAAAAAAAAGAAAAAGAACAACCATTTTTATGTCATCTAGCATTTTTAATAACTGACTTAAAAAATGATTTTAGAACAGCACCCATAAGAACATAAACATGGCATTATAATTAATCTACACCTGGGCCAAGAAATAAACAACTGTACAGGGAATGGATTGCGCAAATAAGTACATTCTATTAAGAGGCCAGACAGATAGTAACATGTGGGTTTAACTACCAAGGCACTGTAGGAAAAGCATATTGCCAGTAATAACTGGAAAAAAAGTCATAAAAGTTCGTAACTACTGAAAACAACTCAGTTTAATGAACATAAATTGAGTGAAGGACCAAGGAAGTGTTTTTAAAGGACATCATGTAGGGATTTGTTAGGGGAAATGGAACTGAGTCATTCAGGTGCTAAAGGCAGACTGAGCTGCATTCTACCACCTACCAGCTGTGTGACTGATCTCTTCTTACTGGCGTAACCTCTCTGAGCCTCCATTGACTCACTTGGGAAATGGGAATAAATAAAGATCTGCATGGCAAGTGCCTGCCTTTTCTATGAAGAATGAATGAGATCTGCATGGCAAGTGTCTGGCAGAACACCAGGTATACAATAAGTGCTTAATGAATGTTACTGCCCTTCTTCATACTGTACTAGCAACGATTTGAGAACTCTTAGGGAGAAGGCAAACTATTTGTTACCCAAATGCTTCCTGAGTTATTCATGTTGATTACCTATAGCAGAACTCTATAAAGTCTGCATAGGAGCCACCCAGAAAATTTATTGGAATACAGTGTCTTCACCCCAGATTCTTGGATTCTGAAACAGCGTATCAGTAACAGGGCCATGAATCTGCCATTAGTACTTAAAGTAATTGTTAAGTCTGCTTTTAGACACACTAGTGTTTTTATCCCAAATAAACAGATGTCTTCCAACTTTCTTCACATTATCAAGATATTTTTAAAATGAGTACTAATTATGTTCTAGTAACTAAGAAGAAGAAAAGAAACAACTGGTATTTGTATTATAGATAAATGATTCACTTTAATGACAGATATCCACAGTATGAAGTAAGTTTTATCAGTGATCTATCTGGAAGGAAAAGTTACTGAAAAAAAAAGCTACAGTGTCCTCTGAGGGGACACTGCAGGATTCCAAAAAAACCGTGTCCATTGTTCTTCTGGGGTATCACAAGATTATTCTCTACGCCTTGCCCAGATCCCACTGTTAAGCATATACCCCTTTCCTAATGGCCTCCAAGAATACTGGTTCATCAAGGAATGGACATCTGTTCAGACTTCAGTAGTCCTAGAGAATGTAAGACAAAAAACATTACTGAATTTATTTTGATTGTGTAATTCCAGTGGATATAGAAGGCCTGCCAAATTTGGAGATCAAATCAACACCGAAGGACAAATAATCCAATTAGGAACTCGGCAGAAGACATGAACAGACATTTCTCCAAGGAAGACATAAAAATGGCCAACAAACACATGAAAAAAATGCTCAACATCAGTTGGCATTAGGTAAATACAAATCAAAACCACAGTGAGATACCACCTTACGCCAGTCAGAATGGTTAAAATTAACAACTCAGGAAATGACAGATGTTGGTGAGGATGTGGAGAAAGGAGAACCCTCTCTCACTGTTGGTGGGAATGCAAACTGGTACAGCCACTCTGAAAATGGTATGGAAGTTCCTCAAAAATTTGAAAATAGAGCTACCCAATGACCTAGCAATTGCACTACTAGGTATTTAGCCCAAGGATATAAATGTAGCAATCCGATGTTTACAGCAGCAATGTCCACAGTAGACACACTATGGGAAGAGTTCAGATGTCCATTGACAGATGAAGGGATAAAGAAGATATGGTGTGTGTGTGTGTGTGTGTGTGTATGTATACATATATATATGTATACATATACATATATATATATACACACATGTATATATATATATATTATACACGTGTGTAAAATGGAATATTACTCAACCATCAAAAAAGGAAATCCTACCATTTGCAATGAGATGGAAGGCACTAGAGGGTATCATGCTAAGTGAAATAAGTCAATCAGAGAAAGACAGTTATCTTACGATCTCATGTATATGTGGAATTTAAGAAACAAAACAGAGGATCATAGGGGAAGGGAGAGAAATAAACAAGATGAAATCAGAGAGGGAGACGAACCATAAGAGACTCTTAATCACAGGAGGGGTAAGGAGTAGAGGGATGGGGTAACTGGGTGATGGACACTAAGGAGGGCACATGATGTAATGAGCACTGGGTGTTATATAAGACTGATGAATCACTGAACTCTACTTCTGAAATTAATAATACACTCTGTGTTAGTTAATTGAATTTAAATAAAAAAATAAAAAGACTCCCTTTTACGAAGATGGCGCCGAATGCTAAGGAAGCCCCTGCCCCTCCCAAAGTCGAAGCCAAAGCAAAGCCTTTGAAGGCCAAGAAAGCGGCGCTAAAAGCCATCCACAGTCACATAAAAAAGAAGATCTGCATATCACCTACTTTCAGACAACCCAAGACTCTGTGTCTCTGCAGGCAGCCCAAATATCTTCGAAAGAGTGCCCCCAGGAGAAAAGAGCTTGATCCCTATGCCATCATCAAGTTCCCCCAGACCACTGAGTCAGCCATGAAGAAAACCAAAGACAACAACACACTTGTGTTCATTGTGGATGTCAAGGCCAACAAGCACCAGATCAAACAGGCTGTGAAGAAGCTCTACGTCATTGAAGTGGCCAAGGTCAACACCTTGATCAGGCCTGATGGAGAGAAGGAGGCATATGTTCGACTGGCTCCTGACTATGATGCTTTGGATGTTGCCAACAAAATTGGGATCTTCTAAACTGAGTCCAGCTGGTTAAATCTAAATACAGTTTTTTTCATTATAAAAAAAAATAATAGAATAAAATAATTTTAAAAAATGAGAAAAATGAGGCACAGGACCAGCTCGATGTCGCTTAGTGTCCACCTTCTTCAAGGAAACCCAGGCTCTCATTTAATTCCCACAGTGATCCCAAGGTGTAGGAATTATTGTCCCCATTTTATAAAAGGAAACTAAGATTCAGAAAATAGCCTGCCTAAAGTCACCTAACTAGTAAGTGGCAGAAATGGAAATGGAGCTTTTGTATGTATGTATAAAGACAAAGCTATGCTATGTCAAATAGATCACCTTATCTAAGAGGGAAAAGTAAGCAAAGAAACAGACAAACAAGAACTTTTCCCCTTTCTTCATGCCCACTAAAGTAAGAGTGTGGGCTTTGAGGGAGGGGAAATAAATTGGAGCCTGCCTAGAAATAAGACATACCAGCCCCAGCATCTTAGAATCTGATTCATGGCAGTAACAGCCAGCCTCCCTTTCCTTAAATATGTCCATCAGCTGTTGACTCTTGCCTTCGTGTGATCTTATTTATATGTGATCTTTTTATATGTGATATTATTTCATTCTCAAACCAGCCCTATGACACTCAGATAATTTCTCTCCCTGTCACAGGCATAGTACTTGGTACATCAAGAATTCTTAACTTATCGAGGAACAGTCCCAGCAAATACTGTGGGGCCAAAGGAGGGGAGTTATGCCAATAGACTTTGTAAAACAAAATTGGGGCCAGCTATGGTTATTTGAAATCCTGTAACTCTTAAGCAACAGTACCCCAAGGCCCCCTTTAGCCTTCAGCACAAATAAGCTTTGACTCCTGCTGCATGTGTTAAATTTATAATCATGGTTTACAAATATCTTCAGCCTGTAGCAAATCGCTGTAACTATTTCCTGTTTCTATCCCAAGGCAATATATGATGAGTGCTTAAACACACATACACACCTCTATATATTATCTGTAAAATAATGTATATACTCTTTATCCCCAGAGCAATCTGCACTCGGTAGTGGCATGCCATGCCTTACTCCAGAGAACTAAAATTATACAATACTAAACCCTCCAAATGATCGGATAAATCTGGCAGATACAGACCAAATGGATGGGGATTATGGTATCATAAATGGCCATTAGAGTGATTCCGGTAAGCACAGAGTTTTAAGAGGCATATATTGGAGAAACAAATTGGACTTCTCTCATGGACTAACTCAGTGGCATGGCCAATCCAGCATAAAAATAAAACAGCCCTACCGCTGCTATTCTTGGGGCTAATGGCCCCCGTGACACCATATGAGCACACATCGGGAGGATTGCAGTACTCCCCACATCACGCTATCGTCTCATGGAATGTGGCCCATAAAAAGACAGGCAGGGCAGCCTCCCAAATACCAAATCTCACATTGCTTTGTTGCTTAATTACATATGTATAAATGCCAAGTGGTCTATAGAACATGTGCCTCTGACTTTTAATTGGGTGTTTTCCTGTTTCATTCTCGACTGTTTGCTCTCATGTCTCAAAACTGCTCTTCACTCGCTTACTGAGAAGAGAGACAGTCCCTGGCCTCCCTGGGCTTTGCTCCCCTTTTCTGCAGCTAGCGTGCAATTATGTGAACACACAGGTCACCTCAAAGGAGCTTCTGAAATGACTCCTTGACAGAAGTTGTCAGAATACAGGAAAATCCCCTTTTGCTTGGGCATCGTAAACATAAAACTTCAAGGAACACACACACACACACACAGGACTGTGAAAAAAGTCAATAGATCCTTATATATTATTTTTATTAGGGACCTTGTCAGAGTAAAATAACAACTTTCTTTTTCTCTGGCACTGGACACATTCTTTTATGGGCAGAACAAAATGGCCTTTATTTTCACCTTCCAGGGGCCGGAAGGTACATGGTGGCATAGAGGGTAGTGATGATTTGCTGTATTTCCCTGTGTGTGGGCAGCTGACTGATTCTCTCCTTTGCTTCAAGGCAGTCTTTGCCTCTGTGTTTTCAGTCCAGTTCTGAGATCAATAAGGACTCTGTTCATTTGATGGATACTGCGTACCAACGAGTTAATCTGAAAATTAACCTGAATGAATATTTATTAAGCACTTACTATGTTCTAACCATACTGCTAAGAATTTCATAGGCATTATCATTGTATTTAGTCATTATCTTGCATTTTCTTACATTTATTTATGATCTACCTTCTCTAAACAGACTGTAGGAGTGCTTCAAAGGGGGAAGGGTTTTGTTCGTTTTGTTCATTGCTGTATCACCAACCTGTTGAACAATGTCTAGGCAGAGGCGGCACCCAATAAATATTTGTTGAGTAAGCGATTTAACGTGTGAAAAGTCTACAAAACACACCTTGTTAGGAGCCCCCGTTTCCAGAGATTATGCAGGAATCCATCAAAGATACATACTCCAGGCTGTCCAGGTAATGAAATCCAGCATTGGAACTCATGTTGTCTCTCAGACATCAGAGCCCACACCCCCTTTCACTCCTCCGCTGTAACGGTGGTGCTGGCTTTGTCCATTCCATATCAATGCCACTCGGCATGGAGGAATCACAGACATTCCATTTCTCATCACTTCTGTAAATCACAGTTTTGAGCAATGGGTTCTGTTATTTTCAAAGGCAGAACATACCACACTGGAGCCCCACGTAGCCATTGTCGGGGTGCGTTTAGGGAAAGGGTCAGAGGATGAGAGAGTGAAGAGAAAAAAGTGCAGAACAGACAGGTGGGAAGCTGGAAGGGAGAGAGAAAAAGTAAGTGTTGAAAGGGAAAGAGAAAAGAAACCCAGCAAAAAGGAAGCCTATTTTATTGTTTGGAATTCATGCGTCTCCTGAGAAATCCGAGTCTCTTCCCTGTGTCATTCAGTCTCTGTAAATGGTCAAGTGGTGTACATTGTTGTGAGTCCATTAGCAGTGATTTGCAGCAGACCAATTTAGAGGTCACTTAGGCATGAAAACACTGAGCAAGAAATTGTATACCTAATGAAACAATATCAGTAATAGCATATTTAAATGAACAGTATCAGTAATAGCATATTCTAAATGTTTCATTAAGTCTGAATTGTTAGAATCAGAGTACTGCTGTTTCAGAGATTTTTACCTTCTTTAACAAGTATTTCTATATTGGTGGTATTGCCTCTCTTTATTGAAGTTACGGAGCTCTCGAAAGTTACAGTGTTTCTAAAATCATGCAGTTTTTACAGCAACATTGCATTTGGAAATTTCTTTCTTTCTCTCTCTTTTTCCCTTTCTGTTCATATTTAACAAAAAAAAGTTCATAAAATAAAATGTTTTTGTGGCAAGAGAGCGCACAATAAAATTTTAGACTTTCACATTTAAATTAAAGTACCTTTAAAATAAGGTTGTCAGCACAATCTAATTGGATTTCCTAACAGCGTGTTATGGAAAAGTAATGCTAACAACCAATAATAGATTTGCTTCTCTTTCAAGATCATCAAGTAAGAATACTAGACCTTCAGAGCCCATAATAAGAATACTTTTAAATTTTGACACATCTTTTTTACATTTTTATTGACTTCATTCAAGTGGCCTTTCTGGGTTATTCTTGTGTTTATACAAAGAGAAGGCGAAACACTAGAGGAGAATTTTCTATAAAAATAAAATTTTCTATAAAATAAAAATTTTCTGAAAATCACTTGAGGCTGTTCAGGCAGGGCATTCTGTGTATTCTTAAACATAATTTTATCGTGGCTTCATGACTGTTTATATGGAGCCCAGTGATCTACCTTGGGCTCCTTGATTCAAGTGCTGACAAATGGAGTGCACAGTGTTTGATTCCTGCCATCCGCCTCCTGGGCCAGTTGTTTCTTTTAATGGCATTGGATCTCTCTTCATGCTCACAAGATTACTGCAAGGAAGGTACACATTTCACAGATGGGGAAACTTAACTTACCGGGACACAAGCTGTAGAAGTGGTAGAATTCAAACTCAGGGCACGGACTCCACAGTTTCTGTGCTCTTCACAGTGTCATGCCAAGAGGGGATTTTGCTCAGCACAACGCTTTTTACCTTCTTGCCTCAGAGGAGTTGGGGGTAAGCTGGGTCTGTGTCACAACTTACCGAAGCAAGCAAGGCTACTGCATTATTTAGGTGATTTTATTAAGACTTGCTTCGCATACCGGGCAGTCCAACGTCCTAAATGTTGTAGACAACACTTCAGTGAATCACCAAGGTTTTTGTTGTTCTTTTTTTGTTTTGAAATTACAGTTATCAGTGGAAGACTTTTTGGTTGCTAGGGAGAGCTTTTAAAGCACAACACATTTCCTTGGGCGAGAATAAAAATTTGGATGGATAATATTACTATGCTAGCCAAAACTAGAGCTCCAAAAGTGGAAATCAAAGTCTAGTAAAAGATTTGTCTCTACTGCCTTGTCTCCTTGGGTCCTCATACTTCTGTTCTCTTTCCTGAAGGTGCCATCATCTTGTGTTAGGTCAGCTGTTTATTGTAGCCCCTTGCTCTCTGCTGGCCTCCAGATACTGTCTCAGACTGTGAAGGAGCTCATTCTCCATGAATCTCTCATATACAAGACTGGACATTAAAGTAACCACCATGTTTCCAAACCAGCTTTTCCTCTGTTTTCCTGTTCAAAATCCAGACTTGAAACTTTGAAACCATCTCTCATCCACAACTGGCTTTGATAAACGACAGAGCTGTGGACCACAATATATAATTAACACAAAGGCATTATATCGTAGGTCCCATCCAGTAGACTTTGCAAGCAACACAAAAATTGCCTTTGAGTGAATTATAAAAGAAGAGACTCACACTGCATTTCTAGGCTCCAGGTCACCTCCCACCAGCCCCACCCGGGATATTTTAGAGGTAAGATTCCAGAGTTTCTTGGAGGTAACACCTTAGATAGAAGATGACATTCTTTCATAATTCTTTCATATAAGCAAACTGAGGTTTGGTACTATGAGATAACTTTGTTAAAATGGCACACAGGGGGGTTACGAGTCAAACATTTTCCCTTTCTCCTTAATGACTTAATATGATCAGTCCAAAGTCTAAAAACATGTCCCAAATATTGTAAAACATCTCTATTAAATTAGAATAATTTAGTTTATAATTTGTATTCAAATGCAGATGGTGAGCAGACCTGCTTAGAGGTGATGAAATTCTGAAAATATTTTGAAGATAAGTCAGCATGATTTGCTGGGATATGGGAGGGGGAAAAAGGAGTCAAAATAATTTCAGTATTCAGTATTCAGTAAGAAGGATAGTTGGTACCAACCACGATGAGGAAGACTATATGTAAGGCAGGTTTGGGTGAAATTTCAGGAGCCCAATAAAGGGCATATTGAATTCTCCATATCTGTTAGACATTTAAGAGCTGATGATACTGAGTGGACCATTGCATACACAAATCTGGAGTTTAAGAGAGGCCTTTGCTAGAGAAAACATGAGACTTGTGGGCTGTATATGGAATTTTAAAGAGTAGACTATCGAACTCATCCAGGAAGTAAGTACAGATAAGGAAGACAAGGCAACGAAGGACTGACTCTCAGACATCTTACACAGTGAGGTTCAGGACAGATATAAGAGCCATCGAAGAAGACCGAGAAGGAACAGAATAATGTATGAGGAAAACTAAGAGTATTTGGTGTTCTAGGGGCCACATAATGAGGGTTTGTCAAGGAGGGAGCAGCAGCTATGTCAAATGCTGCCAGTGAGCAAGGAGAAAACTCAGAATTTCAATTGGATTCAGTAATAATGCAGGTATTAGGTGTTTGTGTTGGAGGGTTAAAGAGAGCATTGTAGGAATGGGGAGGGAAAGAAAAAGTACAGATAAATCCCTAGATACTTAAACGTATTTAAAACTTCACTTGTTTTCTAAATAAAAACTCAAGTATTTAATCTGACTTTATTCAAGCTGTATAAATAGTTCAGCTTTGAATGAGTTGTGGTGGATGTTGAGCAAAAGCAATGGAAAGAGAGGAGAAAACCCAAATAATTATAAATATCACAATATAGGTTTTTCCAGTTTTGCTCTACAGAAGCATTTTAATGGAAGAATGGGCAGCATTTTACAGTAAATTTTACAAAAATGGAATATCAGCTCAACATTTGGTCATTTTCTCCACACTGTATGCAATGAAAATATGTCTGATGTTGTGACACGGTGATACATCTTTCTGGTTGTATTCTAACTGTTTTTCTGAAAAATATTTTCTCATAAGATTCAAGCAGAGTTGAAGCTTAAGTTCATTATCATTTTTAAGAACTTGCTACACCTTGAGAGTTCAGTGATATTACTCATGTGAAGTAGGAATGGTTTATAAAGTGGTTTCCTTTTTTTTTTTTTAAAGATTTTATTTATTTATTTGACACAGAGAGAGAGGGCACAAGCAGGGGGTGTGGCAGGCAGAAGGAGAGGGAACAGGCAGAAGGAGAGGGAGAAGTAGGCTCTCTGCAAATCAGGGAGCTGGATGCAGGGTTCCAGCCCAGGACCTGGAGACCATGACCTGAGCTGAAGGCAGAGGCTTAACCCACTGAACCACCCAGGTGCCCTGTAAAGTGCTGTTTCTAAAAGTCATCTAGCTTAACAGAGACAAGATTTACCAGGATTCTTGTCTTTTTAAAAATTGTTTCCTAATCACACTGAAGAAAATGTGGACTTTGCATGGGGGAGGGTGACCATTTCTGGTGGACCAAATTTTCTATTGGAGGTCTAGCCACTTGGATGAGCTCTCCTTTAGAAGTGACCTGGAAACCACATTTAACTAAGCTGAAGGACAATAAGACACAATGTACTATAAGTGTATTTGCATATAAATAGTCATCATTTAGTATCTCTCATTGCAGTGCACAATGTATGAATCACAGAGGGAATATGAGCTCAAGAGGCATCCGAACAGGTCAGATGCTCAACTAAAATAGTTTTATTAGTATAATTACTGCCAAGTCCCAGTCACTAAATACTCTTAAATTTTAATTATAATTTAAATTAAGATCATTAAATATAATACAAATATTTAGTGAGCATATAAATATCGTTGAAAATACAATGGTGTTTGAATTGAGATTCTTGGTGTCAAGCACACCTATGTGGCCTGGCACTAAGGGCAAAGAAAGCTGCAGACCATTGTCCGTAGTGAATACAGAAGGCACAATGCTCCACACGATACTAATAAACCAAATTCAATACCACATTAAAAGGATCAAATCCCATGACCAAGTGGGATTTATCTTTGGGTGCAAGGATTGTTCAACATGCTTGAATAAATAAATGGGTAGATAGGTACACCACATGGGTAGATGAAAGATAAAAATCATGATCATCTCAGTAGACACAGAAGAAGCATTTAACACAACTCAGTGTTCTTCCATGAGAAGCACCCTCAACAGTCAGCTGTAGAAGGAATGTAGCTCAACATTATAAACTTCATATAAGACAAACCCACAGCTATATTGATTTTATTCTTTCTTCTTGCTGCAAACTGAGATTTGCTATTTCTTGGTTCACTTATAGAACACATACAGCTTTACGTTTCTAGTGATCCCATGCATAGGGTTCCATTGTATGACCACATTAACTCCCCAAACCTCCCCCTGTTTATACCACTATATTGGGGGTTAGGGTTTCAGTATGAATTTGGGGGGGGCACAAACATTCAGTCCCTAAAAATTACATTAACTCTAAGGGAAGCCAAGTGAAGTGCACATTTAAAAAAAAAAATCTTTGTAAGTGTTTCAACTCCTCTCTGAAGGTAAAATTATCTCAAAGTAACATTTTTTAAGTTAAATATTTGTAAGGGATATGTAAGATTTCACTTATATGATTTTCAAGAATAAGCAAGTCTTATCTTTGGTGATAGAAATCAGCATAGTGATTTCTTTGAGGAGGGGAGAATGACAGGAATGAAGCACGGGGAAATTTCTGGGGTCATGGGTGGTTACATGCATAAAATGAGTAGACACAGTTTCTAAAAACCTATAGAACTGCTCACTTAGGATCACATGTATATGTGTGCACCTTCTTTCTTTTCTTACGTGTATTATTATTTTTCACTATAGATAGCAGATTTCTGAATTAGGTAACACTAGCTTCTGAACAACCTCAAAATACATAAAGACTCAAATGTAAGAGCTGCTTATTTCTGCTTGTGTACAAGTCTGACCGTTCCTTGTCTCTGGGGGACTCTATTTCAAGGAGTGATACGTAGAGGCAGGCTGCTTCCGAGCTGTGGACATTATAGTTATTTGCTTCCATGTAAGACAGGGCTGTTAAAACAAAAAACAAAAACAAAACAAAACAAAAAACCTTGGAGGAAACACACTTTCTTTAAAAAAGCCTTGGTTGGAAATGATACACATAAATTCTGTTCATCTTAGGGCGCCTGGGTGGCTCAGTTGGTTAAGCATCTGTCTTTGGCTCAGATCATGATCTCAAGGTCCTGGGATCAAGAACCCCATCAGGGGGCACCTGGGTGGCCCAATGGGTTAAAGCCTCTGACTTCAGCTCAGGTCATGATCTCAGGGTCCTGGGATCGAGCCCTGAATCAGGCTCTCTGCTCAGCAGGGAGCCTGCTTCCCTTCCTCTCTCTCTGCCTGCCTTTCTGCCTACTCGTGATCTCTGTCAAATGAATAAATAAAATCTTAAAAAAAAAAAAAAAAGAAGAAGAAGAACCACATCAGGCTCTCCACTCAGCAGGGAGTCTGCTTGTCCGTCTCCCTGCTTCTCATGGGCGCTTTCTATCTCTCCCTCTCTCAAATAAATAAAATCTTAAATAAAATCTTCTTTTCACATTCAGAAGTTTTATGGGCTCATCTAGATGTAAGAGAAGCTGGAAAATGTAATAACAGGTGTAACAATCACTTATAAATGACAGCTCTATTCTGTGGAAGGGAAAACATGAAAATTCACTGAATATTTCAAAATCCCTAACACAATAAGACATTGCTCCCAATTTTCCTCCTTAATATTATGTGTTTTTTTTCATGTCAGTGACAGTTTTGTTTTTAAAAGAAATTCTTTTTCTAATTTTCCACCCTTGCACTACACCATATTTTTTTGTTTCACTCATTTTACATATTTCTCTTTCCTTTGCATTTTAATTTGAAAATCGTATTTAAGTTGTTTTATTTTGCTATCATTAACATACTGAGAAACAATATTCCTACAACTCTAATTTTCCTTAAAAATTAAGGCTAGTGGATATGGTATTAGTAGAATAAATAGTAATTTTTGAAGGATCTTGATAGACATTGATTTCCAGAAAGATTATGCTTATTTTAACAGCAAATAAATGATCAAATAGACCTCATCTTTGCAGGCACTTGATATTGCCACTGTAAGGAAATGTCAGTTTGATGTATAGGATATAATTATATGTAAGCATCTGTAAAATTATTGAGTCAAGGCAGCTCCATTTCTCCTCCTCTTCTTTCACTTCTATCTTTCCTTCTGCTGTTGTTTGAGAATCAGTAAATACATCACAAAACAAGACTCAGAGTTCTCCAAGGGGTGGGGGCAAGCAGGGATGGGGGGTGTTGCAGATAGAATAAATAGCTTGTATTCATTTTCTGTGGGTATATCTGATTGTATTTGATTTTTGAATTTAAAATTTATGCTAAAAGAAATGCAGTCAGGTTGGCCTTTGGCTTAAATCTTGAATAAGACTTATGCTTCAAAGTTTTACCCTTTAGGTACAAGAACAATTTTGTGTCAGAAATCTGTTCCCATGACCAAGAACAAAATTTTCTTTTTTTCCATGAAAGCATCAATTTTTATGCACTAAAACCCCTGAGGTAAAAATTAGCCACACCTCATGGCTAATCAAGGTTTACCCTACTATAATTTATCTTCTGGGAGCCATGAATATGTTTTTGAAATTTCTCCTGCATTTATATCACAGCTATCCTTTTAGAGGAAATAAAGAAGTACTTTCTTCTATACCACCTGCCCTCTGTATCCCCCAGTAACATTCTTTTTGTTGTTGTTGTTGTTGTTGTTAAAGATTTTATTTATTTATTTGGCAGACAGAGATCACAAGTAGTCAGAGAGGCAGGCAGAGAGAGAGGAGGAAGCAGGCTCCCCTGGGATCATGACCTGAGCCAAAGGCAGTGGCTTAACCCACTGAGCCACCCAGGCGCCCCCCCAGTAACATTCTTAAGAAAGAATGTTTCTTACTCTTATGTAGAAAATGTAGATGTCCTTTTTCATATAAACTTTAGCTCCATATCTCAACTATTCAAGAAGTATGGGAAAAAGTGGCTGTTTTTTCCCTCCAAACACACCAGGTTTATTCCTGGTTAGATATTTGCACTTACAGTCTGTTCTCCCTCAAAAACTTCTAATCCCCCCATACCCCCAATTTAGCTTAGCTGTCTCTTTCTTATCATTAGGGATTCAGTTAAAACTAATTTAAATTAACTCTATCCTCCCCCCCTGCCCTTTCTGCACAATGCACCGTCTTATTTTCATCATAAGATTTATCACTGGCTGACACTATCTTAATAGTTGTCTTAATAGTTTAAACCCTACCAGGACAGAAATTTTTGTCTCTTTTATGCCTTGCCATTCACTCTAGTTCCTGGAATAGACTCTAATACTAAGTGGATGCTGAGTGGATGGTGGGGATCAAATAAACTAAGTGATGTCTAAAGTCTATAGGATGGTTTGCTTTGAGGTATTTCATTTGAATATATGCTACCATTTATGTGTTGTTTTAAAAATCACAAAACTCATTCACATGCACTGCTCTTTAGGAAATAGAGAATCGTCAGGAATACTGAATGCAGATTTCAAGGAGTTCCTACATGAGACTGTTTGTGTATCTTCTCAGATTCCCTCCGCCCACCACTCCCACCTCCCCTCTGTGTGTGCATGCTTGTTCAACCAAAACACACACACACACACACACACATACACACACACAGAGCCTGTGAACATTAGCCATTTATCCTACCATTTAACTTATTTATTGGTACCACCAGCTGTTTCGGCGGCCCCTGTAGGAGGGTCAAGTGGTGGGGTGACCACCACTGTACTTTTCCAGAGTGGGAGCTGTGAGGCTCTAGTTCCCAGATCTGCCCCAACTGGACCTATGAAGACAATAGATATACTCTCAACTCTCAGATTCAGATTAGAGCTGAAATGGGGTTTAGGAAATGGATTTCCTAGGGGCAGGCCTGGAGGGGTCAGGTTGCCAACCCTGAAAGTTTGGGAATGTGAATTCACCGAAGGGCAAACCAAGACCAGTGAGGTCCAGAAGCTGGGAAAGAGCTGGAAGACAAATTCTTTTTCTTTTTCTTCCCCCCTTTTCCTAATAGACTATTCTGAGTCACAGTGATTCCATATACAGCTGAAACTGTCCTGATGTGGTTAATTCAGTAATGTACCACTTTGTATTTGCTTTCACCTCTCCCTTGACTGACTGCTTTTCTCCCTTATTCTTGCTGGCCTGAGGTTATAATACAAGCTCTCTTTTACCTGAAGCTTTGCCCCAGGCTCCTTTTTCTAAGAAATCTGGGCTGAGAAGCTGGTCCTTGACTTTTCAAAGCATTTGAAATGATACATTTTTTTTTTCTTCCAACCCATGTTACAGTACGTTTTAATGAACAGATCGGATTGACTTAATTTCTCATTGCATCGGAAGAGAAGAGAATATGTTAAGCTAAACTGAAGCCCAATTAATCAGGTTCTTCTGTCTTCAACGACGCTCTAGTTACTTGGGAAGAGATTTTTAAAGAAAAATAAGCCGAGATCACTCTTCAGATTTGGAAAAAAGTTGTGGTTGCAAATGTCTCTAAAACATGCTTTTTTCCAAAAATAGTTCATAATACTTAGTTTTCATTAAGTATTGACTAAGAAGAGTGTTTAAGGTCAGGGGCACATGGTTTCAAGTATCAGGAAGTCTGTTTACTCACAATGTGCATTGATGGGGAGTCACTACACCTGTCTCATTCATATTTTAATGAAGAGGACAGAATTACCTAGCTTGACCATTATCATGATTAAATTAGATGATGTGAATAAAGCATTTAGCATAGATTTAAGCTCTTTGCTTAGAGGAGGCCCATTTTGCCTGTATGGGAAGTTTGATTGTCTTAAAATTGTGCTTCCCACAGAGTACGAAGACGTACCTCACCCTGCTGTCACCTAGAATACAACTGAGTATAAACTCATTACCAACGTAACAGAAAAATTGGGAATTTGGAAGATATGTCACAAAAATTGAGATCATGGAACTGTTGATGTAGGAGATGGAGGGAGAGGGTTCTTCAAATGGAGATTATTTTTTCTCTCCTAAACCTTTTGCAGAATCTTCCTCATTAAGAAGCTGGTAGTGGTCATAGGGAAAATGCCATGGGACAATCTCTCTATCAGCTTTTATGTAATTCTCTCTTGTTCCATTGTGGGGTGGTTAAATCCTATACCAAAAAAAAAAAAAAAAAAAAGAAGAAGAAAAAAAGAAAAAATATACATAGAAAGAGAGAGGTAGAGAATAAGCACAATAGAGCTCTCTCCTCTTTATTAATAATGCAAATGATTATTCTTAATTACTATTTTGATTTTAAGCCTGTTGTGATTCAGAGAAGTTCATGGAAATCTAAAGTTTTTTCAAGGTATCAGTCTTTACCAATAAGGTGAGAAGTACTTCATTTTAGAAATTAGAATGCTGGGCCACCTGGGTAGCTCAGTTGGTTAAGTGTCTAATTCTTGATTTTGGCTCAGGTCCTGATCTGAGGGTCCTGGGATCAAGCCCTGCATCAGGCTTTGTGCGCAGTGGTGGCGGGAGGTGGGGGGGTTGTCTGCTCTCTCCCTCTCCCCTGCTCTCTTTTCTCTCTTTCTCTCTCAAATAAATAAATAAATCTTTAGAAATTAGAATGCTCATATAGCAATTTATGACTTCTTCTTGTACATGGGGGTAAAGGTTCTATGTGTCTTATTTTATTTCTCTCTTTGGTAGAAATAAAGGATGACTATACAAATAAAAATAAAAACAGGACACTATGTACTCTGAGCTTACTACAGCAAGAGAATCAACTGCCATCCCTTGAGTTTGGACAGGTTCAAAACCAGACAGGGATGCTTGAGAGTATTTTATAGTGAGAAGCTGAGAGGACTTCAGATCTTCTTGATTAGACTTTGCTGGTGTGAGGAAGCTGGAGACGAACTAACTAGAAGGGAGGTCTGTTATGGGATTGATTGAGGGAGTATATTTGGCTTTCTCTGGTTGATCTGGTGTGGAGAACAGGGGCCAAAATTGGGAAGCTAGAATTTAGAACTAAGTTACACCCATTCTGGGCTGGTTGTGAAGTTGTGATTTGGCCTCGGGAATGCTTGCTGCGGTGGTGATGGCTCAGAGTTCTTTTGTCCCTGTGGTCTGGCCATTGTCTGTGCATTCAGTCTCTCACTTGATTCACAGAAACTAGAAAGAGATCCTTTCCATGATGGAGGACGTTGGACCCATACCACTACCATCTCTTCTTTTCTGTCTTTACGTGCTTTTGTAACTTTGTAATAATTAAAAGAAAGATCACACAAAGCTGTTGCCTTACACAAGTTCCAGTCTTTTTTTTTTTTTTTTCTTTTTTCTCTTTGGTCATTTTTTACTTTCCTTACCATGTATAGAAATAGGGATGCATGAGATAGTAAACCATGGTAGTATCTCATCAATCTATTATCTTTTCATCATTTAAATGTTTAATGCTTGCTCCCACTGAAAAAAGCCTAGAAATCTCTTTTTTTGGGGGGGCGAGGAGGGAGCAGTTTCATCTCTTTTAACAAACTGTATCTTCCTTTCAAAAAGGCAGCTAAGCAGAGGATAGTAATCACAGTCTGGTATGATAGAAAATAAAATACTTTTTTTTTAAAAAAAATCAGTTTTTACCATCACAGTTGTATCCTGTCCCTCCTTTCCTCCCTCTGCAATGCAGACTTGATAATTGTGTCTGTTCATTGGGGTGGAAATTAAGAAAACCCAACCTTTTGGCCCTCTTTATTCTGGTTTCCATAGACCTTTAATGCAGATTAAAAAATGATTCCTCCAGTTTTTCTAGCCTGTATCACTAGCGCTCTTCATTGGGCTGTGGGGACAAAATGTCAACCAGTAATAAAGTTTTGCTCTGCCTTCCTTCATCCTTTGTGTATACATCTCCCTAGAAGAATTCAGGAGAGGGAATACTGGCCAAATGCCATCTCAATTTCATCTCACTTTATTATTTCCCAAAGAACAAACTAGATAACATTTCAACTCCCAGTAAGAAAGCTAATTTATGCAGATTCAAAACAGAATGCAAATGACCCAAGGCCAACAGATGAGAAGAAAGTTTGAAATCCACTTTTGAAAGTTCTTTTCTTCTTTATATCTTCCTTCCACACGTGTATTTGTTTGTATACACTGTATGTTGGGGACTCTTCTGTGAGCAGCAGATACAGCAGTGGGCAGCACAGTTCTATTCTCTATGTTACTTTTTAGAGGATGCTGGGAAACAAATTAACACTTAATATAGTGATATGTTCTTAAAAGTAAAAAATAAAAACAAACAAAAAAAGAACTGTAGCATCATTTTTCTAGTAAGAACAGTCTCTCAGTCTAAGCTTATTCTCTTCTCTCTCCCAGCCCCCCTTGCTCAGATGACAGTTATTTTTGTGAAGTGGTAGGTGAACAGAAATCTGAATGTCCAAGGGGCCATCCTTCAGGAAAGGGCATTACCAGGAGAGAGAACAGCTAGAGCAAAAACCTAGGGTAGAATTAGATTGGACATGCTCAGAAGACAGGAAGAAACCAGTATGTGAGTTAGGTTGAGGGTGAAGCAAAGTACAAGAAGACAGGAAAAATCCAAAACATTTAGGGTCTTAGGTGGCCTGTTTATCTTTTTATTTTCGATATCTAAAGAAAAAAATTCAAAAATTCACATATAAATAATAATAATAACTCAATCCTGATGTGACCAAATACTATTTTTTCTCACCATTTCCAGCCATGATTTCAATTCCTGAAAATCTCTTATATTAGAAATTCACAAATCATGAAAAAAGGAATTTAGGATTCTTCTACTTTAGATAGTAGTACAAATGTAGTATCCTACAATTTCATGCAATAATAAAACGATTTTAGCATTTTCTCAGATGGTTATTTCCCACTCTCCACCTGTTTCTCCAACTTTGAACATCCCTGTTCTTTGTCTCCAAATTGATCAACAGAGTCAGCATAACTGTAAACAAAATCTCTGCAGGCATGGCTGTAGAAATTCACAAGCTAATTTTAACATTCTTACAGAAGTGAAAAGAACAAAAGCTGGCCAAAACAAGCTTCCGAAATTAAAGAACGCAGTTGAAGGACTACTTGATTTCAAGATATGTTATAAAGCCAGAGTAATAAAGACAGTATGAGATTGGTATCATCATAATATCATCATAGATCAATTACACAGAGTTGGTAGTCCAAGACATTAGGCATACATATATGGAAAGCTGATTTTTGGCAGAGGAGCAAAGGCAATTCAATAGATTAAAAATAGCCTTTTCAATAGATAGTGTTGGAATAATTGGTTATTGATAGGCCAAAAAACAGTGAACTTTGATCCATATCTTTTGAACTCTAACCCCTAAATCTATAAAATTTCTATATAAAAAGGTAGGAGAAAATCTTTGTGACCTTGGGTTAGGCAAAGATTTTTTTTTTATTGAAATGTAATTGGCATACAATATTAGTTGCAGATGTATATCATAATGACTCAATATTTTTATGCATTATAAAATGACTTTTTGGGTACATAAAAAACATGCTCTTTATAAAGAAAAAATTGATAAGTTGAACTTAATCAAAATTAGAAAAACATACTTTTCAAATAACACTATTAAGAGAATTAAAATACAAGCTATAGACTGAGGGAAATATTCTCAAATCGTATACCTGATTACTTGTACTTGCGTGTCCAGACTATTTAAAGACATCTCAAAATCCAATAGTGAAGAACAAAACAAATAAAAAATGAGGAAAAGATTTGATGAGACATTTCACTAAAGAAGATACAAAGAGGGAGCATAAACATACGAAAAGATGCTATGTCATTACTCATTAAGGAAATGGACATAAAAACCACAATGAGATAGTACTACACACCTATTGGAATGGTTAAAATTAGAAATGCTAACCATATCTAGTGTTAGTATGTGGAGAAAAGAAGGTAAATATTAGGAGTATGTGGGGGAGAAACAGAACTCCTTTGTTATGATGGCCAACTCTTTTCCTCTATTGTCTCCTACAGTGTCCTTATACTGGCATACAACCATAATGGAAGCCATTATTTGGTATCCTATACACAACCCTAGTGTATAGGATATACTTTTAATACATTAAAAGTATATTATATATTAATATATACTATTTTATATATCATGTAATATTAATTATAGTTATATTACATATTTTCATATGTATTTTTAAAAAATCATTGCTAGACTCTTCTTTCCTTTGTATAGATACATGTTGCCACCTGGTATCATTTCTCTTTATGAAAAAGTTTCTTTAAGATTTCTTGGAGTATAGGTCTATTGGGAACAAGTTTTCATGGCTTTTATTTGAATGAAACTATTTTTTTTAATTAAAATCAGGAACTTTTTTTTTTTTAAAGATTTTATTTAGTTATTTGACAGACAGAGACCACAAGTAGGCAGAGAGGCAGGCAGAGAGAGAGAGGAAGGGAAGCAGGCTCTCCGCTGAGCAGAGAGCCCGATGCGGGGCTCGATCCCAGGACCCTAAGACCATGACCCGAGCCGAAGGCAGAGGCTTAACACACTGAGCCACCCAGGCGCCCCAGGAACTTTTTTTTTAAAGATTTTATTTATTTATTTGACAAACAGAGATCACAGGTAGGCAGAGAAGCAGGCAGAGAGAGAGGAGGAAAGAGGCTCCCTGCTGAGCAGAGAGCCTGACGTGGGGCTTGATCCCAGGACCCTGGGATCATGACCTGAGCCATAGTCAGAGGCTTTAACCCACTGAGCCACCCAGGCTCCCCTGAATGAAACTATTTTATTTCTCATCTTTTTCTTTTCCATTGACATATAATGGACATTCAGTTGATATCACTCTTTTTTTTGTGTGTGTATAGTTCTAGAAATATAGAGAGTTATGTAACTCTCACCACAATGAAGTTCTGGAATAGTTCCATTACCCCACCGCCATCTTCGTAGGCTCTTTGAAATCATTTTAAAGGATATATTTTGCTAGATAACAGTTTTAGATAAACAGGTACTCTTTTTTCCCCCTTTCATTTGTTTAAAGATATCATTCCGTTGTTTTCTGGTTTGCATAATTTTTTTTAAAAAGTCTTCTCTTTGGTCTTCTGGTCATTTCTCTGCACATTTGTGTCTTTCCTCCTCTGGTAGCTTTTGAGGTTCTTCTTTCTATTCATGGTTTTCAAAAATTTTGTTAAAATGTGATATATCTTGGAATGTGTGCATGCATGTTTATACTATTCAAGTTCCTTGATATTTTTGGATCTGTGGGTTTACAGTTTTTCACCAAATTTGGAAATTTTCAGCCACGGTATTTTCAAATATTTTTATGTCTCCCTAATCTCTCTGATTCCTCTAAGAGACCAAGTCTGTGTATGTTAGACTGTTCAATATATTATATGAGTCATAGAGGCTCTTATAATTCTTTTCAATCTTTTTTTCTCCTTGTTTCATATTGGTTTGAGTCTATTGCTGTGTTTTCAAGTTCTCTGATATTTTTATTCTGTAGTGTTTTATCTGCCAGTCCCATACAGCAATATCTTAATTTCAGATATTGTTTTAATCTATAACAATTCCATTTTTTTAATATCTTCAGTTTCTCTCCCCACTGTCTTCATGTTTTTAGTTAATTTTTGCTCAGAGGTGTAATAGCTATTTAACATCCTTGTCCATTATCATTTCTTTCATTTCTTTGTCTTTTTCTAATGATTTTTTTTCTTGGCTATTGGTTACCTTTTTCTGATTCTCAGCATGTTTAAAATATTTTGGCTAGTACCTGGACTTTATGAATCCTATACTACTGTTTTGACAGTTAATTTTGGCAATTGAGTTATTGTGGAAAAATTTATGAACTTGACCCTGTTTTTAAGATTTTCTAGGATGTATCTAGAGTACTCTTCATTCTAGGGATAATTAAGCCATATTTCTGAGATAGGACTCTCTTGAGGCCTCCACCAAATGACTTGGCTAATCACTGAGGATGCTACTCTCTGGTTAGACTTTAGACAACTGCCTACCTTAGGTGAGCTTTGCCATTCTTTTTTTTTTTTTTTAAGATTTTATTTATTTATTTGACAGAGAGAGATCACAAGCAGGCAGAGAGGCAGGTAGAGAGAAAGGGGGAAGCAGGCTCCCCACCGAGCAGAGAGCCCGATGCAGGGCTTGATCCCAGGACCCTTGGATCATGACCTAAGGCGAAGACAGAGGCTTAACCCACTGAGCCACCCAGGTGTCCCTGCCATTTTTTAAAATTTTATACCTTACTGGTATTTTTGGCCAAGTGTTTTTGGAATTCTACTGTATGTACATATTACTAAGTATTCAGCAATGACTAAAGAGAATCCCATGCAGATTTCTGAAGCTCTCTTTCTACATAGCCCCCCCCACCAATAACTTTCCTACCAGTTCAGTCACTTAAGCTTCCCTAAACCCTAGTCTCTATCTACTCAGCTGAATGAGACTAGCAGGCTTTTGTTTGCATTCTTGCCTCTGTCTCTGAATACAATCTAGACAGTGTATCCAGGCAAGAAGTTAGTAAAATTATACTCATTTTTCATTTCTTTCGGGGATCACGTTCTAGTGCTACCTATTGTCCAATATGTGAAACCAGTTGTTTGATATATTATATATAGTTTTTTAGTCTTTTACAGTGGGAGATTAAGTTCAGCTTCTCTTGCTTCTTCATGTCCAGAATAAGTTAATGCAACTTCTATGTTAATGATCTTCCAGTGGCTTCAAAGTGAAAACAATAACAACAACAACAACAACAACAACAACAACAAACACATCCGCACAAATAACCTTGCCTTGGCCTGCAAGAACCTGCATGTTCTGGCTTTGGGTCTCTCTCCAACAGCATATTCCAACATTTGGTTCTTCTCTCCATTAGCTATGACCAAAATGCTGGCCTTCATTGTTCCCTGAGCACACTGAACATGCTGTAGGCTCTGAGAACTTAAGGTACTTTCTGAGAATTTAAGGTACTTTCTACCTGGAATGTTTTTTCCCAGATACCGTCAAGGCTCACTTCCTCAATTTACTGAGGTCTCTACCTGAAGTTACTTGATCAGAGACCTTCTAATACTTCACTACTGCCCACTCTCTTTTCACTGCCTTTTCCCTACTTTGCTGATATTTTTCTCTTAATGTTTTTCACCATCTGATAGTATATTATAACTCATTTATATTTTTCTCTCTCTCTCACTAGAATATATGCTGGTTGAGGAACTAGAGTCTTTTATATTTGTTGTATTCCCTATGGGTATGTAGTAGTTCCATAATCACTTTTCCTTTAAAGAAATAATAAAATTTCTTGGATACATACCACCTGATACCTGATACTGCTCTTCCATTGCTGTTTTGGGTATGTGACTTAAAGTATAAGAAGTAAATCAATCAAGATGTCTTTCTTAGAACAGAAAGCTTTCCAAAATGTGGGTACCTAATTAATTTTTTTGTTGAGACCTCATATTTTTAACTTTTCTGTGACCTTTATAAATATAACTGTTGTTCTTCCTCCTTCTGATGTTCCAATGTGGGTTATAACTAATGTTAATTATAAGAATGTGTTCTGTTTTTTTTTTAATTTTTATTTTTTTTCAGCATAACAATATTCATTATTTTTTGCACCACACCCGGTGCTCCATGCAATCCGTGCCCTCTACAATACCCACCACCTGGTGCCCCCAACCTCCCACCCCCGCCCCTTCAAAATTCTCAGATCGTTTTTCAGAGTCCATAGTCTCTCATGGTTCACCTCCCCTTCGAATTTCCCTCAACTCCCTTCTCCTCTCCATCTCCCCTTGTCCTCCATGCTATTTGTTATGCTCCACAAATAAGTGAAACCATATGATAATTGACTCTCTCTGCTTGACTTATTTCACTCAGCATAATCTCTTCCAGTCCCGTCCATGTTGCTACAAAACTTGGGTATTCATCCTTTCTTTTTTCTTTCTTTTTTTTTTTTTTTTTTTTACAGCTTTATAAACATATATTTTTATCCCCAGGGGTACAGGTCTGCGAATCGCCAGGTTTACACACTTCACAACATTCACCATAGCACATACCCTCCCCAATATCCATAACCCCACGCCCTCTCCCAACCCCCTCCCCCCGTCAACCCTCAGTTTGTTTTGTGAGATTAAGAGTCACTTATGGTTTGTCTCCCTCCCAATCCCATCTTGTTTCATTTACTCTTCTCCTACCCCCTCAACCCCCCATGTTGCATCTCCTCTCCCTCATATCAGGGAGATCATATGATAGTTGTCATCATCAAGACAGCATGGTACTGGCAGAATGTGTTCTGTTTTAAAAGTTGTTCTAGTAAGTACTGCTTGTGCTAATTTCAAATTAGGCTCATTTCACCTTTACTGCTTTTTTAAAAAAAATTTATTTATTTTTTAAATTTTTTAATGTTTACTATTATTTATTTTTATTAGTCGTATTATTCTGCATAGAGATTTACACCTTTCAAAGCAGTTGCACTGCCTTCACAAGACCTAACAATTTCAAATCACTTTTTAAAAAGGAACAGGGCTTACAGCATAACATATTAAGTGATAATAATACCTTTATATATGTGTGTTTATATATGTGTGTTTACTTATTTTTTTTTATTTTCTTATAAACATATATTTTTATCCCCAGGGGTACAGGTCTGCGAATCGCCAGGTTTACACACTTCACAGCACTCACCATAGCACATACCCTCCCCAATATCCATAACCCCACACCCCCCTCCCAACCCCCCTCCCCCCATCAACCTTCAGTTTGTTTTGTGAGATTAAGAGTCACTTATGGTTTGTCTCCCTCCCAATCCCATCTTGTTACATTTATTCTTCTCCTACCCCCTTAACCCCCCATGTTGCATCTCCTCTCCCTTTACTGCTTTTTGAGTACATCTTCAAACACTGCTCTTAGAGTCTCTGCCGCTTACAGAGATATAAGAAAAGCTCCACAAATGATCAGTGAGTGTTCAGGATGAAACTCGAACTCACTTGCCTTAGTTTGGTACAAACCCTGAGGTAAAGTTTACTTTCACAATTCCCCTGAAAGACTAGGCTAAAACTATCCTGAAATTTTATTTTCTTTTGGCCTTTTTTCCTTCTACATCCACTCCTTCTCCAGTTTCTTCTGACAGGAGATCTTTAGGAAAATAGGGTTCATATGAATCCTTATCTAGTCTGAAGGTATATTTGCCAGGATAGAGTAGTGTTATAGTGCCTTAACAAACAATCCCCAAACCTCAGTGGCTTAATATATGAGGTTTGTTTCTTCTTGATGTTACATGTTTATCATAGGCCGGTTGGAGGGGGGCAGTGTTTTTATCTATATAACACTCTGGGACCTGGTCTGATTCTGTGAGTCAGAGACCCAGCAGGAAGCAGATGGCATATTTAAATTAGTATAATTCAAGGAATATTTAATCAAGAGTCAGTGTGCTAAGGTGTGCAGAGTGTAAAGGGATCACAGGAGATAGTGCAGGATTAGCAAAGTTGAAGCTGTCTTTCACCCACCCTACCTGGAATATGAGGCTTCGTTGATTTCCAGAGATGGAAGATAGATTGAGAAATCAAGTGAAGACTTTACATTTATGCACCCCCAAAATAATGTACATCAAATTTGCTCACACTTTATTGGCCAGAGCTTGTCATATGGACCCACCTGAGGGTGAAAGGGGCCAGAAACAGACATTTCCAACCCTTATGGTCTTATTTCTTTTAAATATAATTGATATTGGCATATCTAATATGCAGACCACAAAGTAAATTCCTTTCCAGGAAGTTGATACTTATTACAGAAATTGTGCATTTTCAAACATACTTATCAACTTTTTGAACTTTTATCAGTCTTTAAAGTTAGGTGCCTTCAGCTGTCAAGTTATTATAATCTCTATTTTTGATCAGTATAATTTTTAATTTTTGATTGGTGTCATAACTGAGCATGGCAGATAGGATTCTGGGTAAAATTAATAATTAAACATTTTAAATTAAAGGATTTATAAAGTAACTTTCTTTTTATATGATCAAAGTGACAACTTGTTGACAGATAACTGTTACATGCCCTCCAATCTGATGAAATGATCTTTTTGAAGGAAAAGAACACATCACATCAGTTCATGTAGTTCATGTTTAATATATATGCATTCAATATTTGATATTTTATTTTCAACATATGGCTCCAGAAAATAGCCATATATTTCTCATAAATAAATAACAAAGATAATAAATGTATCTGTCAGGACAGGTTAGATTATGCTGTGGTAACAAACAACTCTAAAAATCTCATGGATTAAAGTAACAAAGGTTTATTTCTTCTTGATGATACATGAACAGTACAGAGTAGCCAGTAGATAGATTAGGTCTACATCAGCCTCATTCAGAGACCCAGTATGAAGTAGATACAAAGTAGATTCGGTGTCTAGCTGTGCTGTCATGCTTGCAAAGATAGAAAAATGAAATAAGGATAATTGCACAATAACTCCTAAATGTTTCCAGCTAGAAGTCATATATATTACTTGCACTCATATTTCATTGGCCAGTGTCAGTCACATGACGACATTCACTTTAAGAGGTAGGGAAATGCAATTCTGCTCTTTCAGTGGAAGGAAAACTGAAGTACTTGGTGTGAACCAGGCTGAGGGACTGCCACACTAAGATGTGAAAATTTTCTGAATATATTGAGAAGTGCTCTTACCATTTTGGACAACTAAAAAATTCATTAAAGTTCAGGTAGTCCTATTTAAATTGGGGCTTAAATATATATTTCTAAAAAGAGGTTTATTCATCTTATGAACTGAGTATAAAAATAGCACAGAGAATATTTTACCTTTTAAAATAAGTTGGGACCACGTTTATTTATGTCAATAATTTTGTCCTAAAACTGGACCACTCTAAACCCTGCATGAAAATGAGGTACATAGTGCTTTAGCAATTTTTCTTACCATGAAAAGGAAATTATTCTTTTGTTGAGGCCAAATCAACCAATAAAATGATATGGGAATAGAGAAAAAGAAAGAATTTATCTGTCTAGGGAAATCATGAATTGTTCATAAAGGGTACAGATTTTCAATTTAAACAGTCAGGATTACAGTGGTGGGTTTTGGCCAGTAGTACATATTTGCTTTAAATTTTCATTTTTAAACTACTTTACTGAGGTATGGTTGATGTGTGGAAAGTTGTACATATTTAATGTATACAACTTGATGAGTTTAGATACAGGTATGTACCTGTGAAACCATTCCCACTATCTATACCATCACCTCCAAAAGTCTCCTTCTACCCTCTTTTTTATTATTATGTTTTTGTATGTGATAAGAACACTTAAGATTTGGTCTCTTAAGCAAAATTTTCAGATATGTAATACATTATTGTGAACTAGAGGCACTGTGCTGCATAGTAGATCTCTAGGACTCATTCACCTAGCATAACTGAAACTTAGTATCCATTGATTAATACCTCTCCATTTCTCCCTCCCCCAAATTACTGGAAACTACCCATCCACTCTGCTTCTGTGAGTTTGACTATTTTATATTCCTCTTTATAAGACTTATAGTCTTACAGTATGTATCCTTTTTTCTCTAGCTTATCTCATTTAGCATAATCTGTGTTGTTACTAGTGGAAGATTTGCTTCTATTTAAGGATGAATACATTCCACTGTATGTATATACCACATTTTCTTTATCCATTTATCCATCAGTTAACATTCAGGTTGCTTCTATGTCTTGGCTGTTGCAAATAGTGTGGCAGTGAACACAGGAGTGCAAATATCCCTTCAAGATGCTTATTTCAGTTTCTTTGGATATATAGTTAGATGTGGGATTCATGGATCATATGGTAGCTCTATTTTTAATATTTTGAGGAACATCCATACTATTTTCCATAGTGACTGCACCAGTGCTATTGCAACTTTAATGCACCCTTCAAAAAATAACAGTTAAAACTCAGATACAGTGCTACGTTCCTTTCTAAACTTTTTATTTCTAATAATTTAGATTTACAAGGAAATGGCAGATTGTATAGAGTTCCCATGCTCCCCAAACCTAATTTCCCATATCTTATATTAGTATGGTATAGTTGTTACAAATGATGAAACAATATTAATTATTATTAACTAAATTTTGTTTTTTATTAAGATTTCCTTCATTTTTTCCTAAGAGCCTTCTTCTCTTACAGGATCCCACCCACTGGGCTCTATAGCATTGTTATGGCTCTATAGCATTGTTTGAGCTGTGAAATTTTCTCATACTTGCCTAGCTGTTGATGACCTTAACAGTTTTGATGAGTATTGATCAGGTATTTTATAGAAGGACCACAAATGGGATTTCACTGGTGTTCTTCTCATGATTAGATTGGAGTTAGGGTTTTGGGGAGGAAGACCCCAGAAGTAAAGTGGCATTATCATTAAATCATATCATTATTATCAAATGGTATTAAATCATATCAAGTCATGATATATCAACATGATTTATCACTCTTGATGTTGACCTTGATAACACTGGCTAAGATAATATTTGTGAGGTGTCTTCGCTGTAAGAAGTGAAGACAAATCTTCTTTTCATTCTTTTCCCCTTGGAATGAAATTCTCATGGACGGTTCACATGTAGGAATGGTTATGTATGCTTCTATCCTTGACTATTAGTTTGAGATTCTTTTGCATGGGAAATTTGTCTCTTCTCCATATATTTATTTTTGCTGTTATTTATGCATGTCAGTAAAGACTTATGTATATATATTTTATATTTAAGGTTATAATCCATTGCTACTTGATTTATTGTGTTGGTCAAATTGTTTCAGCTTTGGCTGCTGGGAACTCTATCAGTTGGCTTCTTTGTCCCTTTAACATAGACCTGTTATTACGAAGGTTTTTGTTTTGATTTGGTTTTGGTTTTATTTCTGTTTCAGCATTTCTTTAGTGTCTGGCACTAAAAGATGTTTCTGATGCCTATATATCCTTCTCCATTCCTCGGATTCATTATATCTCCAAGGAGAGCCTGTGTTTTGTTTTTGTTTGTTTGTTTATTTTTTTAAATGGTGTTAGTAACCAAGAGCTTAATGCCAGATGAGCTCCTTGTTAATGGAGTGTTATTGCTTTTAGGACTTGTTTTTTGTTTTTTGTTTTTTAAGGGTCGAGGGTCAGAGGGAGAGAGAGAGAGAGTGATCCTTAGCAGGCTCCACACCCAGCACAGAGCCCAATGTAGGGCTCAATCTCAGAATGCTGAGATTATGACCAGAGTTGAAATCAAGGGTCAGGTGCTTAAGCGACTGAGTCACGTAGGTGCCCCACTTCTAGGACTTTTTAACTGACTGAGAAGGGAAGTATGTGAGCACACTAACCTGTACATACACACATATTTATAATATTTCTAATTGTAACCATTTGTATCCATATACAGATGTCACCAGCTAAACTGATGTCACCAACTCTAATCCGTTATCCCATGGATCATTCTAGCCTTTTCTTCTTGCTTATCCGTACCTCTCACTTCAGTAGTCGCTGCCACTCTCTGTAACACTTAGTTATTTAATTCTGTTACACTGTATAGTGATTCTGAATTTTTAACCTGTACTCCCATAGGAAACAATGTTATTGACTGCAGCACCGTGTGCATACACAGTTTCTTTTTGCCTTTAGTCTTACAGGTTTCACCCACTTCCAAAGTTATTTAATTCTGCATCTTATTCTACCCACCTCTTACGTAAGTTGTTCCCATACATTTGTCAAACAGTAAGTTTTATTTTTGGTCACATTCTATATTATATTTTTAGAACCCCAGCCTCCTAATTATTGGTATATTTTAAGGTTCACTCTATGTTCTATAATTGTATGCACTTGGGAAGATGTGTACCTGTCATGTATCCACTATTCATACATATCATACATAAACATTACCCTGTGCTTCACCTAGTCTCCCCTCAGCCTCTGAATCTAGACCAACAGCTGATCTGCTTATCATCTCTGTAATTCTACTTTGCCAGAATGTTATATAAGATCATATAGCATGGGGTGCCTGGGTGGCTCCGTAGGTTAAGCCTCTGCCTTCGGCTCAGGTCATGATTTCAGGGTCCTGGGATCGGGCCCCGCATCGGGCTCTCTGCTCAGCAGGGAGCCTGCTTCCTCCTCTCTCTTTGCCTGCCTCTCTGCCTACTTGTGATCTCTCTCTCTCTGTCAAATAAATAAATAAAATCTTAAAAAAAAAAGATCATATAGCATGCACCTTTTTCAGGCAGACTTCTTCCACTTACCAACATGCATTTAAAATCCATCCATGTCTTTGTATGACTTGACAGTTCATCCCTTTTCTCATTGAATAATATTCCATTACATGTAAGTATTCTTGTCCGTTTATGGTTCCAGCAATGTCTGCTCTGGTAAACAATGTCAGCTGTCTTTCTGGATGCATTCACTGCAGATATGTTAAGTATATCATTAAATTTGATGAGGATTCTATTAATCAGTCTCATTATATTTCAAACTGTATAAAGCATATCCAGAAATAAAAACCCAAATAAAAATAGTGAATAATTTGTAGGTACATTTTATTTAGAGTTATTGAGAACTGACTGCCTGTATGATTTTACTCCTGTCCAAGTCCTTTGAAAATATTGATTAGCTGTACTGTTGATAACATAAAATGCAGCTTTAAGATGAAATGCATGCTTTATGATTTCTTTGTTCTGTACCACCCAATTGTTTGCTAACTTGATTTGTTGCTATTTGATTCATTTGCTTAATCAATAAATCCATGTCACCTGCCGGAACCTGGAGTTCACAGGATTCTACAGTGCTTATGCTGACATAGAAATTACTAACAATTTTTACCAAGAAGGGCAGCCATATGAAAATTTGTTAAAGATTCATCGAACTCAACTTGCATTTATCTCAATTGATCGATTACACTTACACCAGCAATTTTCACATTTGTTATAATACACACAGAAAAGAAAAATAGCTAAGGGTATAAATTAGTTCATATTTGCTCTAACTACAAACATGAAAGGGAGTACATTAAAGCTAATCATCCTTCTATTACCTTGTCATTGCCACAATTTTACTGATACATGATGTGAAATGTAAAACAGAGAGCTTTGGGAACATGGTAATAATGGAGTGTGTGAACGATCAGCTTGTCTTTCTGCTTGCCTCAGCATCCTTTGGGCTCCTTAAATCTGGTTCTAAAACATACCATTTGGGCCTTTCAGAAGAAAAATAAAGCTGGGCTTGAGAGGTAGTGAACAATGGAACTTATAAAATGTTAGTATTCTCAAACATTGTATTGTATAAAGATCAGAAATTCACTGTCTCAACTGCATAAAACATTAGCTATTTAAG
This sequence comes from Lutra lutra, assembly GCF_902655055.1. Classification (NCBI taxonomy): domain Eukaryota; kingdom Metazoa; phylum Chordata; class Mammalia; order Carnivora; family Mustelidae; genus Lutra; species Lutra lutra. The sequence goes on along the minus strand of NC_062294.1, from coordinate 24,869,771 downwards.
AGGCTACATACCTATCTCAAAAATTAGAAACGAAATAGCAACATCTAGTAACAATTATTAGCAGAATCCCATTTAACTGAAAATATGTGTATTAGTATTCAAACTTCTTGAAGACATAATTTTCTTAGGATAACTTCTTGCCAGGAAGTGGAAGCAAGATGAGGTTTGTAATAGACGAGATTAAGTAGATAACCAGCAGTCAGACCCTAGCAGGGCACTGCAGATAGATAGACTTTCATTCTGAATAAAATGTGGGGGCATTGGAGGATTCTGAATAAAGCAGCTGCAGTTTTTGTGGGACAGTTGGAGTGCTATTTTGAGAATGGAGTATAGGGGAAGGGGTAGGAAGTGGTACATCACTTAGAAGCTGTTGCCATTTAATTGAGATGAGAGATGATGGTGGCTCTGACAAAGGAAGTAGTGGTTAAAGTGGGGAGGATTAGACTCTGGATGTGAGACTGAGATAGATATCTATATCTGAGATGTGTGTATATATGTGTGTGTGTGTGTGTGTGTGTGTGTGTGTGTGTGTGTATGGCTATGGAATATATATATCCCATATATCTATTATGTCAAATAAACAAACAAAATCTTTAAAAAAAAGATCATATAGCATGCGTATATATATTTGGCTATGGAATCAAATTCAGACTCCATGTAAGGACTTACCTTCATTCTGAAGAACTCTCAGGCAGTGACCATGTGTGTCTCAATAAATACTGATGTGTAGCTTTTCAGCATTTTAGGAAGCCCATTTTTCTCTTCTGGGTGGAAAAATCCATGTCATTTGACAAAAATGTAAGGTAAATATAGAAATAAATGCAAAGAAAAAAAGCTGAGCAATGATATTCTAAGAAGACTATTCTTTCTGAAGGCTGTGCCATGAACCCACTCTTTGTTAGATGAAGCAAGTTTTAGAATTGTGTTCAGAAGATACCAATGCCAGACTGAGTCTTAGAGTGTATTCAAAAGAATTGAAAGATGAATTAAAGAAAGATGGCCTTCTCAACAGGAGATCTTATTTTTGTTCATATTTTGCTGTTCTACCCCCAAAATCATTTTATGGGCCACATGTGGGATGAGTTCTGGTCTACATGAATGGCTGCCCACAGCATCAGTGTGCAGCTGTATGTGACCCCAGGGTTCCCCACATGTTTTTCTCTCTGAAGTCTGCATAGCACTCATCAATGATGAGTGTTAGGATTTCTTTCAATTCCTTCTCTGGCCTTTTATTTGTTGACTTGTCCTTAGTCATGCTGTATTTGCAGTCTCTTCATGGGTCTCCAAAAAATTCCCTTATCATTTACTCCTGTATCCTAACCATTTACAGTGAGAAATTAGTTTTAGCTTACTTTTAGTCAATAAATTCTTGTTTTTTGTGATAGAAGATAATTTCATAAGAGGTTATACATTTTTAGCAACTTGTAATCAAATGTAAATTACACTTTTTTAAAAATCTATTTCCTAACATTTATTTTTTTTACAAACTGAACTTCAAAAATGGGATCAATCAAGATTTCCCTCATCTGAGTTTACATATTTTCTGTCCCAAAGGCAAATAATACATTGATTTAGTGAGAACTGACAAACAGAATCTTGAGGTTTTTCTTAACTGCAAAAATTTTTAGGCACACTTGCTGAAAAGTATATGAAATAAAAATATGGACTCAGAATAAGAAATCTGATACATACATTTGTTACATAGTATATTTTACATTGGGTAATTTAGTTTTTATTAAGTAACCATTTCCCTTCAATTAAGTATTGTTTGCATGTATTGGTATCAGAATCACTTCTTACTGGCCTCACATCATTTTATATTCATCATTCATGAGACTACCCATCATACTAAAATGTGTTTCCCTGCTGACATTTGAATTTAGAAATTGAAACAGATGATTGAAAGGATTAAAAATAACTGGAACTATCTCATGAAAAAATGCCAGAATGTTTTAAAATGTTTGTATTTTTTCTCAAACTAAAAAAATCCTTGGGAAGAAATAGTGTGTGTCTTACTACTATGTCCACAGTGCTTAATGCAATGCCTAGTACAAAGTAAATCCCAAATCAGAATTTATTCTCTGCAGTGAACAGTTGTTCATTGATTGAATGAATGAATACTTAAGTAGTAGTTGGCGTGTATACACAAAATAATTTAGAGGAATATTTGTTTTCTTCCTAACCCCATTCAGACTGTATTCCTTTGGGTTAAAAAGAAGAAGAAGAAAAAGAAACGAAAAAAAAAAATGTTTGCATCACATTCATGGTGAATCAAGTTTGCAAAAAAGATCTCTCTTAGCCAAAAAATGAAAATAAAAAGAGCCATTTCTCCAGCCATGTGAAATTCATGCATCCTTCATGTTTTCAGAGATAAATAAATGTATTTATTCTAGTTACTTACTTCTGTACATGAAACTCTGACAAAACTATAGCCATTTTACCATATGTCATGATTTTGTGTGTTAGAAATTCAGGTGGGGCCCTGCTGGGTGATTTTTCTATCCTCTATGGTATTGTCACATATTTTTCAGTGGTATTATTATGGCATATGGTCTGAAGGGCCCAAAACAATGAAATTCACAGGTCTGATGCCTTGACAGGGATGGCTCATGACTCCATCAGGGTAATCTCAGGGTCATCAGACCGCCCATATGGTAGCTTAAGACTTCAAGCATGAGTTTTCCAACAACCAAGGCAGAAGCTGCATAACCGTGGATGCCTTAGCCTCAGAAGTCACTGTGCCACTTCTGCCTTATTTTAATAGTCAGCTACAAGACTGCCCAGATTCAAAGGGAGGGGACTTATCTACCTCTCACTGGGAGGCATGTCAGAGAATTTGCAATGATGTTTTATTTTTTTAAAGATTTTATTTATTTATTTGACAGAGAGAGCAATCACAAGTAGGCAGAGAGGCAAGCAGTGGGGAGAGGAGGAAGCAGACTCCCTGAGCAGAGAGCCTGATGCGGGGCTTGATCCCAGGACCCTGAGATCATGACCTGAGCTGAAGGCAGAGGTTTAATTCACTGAGCTACCCAGGCGCCCCTGCAATGATGTTCTAAAACTAGTGGTTTATCTCTAACATTAGATAGATCTTTTGAAATATAATTATCATATTAAACACTCTGATTGTATCAAAATGTTACCTATCTGTAAACATAAAATAACATTAGCCAAATTTTGCATCAAACTGTCAACTATCTTTTATTTTAGAACTGTGAAACCTGAAGTCACATGGTTCTGAATCCTTCCTAGAATAACGGAATTCAAGGTAGAAGATAAAGCCAGTCTGTACACAAAAAAAAGAGTCATGAGAAACCACATTATGTTGTTGAACTGTCTGAGGCCGCCATGACCGCAGTTGTGAGCCAAACAAATCCCTAAGTAATCTTAGATCTGTTGCAGAGATTATGCAAGAAAGTTTTTCTGCTCATCTCCTTGGGTGAAAGACAGGCTTTGCCTAATCGTGGGTTTAGGTGGCTCAGCCTAGAGACATTTATATGCCTTCTGTATTTCATCCTAAAAGCATGAGAATAATATACTTTGAATGAGTAGATATAAGGACAGTATAGAGCAAACTGACTACTTTACAAACCAAACACTGGGAAGGGGTAAGGGAAGGAGGGAAGAGCTAAATTTGAAATGTTAGACATTATCAGTGGATCTAGAGTAGAAAAAAAATTTGTTTGTAACTCTTAGAGTAATGAGTTGACTCAAAAGGGGAAAAAGACAATTATTAATTCTCTCATATGTCTATTCATGAAGAGTTTAATTTAGGATTAATGGTTTGGCCTCTGAAATCAGGGCAGCAGATGGCCTAATGTTCAAATACTGGGTCCAATTACCATCACTGTGTCCTTGGGCAAGTTCCATAACCCATCTGACTTGCATTTGTCTCACCAATAGAGTTGAGATGGAAATAGCCTAAAGTTGATGGGATTTTGATTAAATAAATTTTATAATATATGTATTAATAAAGAGAAAAGCAGTTTCTGACATCCAGGAGCTGGCCTGGTCCTATCCGCTAAGGCTTGGTGTTGCTACACTTTATTTGAGCACTCACTGCTAGACCCTGTTGTTCTTCTGTGGAACAAACACAATTTTAGAGAATATCAACATCAGACAAGGCCACTCTGTGGTCATGATGGCCCAAGAGGAAAATAAGACCTCTCCATTATCAAGTCTAAAAACTGACCAAATATGAATATTGCCAAAGGCACCAAATACCAAGCATTGTATTCTCCTCGCTAGTATGAATGGCTGCTGCTGCTTTTTTTTTTTTTTTTTAAACCAAATACAGTGTTAGGCTCCCTTTATTAGTTCTCCTTTCCTAAAGGTGAGGTTTATTGAGAATCTTTATCATAGAACTATCCCTGATTTCTGACATCCCTCAACCCAGTGCAAGGCCCAGCTTCTTTGGACCTACCCCAAGCCAACCAGAGCACAAATCCTATAATAGGTCCTACCTACCACAATTCTATTGAGCTATCCCATGCTTCCCCATGGGGTGCATTCTCCTGTGTTCTGAATAATAAACTGACTTTTTCAAGCATAGCCAGGGTCCTGGTGGTTTTTGATTGGAGGACTGTATGTAGAGTGCTTAATGGAGTAATTATCAATAAATGTTAGCTGTTATTATTCCTAGCAGCAGAACTGGCATAGTTAATACTGTATCCTCCTTTTTTCTTCCTTCCTTTCTGTCTGTGAGAATATATTACACATATATTATGTACCATAATCTGTAGTTGCAGGAAAGATACTGTTTTAGGAAGTGATGCTTTAGGAAGGAAGAAAGAACGTATTAGGACAGAAAATGTAAGGAATGGAACTGTGTATCAGGTATGGAATTATATAAGCACATGGTGCATATTAGGGAGACTGGAAGTCTACCCTAAATATTTTTTTCCAGGAAAATTTTCAGTTAAAAGACTTCATCTGATATATTAAGAACACTAATTGTAGTCAATGAATTACAAATAACTACATAGACTAAATGATAGTCTGTTGCTTTTTCCAGAAACAAAGTTAGTTCTAATTAAAAATTTATGGTGATTTATGTTTGGGGAATTTGAAGGCAGTTCAAAGTCAATGGCAATTTATCCTACTACATGATCAGTATCATTGATTGTGTTATCAGCATATTAGCAAATGCATTCAAAATTTCCTAATATTCATGCAGCTTTAAAGCTTTACTAAGAAGCTTGGTTAAATTACATTGAGAAGAATAGGATGTTCTTAATTGGGGCATTCCAGTTAATGTACTAGTTTGCATGGTTAGATGATTTTCAGATAGTTTGCATAAGTTAAAGAATCTAAGACATGTTAAACACTATGCCAACACATCTTCAATAAAAATTACAATATTTTAAAAATTGGTATATTCACAATGGGGCATGGTTTTCACAGTGATGGAGTTTTGATACATACGGTTGCAAAAGCTCCCCATTTGATTCATACTTCCAGATCCTTACCTTTAGGCTTGTGGAAACAACACCAGATTGGACTCAAACCCACCTGAATTTTTAATCCTGACCCTGTTACTTACCTTGGGGCAACTTTAGCCATTTTGTTAAACTGTCTGCCTCATAGATATCTTAAATGAAAAGTTAAGACTGTGGTATTCAGTATGCAAACTGATCATGTCAACTGAGAAAAAGAATGTTGCATTCTCAGGATTTAGTGTTGCCCACTTAAGACTAGTTATCTTTCTCTAAAAAATAGAAGCATGTGAGATTCTAAGATTAAGTGTCAGCTACCTTGATCACGGTAAATCCATGTTCCCATCTGACCAGCATCGGCAATATTTTTGACCTAAGTGACTTAACAGATTTCTAAGAAAGTCTGTACATCCTTGGAGGCCCAGAGATCCAGATTGGAACACCTTATTACAAGGCTCTAAAGTATTTTTCATGAGTTGGTAAGTTCCTTGGTAGTGGGGAGACTTTTCTTTGCATCACTATTGTTCAGTTTAGTGCACCACTCATTGTAGACAATCCATGTGTAAAAGCACAGAATTGTCAACTTTAGGTTCCTTATGAATCATGTACTCTCATTACCTTGTTACTAGATGGGCCTTTTTGATCATCTGAACTCCACTTTCCTTTTGTTCATCTTTGTCCAATATCCTGGAAAAAGTTCTTCTCTACTTCACTGGTGGTAGCCTAAACAGTTAACAGGAAGTAGCATGACCTATTGGAGTGCATCCTGGATTGATGATTTGGGATGAAGCCAGTGAAACCAGTCCCTGGGCTATAAATTTCAATTCACAGATGTTTGGTGGCCTTTTATGAAGTTGAAGGTGAACTGCTTGAAGACATTTTCTCTGTACCCACTTTCTTGTTAAAAAAATGCATCATTTTTCAAAAAGGACTTTTGAAACTTCTTTATAAATGGTCCTGAGCAGGAAAGGCAAAGGTGCTCCCTGGTCCCACTCAACAAACACAAGTTGTCTAACTCCATCCAGTCTGAAAGCCATTGGCAACTGTGAATTTGTTTTCTGTTTCCTCCCCCAGACTAATTTTGTTCTTGTGAAACATCTGCTTTGCTTTTAATCTCCTGGACTAACAGGTCATTACTCATTTGTTTATGGACCAAATGATTCACATCAGTGTAAATAACTCCTATAACACTCTTCTCTCAGTTGGTGACTCTTCAACATAGCAATAATGAGTGGGATGTGTAACTTCCGCTAACCTTGTTTATTGTTTGTAGACCATGCCAACGCTTTCAGTTTATTATGATTTCTGGCAGGAAAACAGGACTTGCTGCCTTTCAACTACAGATAAGCCTACATTCTTAAGGATCTTGGTAGACGTACTTAAATATAACACTCAGAGCTGCAGAATTTCTGCATTCCACTAGCAGCTCCTGAAGTCTTTATAGTTCTAATCTGCTTTTAGAAATTATAGCTGAACCATAACATTTGGCCACTGTCTTGCTGGAACCCAAGATTCTGGATTCTGGCCAACCATACCCATTTTAAGTAAGACTCCCTGATGAGATGAATTAGGTTTTATATTTCAAGATAGGCATTCACCACAAGATGCTCTATGCCTTTTTTCCCCCAAAGGTGTTAAGAGGTTCTCTCACACCATTCCATTCCTTTATTTAAACAATATGTTATTTTCAAGATCAACATTGATTTGACTTGTTATTTAAAAAATAAATAAAATAGATTAATTGGAGTGGTAATTGGGAAAAAATAAAATAATTATGTGTGTTCTCCTATTTCCAGCAGAAAAACTTGCATGTTCAGTCCACTGATTAGTTACCCAATGTATATAAAGCTCTGAATTGTGTATAAAGTATTGAAAGAGTAATGTTATCATAGATATTTTATCACACCTGCTTTATATTCCTGTGTGACTCCATTTGTATGAAGTATCAAAACAGAAGAGTAACTCCCTCTTTGAGATATTTTGAGGGAAACCTTTTTGGGTTGATGGAAATGTTCCATAGTTCAGTCTTGCTGACAGTTACAAGGCTTTATGCATTTATAGAGACTCACCAAAGTATAAACTTTTTAAATTTACATTTTTAACAAAATAATGTTACTTTTAAAGCTGCCAAAAAAGAATAATGTTCACATCAAGCCTTTTAATACAGATTTATAACATATAGAGAACAATCCTAATATTTACATATTCCTTATTTGTATACTGTCTTTAATTTATAACAAAAGGATTTTCTGATAAATATATAATTAAAATGTTTGTTGCATGCCCACTATGGGATAGGCACTTTTGGGACTGAGAATAAAGAACTAGTGAGCAAAAGCAGACACAGTCATCATTCTCATGGAATTTATAGCTTAGACAGATCTAGAGGAATGTGAGGACAAGATTCAGGATTCCAAGATTTAGAGAGAAGGATATCCTGAAAGGGGAAAATAATGCCCATTCTTGCAGCGGCATTAATGCAGGTACTAAGCACCTACCAGAACTCGAGCTCATTCAAGAAAGTGATTAGGTCTTAGGGTTCGCTGAACCCCAAATGTATATGCCAAGGCCTGGCACAGAAAACATTCACTGTGTATTTGTCAAATGAATCCATGAGTACATAAGTGAGAGAGACAAAGCTGCTCCTAAAATACAAGAGAATAATTAAGGACATTTCAATACAAAGCATCATCTGATAAAGATCTTTTAAATAAATGGCCAGTATGTGACACAGAAATCAGATTAAAATTACCTACTGATCCCATGTATGCCTTAAAGGTCCAGAAATTCTTTTCAGCAATGATTCCAAAGGCCAGCTGGAAATGCTTAGTGTCAAAAACCTGTATGAACCTAGAATAGACACAGAAAAAATAAAACCTGAGAGGGTTGTGTGCCAGAACATTGGGAATAGGCCTGTGTTTTCATGGTTTTAATCCATCATAGCCCAGGAGAAGGTAACTCTTTGGAGCATCAACAAACAGTAGACACTCTTCGCTTTGTGTATAAAAGCATTTCACACCTCTGCCCCCTTTAGAAGAGGAGCCGAGTCGATCCTAGCCTGGAAAGCTCAGAAGCCTATAGAGCAATATTAACAGTTTCCAAGTCTTTGGTGCAGGAACAAAAATAAAATGAAGGCAAAGGCGGGCCCTGAAGGAGTTTGTTGAGTTAATGAATGATGGCCTCCTTCCCTCTTCTGATATTCAATTGAGTCACAGCAGATGGGCAGGGGCTCCACGGGAAAATGAATTATGCACATCAGACTGTTGCTACATTTCTCACAATCACATTTTCATCACTTCACCTGTTGTATATCTGGGGCTGATTAGTTATGCATCTCATCTCATATTGGCAGTCCTGGTTCAGAGATAATCTTTAATTGGTTTTTCCCTCCCGTATGGGAATCTGTTAAAGATTTTTGTCTCTTTGTTCCCTCATCAGACAAAGCGTGTGTCTTGAATTATTTTGGAGAGGCTAATGATGGTGGTTAGAACATTAATATTACTCAAGAAGCTGAGGTGGAATAATTTGTGAGAAAGGTATAGTTTAAGGGTGGAGGCTCTATTTCACAAGACATTGTTTAAACAGAAACAACAGAGTTGGCAAAAGTTACCATATCAGGGTTAGATCAGGCATTACGTTAAGTTCTTGCTAAAAGGCACATTCAGTTGATTTTTCTTTGACATCTGCACAGTTAAATGCATCGTTTTCTCTTCTTGTAACTTTAAGATCAGATAAGCATTTAATCATCATGGGAAGCAGGATTGTGTTGTGGAAAGACCTTCGTTTAGTGTTTAGGTCTGACTTTGGATGCTTATTTATTGTGTAGGTGTAGGCAAGCTATTTTACCTTTCTAAACCTCAATTTATGAATACGACTTCCACCTCCATAGGATTGATGGGAAGATAAAGCAAAACTGTATGATTAAAGTTCCTTATGATACTTGGAGGAAAAAAAAAAGACAAAGCAAAAGAACAGATCCATTCAATAAAAGGTCGTTGAACCTGGAAGGATATAGTGGAAAGTGAATTGGACAAAATAAAAGTCAATCCTTATCTGGGCTTTTCTTCAATATTAGGGGAAACAAATACATCTATGGAATTCTTTGTATTTATTACATAGAACTATCACATGTAAACAGGTAAAATATTATAAAGATATTGTTGAAATAAAGGTAAGTGATTCTCATCCCTATCCATTTGGCTCTCTCCCTCTCTCTACCAGCCACTGCATTCTGACCTTTAACTAAGCAATTTCCAAGATCATTTTCATCTCTGGAGTCCTATGAGAAAATAACAATGCATCAGTATTTTTTAATAATGTTTTGTAGTGTAGGAATGCTTCACGTTGGCCAGAGTCCAATCAGGAGAACAGAAGCCATTAGAAGGACATAAGCCACAGTAGAGAAAGTGCTGGGAATTTGTTATAAGAATGATAGAATTGCTAAGAAACCAGAAGACGACTTTGGTACAACCCAGAGATTAGCAAAAGCAAAAAGCCTATGCCAGGGACGTCTGGGTGGCTCAGTAAAACCACTGCCTTCAGCTCAGGTCACGATCTCAGGGTCCTGGGATCGAGTCCCACATCAGGCTCCTTGCTCGGCAGGGAGGCTGCTTCTCTCTCCATCTCTGCCTGCTGTGCTCTCTCTCTCTCTCTCTTTCTGACAAATAAATAAATAAATAAAATCTTAAAAAAAAAAATGTCTATGCCATCCTAGTCAGGAGGAACCAAGAGAAGGACAAGATTAAACTGGAACCAGTAAAGTAGTTGTGATGCTGTATACACCCAGCCTGAGGCAGAGAAAGAAGAGAAAATCCCTGGACATCCTGTTCCTCCTGCTCTCCAGTCTCTTGGTTCAGTCTCTGAACATAGCTAAAAGTCACCTGATCTGGGAGCCTGCAGAGATAGCTCCTTTGTCACCCAGGGACCAGCAGAAAAGGAGCAAGAGGTAGATCAGAGGGCAAACAGGTCATGGCCTGTTTGCCCTAATCAGTTGATCCACTAAAGGTAGAAAATTATTACTTATTATAGACTTTAGTTGAATGAGTGAGTTACCCCAAGACCTCCCACATCCAAGTGGTCCCAAATCCTAGTGGTCACCTCATGCTTATGTATTACCAGCTGGGTAAATACATGTAGACATTGCCACCACATTTACTGCTCTTTTGCTATCATTATATTGTGGTTCAGGAATAAGCCCATGCAACTCATAGAATATTGGTTGATGATTATCTCTTTTAACTTATTTGTATTTGTTTTTATTCTGTAACATACTAACATGGCAAGGCAATGGGTTGTTGTTGTTGTTGTTTTTTAATATTTATTCATTTTAGAGAGAAACTGACAGCACACCAGGACAGTGAGGGAGGGGCAGAGGGAGAGGAAGAGAAAGGCTCAAGCAAACTTTGTGCTCAATGTGGAGCTCCAAGCAGGGCTTGATCTCATGACCCTGAGATCATGAAGTGAGCTGAATCCAAAAGTTGGACACTCAACTGATTGTGCCACCCAGGTGCCCCACAAGGCAATGGTTTTTTAAATTGTTTTGAGTAAGACTAATATAAGAACAAAAATAATATCTTGAGATCTTAGATCCATTATTTTAGAATTCTTTTTGTCCATATCCTTTCCTCCCCATTCATTGTTTAGGAATGCACACTATTGTTTGAAATGCTCTGTTAAGTCCTGCAATTAAAAAGTCTAATTTAAATTAACCTAGTGTTTTCTGATCAGATTCAATGAAAATTATTTTTTCTTTTTTCAGAGGTATCATTTAACCTAACTTGGATCTACTCTTCTGTGGTATACACCTTGGGAATGTAAGTGTAAAACATCTTTATATATCTTTTACTCAACACTTTCTTGTTTGAAGTAGCCACATGATAGCACATGATAGAAAATTTTAAATAAGATCCTCTGTTCCACTTTTGATCACATTCGTAAAATTTTGGAAGTGATTTGTTTATCTTCCAATCACTGATTTTGTCTTCTTGAAGCCAGTGAAAGGACTAGTAAATAAAAAGTAGCTATTTTCAAGTATCTTGTGAATGAAATCTGTCATGTGCCCACTTCACATGTCTTATTTAAATCTAAACATCACTACTTTCTCCTTCAGACCCTCAAATACTTGGTTGTTTTCTTCAGTGTTCTGGCAATTTCCATGGAAATGTTACTGTTCTCAGTATCCCTTCTACTACATGATTTTCAGATGCTCATTCCATGGCAAATGGGTTCTTACTAACAAAAAGTGAAGTTGAACTATCCTTCGATTTTTCTCATTTAAAAATGTTAATTTCACAAAGTTGGTATGAGAAATACATCATGGAGTTACATATCAATTTTGTCCCCCAAACTGACAGAGGGAACATAGTCTGGGAAAATGTGGAAGAGCCCATATCTCCTGTTCTATGTAAGTCAGAGTCAGAGGTGGATGAGATTCAGGAATACTGATTCTTGGATTGTTTAACTAATTTCCTGGAAATTTGTGTCTGTTAAGAATGAGCAATACAATAGATATTCAACAGATATTTCCTCTCTGTATGCTGGAGATTCTGACGTTTCCTTTTATTTTGGAATAACTGCTATAGTGAGCCACTGTTTCTCCTGAGTCACTGTTTCTCATGAGCCACTGTTTCTCACATGAGTGGTATCGTGTCTTTTGAATCTGTTGAGGAGGCTAAAAATTAAAACCAGCACTTCTCTACATAGTCTCCTTCTGCCCTCACTCCTGCCACCTATCAGAACATGATACCTAGGTTCAATTGATTTCCACTTTATTCTGTATGGCTGTTTCCCTTACCGACCATGGATGACTGTCTGGTTCAGACTAAGCAAAACTTCGGGAATGTTCCAGAACTAAGAAATATGGTCCCACCTCCTGGACTAAACTTAGAGGCTCAGGGGAAAGTTACAGATTGTAAGTTCTGAGAACTGGAACAAAATAGGAGTATTTAAAAATATAGTTATAGTGAAGACAGTGCTGATTTGGGTGGTCAATATATGATGGCTATAAATAAAAATTTCTGTTATGTGCTATTCTTGCTTGAAAGTATTGCCAAATTTTCTAAAACCTAGCCACTGATACACCTAAGTATATTCTGAAAGGTAGAAGACAGTTGACTATTACTCTATAAAGATGAATAAACATGAGGAAATTAGCAAATCATCTAAGTATCTAAGTGTGATATGTGTGTGGGTGTATGTGTGTGCATGAATTGGACCCATCTTATACAGCACACAAAATTCAACTTGATATGGGTTCAAGACTTAAACATAAGACCTGGAATCATAAAACTTCTACAAGAAATATAGGGGGAAATCTCCCTACCATTGATCTCGGCAGTCATTTTTTTTTGGCTACGACACTAAAAGCATAGTGTATGATCTCACTTATTTGTGGAAGCTAGTAAAGGTAAACACACTGGAGCAGAGAATAGAATGATGATTGCCAGGGTTGGGGGTGAGTGGTACATGGGGAAGCTATAGTCAAAGGTACTGTAGTCAAAGCTTCAGTTATGCAAGATAAATAAGTTCTAGAATCCTATTATACAGCACAGTGCCTATAGCTAACTACTCTATTTTATACTTAATTTTTGCTAAGAAAGTAAATCTTATGTTAAGTATCCTTACTACTTCTATGACTAATAAATGAGGCAGGAGGAAACTTTGTGTGGTGATAGGTATATCTGTGACCTTGATGATGGCAATATTTGCACAGGTGTATACTTACCCATGAACTCATGGAATAGCATATATCAAATATGTAGTCTTTATCTGCCAATCATACCTCAATAAAATGGTTTAAAAACGTGTACCTCATATAGGGTTTTATGAGCAATTAAACAAGGCACTCTAGGTATACATGTAACAAATTTAGCTGGCAGCTTACTTTGTACTATCTTTTGTCTACCAGACACGACCCTAGGCATAGGGTTTCAGTGTTTCCCTTATGTCAATCATACTTTTTGAAGTTGAAGAAACCAAGGCTCAGTATGGCCTCATTAACTTATGTTGGTATTTTTAGTTGAATAACTTAGGACAGAGGAGACTAAGAAGGGAGCTATAATCACTGACCTCAGCACTGGTTAAATCATAAAATGGAATAGCCAGATGGTATATTTTGCTGTTTACTAATTCTGTAAAGAACAGGTGCCTTGTGAAGTAGAAATACATAGCTACAGTGACAAGAGCTTATGTATGTTTGCTTCTTTAAAAAAAAAAAAAGATGGGGGTGCCTGGGTGGCTCAGTGGGTTAAAGCCTCTGCCTTCAGCTCAGGTCATGATTGCAGGGTCCTGGGATCAAGCCGCACATCGGGCTCTCTGCTCCGTGGGGAGCCTGCTTCCTCCTCTCTCTCTCTGCCTGCCTCTCTGCCTACTTGTGATCTCTGTCAAATAAATAAATAAAATCTTAAAAAAAAAAAGATGTATTTATTTGAGAGAGAGAGTACCTGTGTGTATGAACAGGGTAGGAGAGGTAGAGGGAAGGGCAAAAGGAGAGGGATAAGCAGACTCCCTACTGAGTGGGGAGCCTCATGTGGGGCTCCATCCCTGGACCCTGAGATCATGACCTGAGCCAAAGTCAGATGCTTAACTGATTGAGCCACCCAGGCGCCCTGTATGTGCTTCTTTTTTTTTTTTTTTTTAAGATTTTTTATTTATTTATTTGACAGACAGAGATCACAAGTAGGCAGAGAGGCAGGCAGAGAGAGAGAGGGAAGCAGGCTCCCCGCTGAGCAGAGAGCCCGATGCGGGACTCGATCCCAGGACCCTGAGATCATGACCTGAGCCGAAGGCAGCGGCTTAACCCACTGAGCCACCCAGGCGCCCCCTGTATGTGCTTCTTGATGCTACTTTGGACAAAATAGTCCCTGCTAAGAACATAATTTTGTGGAGATTTCAGTAGATTCTAAAAATTTCTTTTCCAAAAGTGGAAAAGGTGGTTGGCTATAACGCATGGCTTACAAGTGTTGAAAGAGAATAAGTTGAAGAAGTTAGAACCTTAAATAGTAGGAGTCTTGCAAATTGTCATTTTATAGACTATGTAAAACCTACCATCCTCAATTTGACCAATGCTTTCTCAGTTTTAGAACTAAAAGTCCTGTGTTCCAGAACACTCAGTCTTAGACAAATCAGGACACATGGTTGATCAATAAAATCCATAATGGGATATTTGGGTCATAATTGCATAATCTTGTCAGATGGGAACCTAAGTTTTCTCATGAGTATTTCCATAGTCTCTCATCTTTATTCTTTTTTTTTAAGACTTTATTTATTTATTTGACAGATAGAGATCACAGTAGGCAGAGAGGCAGGCAGAGAGAGAGAGAGAGGAGGAAGCAGGCTCCCTGCTGAGCAGAGAGCCCGATGCGGGGCTCGATCCCAGAACCCTGAGATCATGACCTAGAGCCGAAGGCAGAGGCTTAACCCACTGAGCCACCCAGGTGCCCCTCTCGTCTTTATTCTTAATGAAACTTACAGGTTTGGAGTCTTGATAGCTTTATAATCGCCTACCATTCCCTGCCAAATAAAGACTGAATCTGTTAGTTCCTTCAGGATTTTGTTGTTCCTCTTTCTTGTGTTAGTGTATTTGGAATACCAAGTTGATATTAAAGGTTATTGTGCTTCTGTTTGGCTTTACAAGGGCAAAATCTTTCCCAAGACCTCATTGGAAGTTGTCATAGGCATAGAGAATTTTCTGAATTTAATGACTTGTTGTTCAGAAACCGGTAGTGTTAATGTTGTGGCCATGATATGGCCTTGCAAATAGATCCAGCGGTGGAACATTGAAAACTGAATTTCATTCTTGACTTTTTAATCAACTTGTTATCTCTAGCTTCCTTTGAATTAAGAGGTTAGTTGGTGTGGGGTTAATCATGTCTGTTCTTCTATGAGAAAAAGTTGCTTATTACACATTTTTACTATTCTCTGTATTTTCTTTTTTTTTTTTTAAAGATTGTATTTGTTTATTTGACAGAGAGATCACAAGCAGGCAGAGGCAGGCAGAGAGAGAGGAGGAAGCAGGCTCCCTGCTGAGCAGAGAGCCCGATGCGGGGCTCGATCCCAGGACTCTGAGATCATGACCTGAGCCGAATGCAGCGGGTTAACCCACTGAGCCACCCAGGCGCCCCTCTCTGTATTTTCTTAAATAGCATTTTCACAGGTGTAATTAATTATGTGTTACAGTACATGCTCCTTGATTTACACTCAGTTCCATGAAGCAGGTCCATCCCTGCCTTATTAAGCTGTGTATTTATTTTAATGACACAGTAAAGCTTGATTGAATGGATATGTTGATAGAGGAGGGATGGATGGATGCCTGTAGACATGCACACATGGACACTTGAATGAATGGCTGAAACACAACTAAAGCTAGCCTGTGTCATAGGATATGTTATAATTCTGACAGGCTCTGACAATTTGTGTAAACCTTCCCTATTTGGGATTTAAAGGATCTCCTCTTTTCCTTCGTTTCTTCTGACCGGAAGCAAACGTGTATAAGTGCTTCCATGCCCACACATGACATTCAGAGAACATACACCTTCTGCTCCATATTCAGATAAACTCCACATGTCATGTGCTCACTATTTCTGCCCCTCCTTTAAACTGAGAAGCTTGCAGTTGAGAGGAATGTTATGGATCAAGCAATTCAAACCACTTTCCTAAGGAGGAGGAAAAAGAGAACAGATGTTTAACTTATTTGCTGAAGGTTGTATAGTACATTTTTAAGAGAGTCAACAATAAAAGCCAGATAGGCTGTGGCCAGCTCCTGGGTTCTTGATTCTGTCTACTTCAATGTTAGTATACCTCTTTAATATTTACTCGTTGAGCCACACTCTGTGACTCAATCTCTTGTCTGCCCAACCCAGGTTAACAGAATTAACTAGCCTTTATTCTTTGGCACTACCTCTTGCTAAACTACGATTTTCACTTTTAGCCTGTCTAGTCAGACTAACTGATTCTCCATGCCCCGGGGAAAACATCAGGGAGATGTCTTGCAAACATATGACACTTGAGAAAAATAATAGCACACCTAGGAAGACTTTCAGGGTGAGCGACAATCTAGTAATCCTTCCCATAAGGATCACACTCAAAAGGATTTCACATGCACTTTCAAAGTTATGTGATTTATCCATACTTCACACAGAATTCTGGATTTATATGGAAGACCTCTTTTTTCTATATTCTTTACAAATTGTGAATGCTGTTCCTGAGTTGAAGGTTATCCACAGTAATAGAAATGCAGTCAGGTGGAAATTGTCTACAGCAGAACTATTACGGGTCCATGGTGTGATATCTCTACATACAATATGCTTTCGGGCATAAATGAGGGGAAGAAAAAAATGGCACTGAAATAGGATTTCCCCTCTAACTAAGACCATTCTAACTAAGGAAGAAATTACTTTATTGGAAAGATGCCACTAGCTTCTATTCAATATTCATTTAAAAGGAACATTTCTGATAGCTTCACTTCTGCACATTTTCAACAAATAACAATCCAAAGAATCAGAACTTGCCATATTCAATTTTATGCAGCTCACTAAATGACCAATAAGAGAAAAAGCTTCTAGTTTTTTCATGCTTAGGTGACTCCAAAATGGGACAAGTAACAAATGTATGCTCTAAGATTTAGACTCTTTTCTTCCAGCACTTTGCAGAGATACCAAAGGCAAGATGCGAACACTTCTGGAAGACATTATGCTTAAGAAAATAATTGGTCTTTATCTTAGGAGCTAATTTGATTGATAATTCCAGACAGGTGACTTATGGCTCAGTAAGAACTACTATATAGTTACTTTGATAGAGAGTATTTTCTAATTTTCTTCTAAAAGTTGGGCAGACTGAATGCTTAAACTTCACTTAGGCCTGGTACAGTATGAGAAAATGTTCTTGTTGGCTACTTGACAGGGTAAATAAAATAAGGAACTACTGGGAAAAGAGAATATATTGCTCCCTAAAGGTGCAAGTGTTTCTTCGAGCTGAAAATTACACATTTATGAGAAAAGCCAAGTGCCTCCCAGTGGAGAATTGGGTGTCTCAGATCGGCTGAAGTTAAATGAAATACATACATTGAATAGATAAGTAAATTCCACAAATGGAACTTCAGGAAATACATTTTCCCTTGTCAAAGCATTGTACACAGGTTCAAATAATTAGTATGAAGCATCATTTCATGGAATCAATTCATTTGAAAGTGGGTTGGTTTAAAAAAATCAAGAAGGATATTTTTATTAAAATTTTTCATTCTCTCCCTTTTCCAATTTTCTGTCTCTCTTTCCCTTCCCAGAGGTTTCTAGAGATTTTGGCTTAAATACCTATTAAGGGGTTTTCTAGCTGTTTTCACCCACGGTTGAGATACCTTAGCTGCCCTTTCGCTGACAGCAAGTAACGTAGATATGCTCCATTTCTTAGTATGGCTCCAAATAGGATTTATGCTAGTAAATTAGCACATGAAAAATTAACATGTTAATATTTAAGACATCAAAATTTTTCAAAAATGAAATGAGCCAAATGGGAAAGGTATAGCCTTGTCATAAGCACCAAATGAAGGCACTAAACATCCACCTGGTAGATTTCTTCAACAAGAGATGGCCCCATTCTGGCAGTAGCAATGATACTGTGATTTTGAACATTATCTCTTTAAACTTGACTCCCTTAGGGCATCTGGGTGGCTCCGTTGGTTAAGCCTCTGGCTTCGGCTTAGGTCCTGATCTCAGGGTCCTGGGATGGAGTCCTGCATCGGGCTCTCTGCTCAGTCTGCTTCTCCCTCGGTACTCGTTCTCTCTCTCTCTCAAATAAATAAAGAAAATCTTTTAAAAATAACAAATTTGACTGCCACTTAAAGTTTTGTTACTTTTTCTTTTCTTCCTGTACAATCTCAGCCATCATAAGTCCTCATCTATTAGTTCTTTGCTGACAGTTGCAAGACTAGTGTCCAAATTTTGGACTTTGCTTCTGAGAAGTACCTATAGATGATTCCAGCTCGGTTTTCACTGTTATTTTATATGTGTCATATACAACCTGAGCTCAGGACTTCATATGGCTGTGGCCTGTGGTGGGCTCTCACTGCCCTACCAGTGAGCTGTGTCAGTTGGAAGGAAAGTGCACCTTTTCTTCTGTGTAAAGGCAGGGTCTGGTGACCAAGTCATGTGCCTGTAGGACCTCATCTGTCCATAAGGGCTATCTTTTCCCATTTTGCACAGGGGTACTATAGGCTAGTAGGGTCTTTCATTGGACCCTTTATTTTCTTCTTCACTCTCTTCTCTTTTTAAATTTCCCATTGCTTTTCAGGGTGATCCAAATTTGGAGACTAAAGTCACTTCCCTTACTTTTATCCTCACTGCTCTCCCTATCCAGATAGTTTCTAGCTTCTGTGAAAAGGCACAAATGTATTAATATATGAATGTATTTGCTATCATCGTAGAGGCCTTTGCTCCTGTGGAGGAAATGGGAAGTAGTAGTCAGAGTTTCACATTGAACATTAAGGCATATGGAATAATCCATTTTTCATCAGGAGCTCAGAAACTGCCTCTTTTTAACTGTTCCCTTTCTCCCAGGCTGGTTCTTTTGCAAATTAGCACACACTGTATCAGAGGATTCCTTCTAAAATATAAAGTGTATCACACCGTATCTCTGCGTATATGTGGTAAGCTATAATATCTTCCTGAAGATGATCATATTCTACTTCCCAAAACCTGTGAACAACTTTCATAGTTAAAGGGGCTTTGCATATGTGATTAAGGATCTTGATGGGACAGTATCTAGGACCATCCAGTGTGTCTCAGGGGTTCTTATCACAGTGAGGCAGGAGTCTCCATTAGTAGTAAATGTGATGAGGGAAGCCAGTGGTAGGAGTAAGTTGAGAAGGGGACCATGAATCAAGGAATGAAGGCCAGTCTTTAGAATAGAAGAAAGGCAAGAAATCATAATCCCAAAGGAGAACACAGGCAGCAATCTTTTTGACCTCAGCCGCTGCAGCTTCTCACAAGACTGGTCTCCAGAGGCAATGAAAACAAAAGCTAAAATGAACTATTGGGACTTCATCAAGATAAGAAACTTCTGCATGGCAAAGGAAATAATCAACAAAACTAAAAGGCATCCTATGGAATGGGAGTACATAATTGCAAATAATCAGATAAATATCAGATAAAGAGCTAATATCCAAAATCTATAAAGAACTTATCAAACCCAACACCCAAAAAATGAGAAATCCAGTCAAGAAATGGGCAAAAGACATGAACAGACATTTCTTCAAAAAAGACATACAAATGGCTAACAGACACACAAAAAAGTGCTCAGCACCACTCATCATCAGGAAAATACAAATCACAACCACAATGAGATGCCATCTCACATCAGTCCAAATTGCTAAAATCAATGACACAAGAAACAATGGTGTTGATGAGGATGTAGAGAAAGGGGGACCCTCTTTCACTGTTGGTGGGAATGCAAGCTGGTGCATTACATATGGAAAACAGTTCGGAGGTTCCTCAAAAAGTGAAAAATAGAGCTACATTATGACCCAGCAATCGTACCACTAGGTATTTACCCAAAGGATACAAACATAGTGATCCTGAGGGGCACCTGCACCCTAATGTTCATAGCAGCGATGTCCTCAGCATCAAAATATAGAAAGCCCAGATGCCCATAACTGATGAATGGGTAAAGAAGATGTAGTATACCTATACAATGGAATATTACTCAGCCTTCAAAAAGAATGAAATCTTACAAAAAAAAAAAAGAATGAAATCTTGCCATTTGCAGTGATGTGTATGGAACTAGAGTATATTATGCTAACATACAATATACAACTATTATGCTAATATACAATAAGCAAAATAAGTCAGTCAGAGGAAAACAATTATCTTATGATTTCACTCATGTGTGGTATATAAGAAACAAAGCTAATGAGCATAAGGAAAGGGAAGAAAAAACAAAATAAGATAAACAGAGAGGGAGGCAAACCATAAGAGACTCTTAACTATAAGGAGCAAACTGAGGGTTGCTGGAGGGGATATTGGTGGAGGGTGGGGTAATCGGGTGATTGACATTAAGGAGGGCACTTGATATAATGACCACTGGGTCTTATATGCAATTAATGAATCACTAAATTCTACTCCTAAAACTAATAATATGCTGTATGTTAATTAACTTGAAATTAAATAAAATCTGAAAGAAAGAAAGAGAAAGGAAGAAAGATGGAGAGAAAGAAAGACAGAGGGAGGGAAGGAAGGAAGGAAGGAGAAGGAGGGAGGGAGAGTAGGTTGTGACAGACATTAAAATGTGATGTCAGATATATGACCCATCCAACTTCTGTTATTTCTAGTTTGTTTCTAGTTATAGTATCCAGAGCAAAGCCCCCACTGAGAGAAACACCTATATTCTGTACACAGTATATACAACATTGTGGTGTATTCTTTGGGAACATGCCATGGGATCCCACATTAGAATGACGCTTAAATGAAACAAAATTCCTCAAAAGACTGCAAGTCTAACAAGAGGAAAGTTCCATCTACAATTAATAATATATCTAAATAGTAAGTTTGGTAAGTATTAAAAAGGATTCTTGAATATTTAATAGGATCTAATTAAAATTAATAGGAAAAACAGTATGACAAAATTTAATAAGTACATTTGTCTCTTCCATTATGGGAATAAATGCCCAATTCTTAAAATAGACTACTTTAATGCCCGTTTTCATTATGCCCACATTTGTTTTCTTTACTAGCTTTCTTTGTCAAACAACATAATGAATTTTCATTCAATAAACAATTCATGTGATATTTTAAATAACCTCCATGTGCTAGATTCTATGTTATGTGCTTTTATCTTCATTGTCTCACTTTTCCTTTTTCCTGAAACATGCACACAAATGCTAAACACAGGTGCCATTTTATACAACATAGGGAATAAAAGGAAATAAATCTCAGAATGGGCAGGGAGGTAGTAAATGGAAGAGTCTAGTTAGATTAAAATCCTTTCCTTATTCCTCCAGCTTGAGGGTTTCTGCCCCAACTCTACTTTGCCTTCCTTAATAACATCACTACCAATAATTAACTTTTATTAGTTGAGCCAGAAGTTCCACTATTCTTTCTAGAAAAATTGGTATGTGTAGCCTGAAAACCCCTGTCTTGTGTATTGATTTTGACTTCAACACAAGGCACATTTTCTCCACATTCCAGAGATATGCCTAATTATAGCATCTGCGTAAAGTAATAATTCGTGGGGCAGAAGATTTTAAGTGATCAATAAATAAATGTTGGCTGCTGCCATTTGGAATTGTTTTCACTTGGGTACAATCATGTCTTTCTAACAAGACTTAATCAAAAATCATTTATAGTAGCAAATTCCAATGTCAGACACTTAATAGATTCTTAGAAACAATGAGAGTCAGCATGAGCAATAGATGATATGTTATCTTTAGACACATTGGACATCATTTTGAATCTCCTTCATTGTTTTTTCTTCTATTCATGTTCTATGATCTCAGTTTGATTACACACTCTGTCTTGGCTTCATTTTTCCCTACTTTAAAGTGAAAATAGCAATCCTTCCCGTGCTAAACACATGGGGACTAACATCTCAGTCCTTCAGGTAGAAATAACAGTACCTCATGCATGGGATTCATAGGGAGTGTGATTTTTAATTCAAAAGTTTCACAGTTATTGTTTGTCGTGGGAACATTGCTTCAATGACTGGCAATACTCTGTTTTCAGAGTGAACAACTTTCAGTATGGCATCAGTGCTGTTTCGTGAAAAAGGAGATGGCAGGGGTGTTGAAAATGGGGAAAGGACAATGGAGAAACAAGTCATTTAAACTGCTTAAACACATTCAAGCATTTTTTTTTAAAGCATAAAAGATACACAAGAGACTATGTAGTTCAAAGAATTTGCTTGCTATGTGTATTCATTGCATCATTTCAGACTCCATCTCTGCCACTTACTAGCTCTTCAGATTCTAAGATATTTAATATCTATTTTCTTCTGTTATCGTATGAAGACATTAATACACATTTCATCAGTGGCTGAGAGCTTTCCATGAGATAAAGTATGATTTCTGTCATGCAGCAACTATCAGAAAATAATGCTAGTACTAATAATTGTCAGGCATAAATGTTCATCTGCTAATGATCATCTCTGGATGCATAAAAAGATAATTTACTTATCACTGTTTTTCTCACAGGTGGATAATGCTATTTGTTTTCTCTGACTGTTTCATGAAGCCCTATTTCCTTCTGAATTTAGTTTTCTTTATACTGAAATATATCCTTTAAGTTCATTATGCTCATTAAGAGATGCTCTGTAAATATTAATAAATATTCTAAGTCTTTTAGGACAAAAGTTGTTTTGATTTTTTTCTTAATCCTGAATGGTTATTTGGCAGGGTATAGAATGCCAGGTTGATAACTGCCCACATCACTTAGAAGATACTGTTCTGTTACTTTTTCATCTCTTGTTCCTATTAAAAAATCTGGTTTCAATCTTAGAATTGTTATCACTTCATTCAAGGTCTCACTTTGCTCTTGTTCCACTATCCACAACAGAGTCCAGGCAGAGAGAGCTTAGTTTTACTTCTCATGCTTGCAACTTGAGTGATTCTTTAAGAATTCGTGCTTGGATCATTTTGGAAACTTCCCAGCCATTATTTCTGTTCCAGATATATATATATATATATATATTTTTTTTTTCCTTCTACCTAAAAAAATGCTTCCTCAAGACATAATGACTTTAAACCACAAACATTTCATGATAGCTTATGAGTTTGTGCTTCCTGATTCCCAAAGGGCTCTGCAAGATGATGTTTCTGTTCCATGTAGCGTAGAGAGGTCACTCAGTGATACATAGCTGGTGAATGGTCTGATCTTGAAGGTCCAAGAGGGCAGGGATGGTTTGAAGGCTAGCCTTCCCATATAATTTCAGAGTCCTTTTATATAGTCTGTTCAGCACAGTACTTGTACTTATATGGCAGCATAAGTCTCCCAGCCAGCAAAAAGAAGTAGCTAGTCATCTTAAAGGCTAAGTACAAAACTTGTTTCACTGTATTCTGTTCTTCAAAACAGTCACAGGCTCATTTATATGCAGTAGGAGGAAAAATGGGCTCTATCCCATAATGAGAAGAATATCAAAGAATTTGTGGACATCCTTAACCCTACCACAATTACTTTTTAATATTTCTTCTTCCTCTTCTTTCTCTTTTGTCCTCATTTTTATATATATAAATTGACATCTAACTCAATATCTCTACACCTCTTCTAGCTATTGTCTCTTTATCTCTGCTACATTCTGGATAGTCTTCCTAACGATTTTGCAGTCCAGGAATTCTTCACCTCTGTGGACTATGCTAATAAATTTATGTGTCTAGTTTTTCAAATCATCAACATACTCATTTCCTGAAGTTCTCTTTTGTTCTTTTAAAAATAATGCTTCTAAAATAATGCCTTATTCTTTTCTCATGACTTGAGGTTTATTTTAAGACTAATTTGTCGTGAAAGCTCAAGCCACTGGAGGACCAGTCACTCTCAACTTCTACATCTTCCTCCTCACTGGGGATACACACACACTTACACTTGCAGTTGTGAGAGCAACACAAGTACTTCAGCTCTGGTTTTTGGTAACCTCATTGTGCCTACTAACTTGGGCGTTCCCTCTTTTTTTTTTTTTTGTAAGTTACTTATTTTAAATATTTTTCAAATAGCTTATCCAGCATTTCAATAGACTTGTAGTGAAAGTATGTTAATGTTTTTTTAGTCTGCCGTCTTGCTGTAGTGAGAAATTCTATGTCCTATAATTAAAGGAAAAGTAAAGACCATGAAATCAGATATTTTTTAATTTATACCATAGCAGAGTATACAAAAACATGAAGATCTGTAAATTTAGGAAGAGCAAAGTCTTGGGTTGATTTGCACGACTTAAAAGAAAATCTCATTTAAGATAGAACCTTTGAACAAGTTCTATTTAATTTAATAATGGGGAGTTTCAAGCAAGTTCTTCCTAAGAAAGCTACTTTACTTGATAATGTATGAATGGGTATTTTTATAGAAAAATGTTTTACCAAAAAACAAAGAAAAATGTTTTACCAGGTCAGCTGCTCTCTTCATTAATATTACAGCCAGAATGATGGAGAACAATGAAATTAGTTCCCGCTACCTAACATTTCATACTTCAATATGACAAAATAATGTTTCTTATCTTTTTTCTTTATGCGTAGTCTTCTGACAGTCCCAACTTTTCTTCTGTACATCTGCAACCAAATGGTCATTTGCTAATAATTTAGTGCAACCTATACCATTTAATGGATAACCTTGTTCATTTACAAAGCTAAGCATTTTTATTTGACTAAGAGTTCCCTCAGAATTCCTCCCAAATAAAAAAAACCTATGGCAACAATAATTTGTTGGGATTGCAGGAATGCTGTGTGCAGGATTAAGTACTTTTCCTTGCTTTCAGAAAACTGATATGTGGGAAGGGGCCTGGAGGTATTGCTGGGGGGGGGGCGGGGGGTTTGGGGGTAGGGCAATGGGTGGCTTAATTGGTTAAGTGTCTGCCTTCCACTCAGGTCATGATCTCAGTCTGCAGTCAGGCTCCTTGCTCAGTGGGAAGTCTGCTTCTCCCTCTCCCTCTACCCCTGTCCCCCACTCATGTTTTCTCTTTTCTTTCTTTCAAATAAATTAATAAAATCTTTAAAAAAAAAAAGAAGAGTGGTATTAGGAATATTATGACAATGAATATATCAATATTCAAATATATCAATATTATTTTTCTTTTGAATTGTATCTCTGAATAATACTGCCAATACTACTACATTTTTGTAAACAAACAAGAAAGATCATAGTTCAGCTCAGGCCCTTTTTAAAAAAGCTGGTTTACCAGCTTCATCGTAATGAACACCATAATTTAGTAAATAATCCTGCTGTAAGCTTCGCCGTCCTGTCTCTAGAATTTAACAAAAATAATTTCTTTGGTCTACTTCCCTTAACTTTTGTCTTCCTCTTAGATGATTACAAAACTTTGTCTCTGTCCCAATACTTCAGTATTTCAGTCTCTGCATCAACTCTGATTTGTTCTAGAGGAAGTGTCATGGAAAAGTAGCTAAAACTAGGTCCCTTGTTAAAAATTATTATTCTCTTCTCCTCTGCCCAACACATCAGTTTGGTAAGCCACTTAGATCCCACCAATCACCTCCATAAGAATGACTAATAATTCAGATTTTTTCCATGCCTTTTTAAAAGTTTGTCTCTTCCAGCTATTCTAGTTCTCAGGGGTTTTTTTTGTGTGTGTGTTTGTTTTTTTGCTTTTTGTTTTTTGTTTTTGTCTAAACTATTATAATTGAGATCAGTTATTATGGATCAGCACTCATTGTAAAATTTCTGCTCGCATAGCTTTGCATATTAACATCACTTAATAAGGTGCCTGGGTGGCTCAGCTTGTTAAGCCTCTGACTCTTTTTTTTTTTTCATTTTATTTCTTTTCAGTGTTCCAGAATTCATTGTTTATGCACCACACCCAGTGCTCCATGAAATACGTGCCCTCCTTAATATCCATCACCAGGCTCAATTTAGATACTACTTCCTTTAGGAAGGTTTCCTGGAACCATGAGTCAGAGCCAAAGACTCTTCCTGCCTGTCCTGTTGATACCTATTCTTTATTCTATAATGATGTAAATGATGTATATCACTTATTCTTCTTTTATAAGCAGTAAAAAATTTAAAAAAAAAACTATTGTATATTCTGTACTGGCAAAGACTGTATAGACTATAGAACTCAATTCCATTTCTAGCATGTAGTAGGCAATCAGAAATTATTTTTAATGAATGAATTGATCAGTTCATTAATCAACAAATTGACCAAATATTGTCACACTTAGTGGACAATTAGAATGAAGAAACCTCTGTTAAATATAAATGAAATTTTAATTAATGAGTGAAAGCCTATAGCTGGTTACTCAATGACTTTTCAATAAATTCTCAATAAATGGTAAGCCTTTTTTTAAAATCTCAGTATACATACTTTTAGTATATGTTATGTATGTATGTGCCCATGTGTCTGTGTGTGTTTGTGTCTGTGTGTATGTGTGTATCGGTGATAATTGGGAGTGAGATCCAGGGAAGGAGGTCATATAAGAATAAAATTTATCTTCTTCTTGGCTTATGATTCCATATTTAGGGCATTTTGTATTGTCATTTTGAAGTCCCAGAAATAGAATAATAAGGCCTTTTAAAAATAAAAGCTAAAATAGGGACATCTGGGTGGCTCAGTCATTAAGCATCTGCTTTTGGCTCAGGTCATGATCCCAGGGTCCTGGGATGGAGCCCCATATTCCTGCGGAGCAGGAAACCTCCTTCTCCCACTCCCCCTGCTTGTGTTCCCTCTCTCGCTGTCTGTAACATAAGATAAAATAAAATAAGATAAAATAAAATCAAGTTTTATAACTTACATCAAACAGTTTCTCCCTTTCTTTCTCTCTCTCTCTCACCCACACACACACACGTGTATTTTTCACTAGCTTAAAATAGTTCAAGAAAACTGTTTGAAAGTGAAGGCATTCATTGGTGTGTTTTATTGAGGCAGACCAAATAAGCACTAATCAGTAATATCTTATTGCTGGATAAAGCTGTTTAAGAACAAAATATATTTTATTTATTTATTTTTTTAGAACAATGTATATTTTAAAGGATACCTAATTTTGTCTTCATGAGAACTCACTGAGACAGACAGAAAATGTTGCTTACATCATCATATACATGAAAAAGTAAAAGTTAAGTAAATTTCCTTTATGACAAAACCAATGAGCTGTATATCTGGGGCTTGGACCCACATCTTCTAGAGATATCAATAATAACCACAATTATTGAGCCACTTCTGTGTTCTGTGCTGTATGCTACATACTTTAAATATCTATATAATTTTTGGTATTGAAATGATTGTGTAATCACAGGAAGTTGCAAATGGTACAGAAAAGGTCCCATGTACTCACTCTTCAACCAGTTTCCCCTCGAGGGTAACATTCATTGCAGTACTCTAGCACAATATCAAATCAGAAATTTGATGTTGGTACCATCCACAGAGTTTATTCTGGTTTTGTTGATTTTGAACATATTCATTTCTTGTAGAGGAGTGTGTTTGTTTCCATGTAATTTTAAGACATGCATAGATTTATATAACTACTATCACAATCAAGATCACTGTTCTTTCACCACATACATCCCCCCACAGTACCCCTTTATATCTATCTTCATCACCTTTTATCCCTAACTCCTGAAAACTACTCATCTGTCTCTACTTCTATAATTTTGTCATTTTGAGAATATTCTATAGGATCATACCAGAACCTTTGATACTGGCAGTCTTAATTCAGCACAGTTCCCTTGAAATCCATTCATGTTGTGTGTATTGATAGTTTGTTCCTTTATATTGCTGGATAGTATTCTTTGGTATGGGTATAATGTAGGTCATTTAACCATTCACCCAGTGGAGGACACATGGGTGGTTTCTAGTGTTTGGCTCTTATAGAAAAGCTGCTATAAAAAGACATGTACATGTCTTTATGTTTTATTTCTCTAGATAAATGCCCAGGAGTGCCGTTGCTAGACCATAGAATGTTTATTTTTATTTTTTTAATGCCAGACTATTTTCAGAAGAGCTGTACCATTTTACATTTCCATTCACAATGTGTGAGAGATCCAGTTTCTCTGCATCCTTTCCAGCATTTGGCATTGTCACTATTTTTTGTTTTTTTGTTTTAGTGTTTTTATTTCAGCTGCTCTAATAGCTATGTAGTGCTATCCCATCATAGTTGTAATTTTCATTTCCCTAATGGCTTGTGATACTGAATATACTTTTTTATTCTTAGTCTTCATGCCTGAATCCTCTTTGGTGAAATGCTCATTTATAAATATTTATGTATAATAGACATACTTAAATATAGATGTATTGTACTCACAATATTGACCATACCATATCTTCCTTTCACTGAAGAGGTAAGAAAATTACAGAGAAACCAAGTCATATGGCCAAAGGCACACTGATAAGAAGCAGCAAAACCATTAAAATTCTGGTTTAATACTCACCTTGTATTATTTCATATATATTACACTTTGTTGATTTTTCCATTTGATTATTTTATGGAGCTGGATACATTGTAGAGATGGCAGGCCAAAATCTTGAAGAAAGAAAACATGTTGCCTCTTTACTATGTACTTATAAGTGTCACTTTTCAATTACTTCACAAATTAAAAAAATTAGAGATGACAGAGTACATGGAATATGCATTATATGAGCATTTATAACATGCCCTGTGTATTAGTAAGCCAAAATGAGATTTACTCTCTGGTTTACTTCACCACTTATGGTATGAACCTAGAATAGAAATATCTTTTTAAGAAAATGAAGAAAATAAGCATTTATTATTTGATTGATTTTAAAAAATCCATTTAAAACATGGTAAGAAATGTGGAGTGGGATTGGAAGATTTAGAGTTTGAAACACAAGAAAGAACACCAAAAGGCATGTTTGCAATTTGACTTCATTAATCACCTTGTAGAACCTTACCACAGTGGAGGATTAGAGTGTGGTAGGTGCACATGTTGTTAATTACAAACTGGCAGACGTTCTCCAGCTGAAATTAATTAATTATCTTTCTCTGGGTAGGAGAGGCCCAGTGTGGTTTGAGATGTAGGGTCATGATTCCCTGTATCAATTTTGTATTTGATTATATTAGTCCTGACAAGCTTTTCACAAAGGACATTATATAGTTCAGTCAATAGCGATATTATTCTTCAACTATTTCAAGACCAAATTACTAGAGATTAATCTTTGATATCCGTGGTGCTCTGTTTTCTAAGATTCTGACTCTTACTCATTAAATATACATATTTGTCATTTTTATATGAATTTCTACTTAGAATTATTTTCTGGTGATTGGCATGTCCTATTTGAAGATAATTAAGCTTTTTCCCATCATATGTAATTTGCCAAAAAAAAAGCGCAGGGGGAGGGGGCTTATTTTAGTTCCGAAAGATTACAAATTCTATCATGGTTAAGCTCCATAAATCAACAAATGAACATATTAGTAAATGTTGTCAGCTCATGTCTAGAATAATTCATCCACCCATCCATCCATATGGTTGGGCTTTTCTTAACTGAAGAAATAGTTAAACAGCACTCTAAAATGGCATCCTACAAAGAAGTGAGCATGAAATGGCTGCCCAACAAAGCCACCGGGTGCTACTGCCAAACAGTGTGCTTGATATTGCCATGCAGGAGGAAATGTAGATGTCAGTATCTTCTGTTCAGTGGGGGAGCCCTTTTTTTTAGGTCACATACAACTTGGAAGTCATCTGTGTTTTAGTCAGAGTGTACAGCAGTCACTTCAACATCAGAATAGTGTGAACTCAAGCACAGGTGGAAGGTACATTACAGCAGACATTTTCTAAACCTGACAATGGGAAGTCAGCTCAGCATAGATATTTGTGGTAACCATTTTGCAACAGGCTGAGTGAATGCAATTGAAATTCTTCTGTTTCAATTTATAAACATTGAATGACTGTAGTTGAAGAGACTGAAGTATCCCTATGATAAGTATGTAAATCTATCTATTCCAGATGAAACAAATTACTTGAGAGACAAAATAAAATAGGACGCAGAAAGGAATCGGAGGACAGTCTTAGAAATCACGGGTTAAAGAATTCATCTTGAATGAATTGACTCAGCCTCAGTTTGCTAAGGTTTCCTTTAGTGAAGAGATCTTAAAAGTTGACATGAAAATAGTATTATAGGGAATGTGTAATTTCTCCCCTCTCTTTTTAAGATTTATTTACTTATTTTTAGAGACACAGAGAGAGAGAGAGATGGGGGAGGGACAGAGGGAGAGAATCTCAAGCAGACTCCCCACTGAGTGCGTAGCAGAACATGGGCTGGATCTCATGACCCTGAGACCATGACCTGAGCTGAAACCAAGTCAGAGGCTTAACTCACTGAGCCATCCAGGTGCCCCTCCTTCTCTCTCTAAATATATATCTGTATGTATAACTGAGATATCATGCCAGATGACCACACATTTAGGCCCACTCCTGGACAAAATCTGCTGTGATTAGTATTTCATGATCCAAGCTCTGCTCTTCTCCCCAAATTCAAGTTGGTGAAGGTTTGGTCAGACCGTTGAGAGTTCATCAGAATTAAGGAGGCTCATTCCAACTAACTGAATTTAAGGAACACTGATGTTTACAAACCTGAATTCTTGTTAATTTTGCTTAAGGAATATTCCTTTCCTGGAACAAAAAATTATGTACATTATACATGGCAAATATTTCATATTGTTAGAGTACCTAAGAGAAATAATAACAAGATAGATTTTGGCCATGTGTGAAATTATGACTAGGATAGTCTTGGCTGTAGAAATTCACACCAAATTGAATAATTATAAGTTGGCAGAATATCAGACAATATTTACTGACAGTCTCAGCATAGTTTAAAAAGGTGATGTCCATAGGGCTTGAGGAACTTCTCAACTCTGGGCACAGCAAGAGTTAAAGCTATGTTGATGTGTGCTTCTCTCACAGTCAACTCAAGCTGTCCTAGACAATGGAAGTATAAAAATGAGGTTGAATTTTTCCCTTACCTTCATCAATCCAGAGGTCTGGCAAATAATGTCTAAAGAAACATTCACCATTTATGTTGGTAACTTTTAGGCTAGAATGTCACCGGAAGCTAGTATATTTTGAGGTTTCGACCTTAATGAGAAAAAAAAAAGATGATTTGAAAGTACCATACCTACCTTTGGACAGTTACTAAATTTCATTCAGTAAAATTGTAGGAGAATATAGGAAGAGAATGAGAATTTAAGGAAAAAGATAAATCAGGTACAAAGGTCGTGGGATATGAGAAAACCTGAAATATCTAGAAATTATAAATAAATTGATGTGAGAGGATGGTAAGTGGTATTTCACACAAGTGGAAAATGAGAGAAATTGAGAATAGCTATGCTTATATCAGACAAAATAGACTTTAAGCCAAAATCACTAATAAGAGACAAATAAAGTTGTTATATAATGATAAAAGACTCAATTCATTAAGATATAACCATCAGGGGCTCCTGGATGGCTCAGTCAGGTAAGCATCTGACTGTTGATTTCAGTTCAGGTCATGATCTCAGGGTTGTGAAATCGAACCCCACATCAGGCTCCATGCTGAGCATGGAGCCTGTGTAAGATTTTCTCTTTCCCTTTCCCTCTCCTTCTGCCCTTTCTCCCTCTAAAATATATATTTATATTTATATTTACATATATATTTATCCACACATATATGAATCAGATACATACACAACTAAATACACTAAGCAAATATTAAAGATCTTAAGGGAGAAATAGACAATAGACAATAATACAATAATAGTAGGGTCTTCAGTACTTTACTTTCAGCAATGGATAAACCATTAAGACAGAAAACTGATAAGGAAATACTGAACTCAAGCCATACTTTAGACCAAATGAACCTGACAGGGATATAGAACACTGCATCCAGCAGAGGCAGAATATCCATTCTTCTCAGGTGCACACTAGGGACCCCCTATGCCCTGTTGGTGGGAATGTAAATTGGTATATCCACTGTGGAAAACAGTATGGAGATTCCTCAAATATTACAAATAGTGATATATTCAGCCATCCCACTTTTGTGGATATATATCCAAAATAATTGAAGGCAGTGCTTCAAAGGGATATTGGCACACCCACATTTATAGCATATTATTTACAAAAGCCAAGCAGTGAGAACAACTCAAATGTCCATTAATAGAAGAGTGATAAACAGAATGTGATAGATCCATACAATGTATGATTCTTCAGCCTTAAGAAGGAAATTTGTCACGTGGTATAACATGGATGAATGGCGAGTGAAATAAGCCAATCACAGAAACACAAATATTGTATGATTCTACTTCCATGAGGTACTTAGATTAGTCCAATTCATAGTAACATAAAGTAGAATGGTGGCTGCCAAGGGCTACGAAGAGTGGGGGGAATGGGAAGTAGTTGTTTAATGAATACTGAGTCAATTTTAAGAGATGAAAAAAGTTTTAGAGATCATTCGTGCAATGAAGTGAATATTCTCAATGCAGTTGAACTGAACACCCCAAATGGTTAAGATGGTAAATTTTGTTCTGTGCTTTTTACTGCAATTGAAAACAAAAATCAAGGAAGAGACCTAAGTCTAAATTGCTATCAAAAGTCTGGTTGATTCCAGGGGCACCTGGGCGCCTCATTGGTTAAGTGTCTGTCTTCGTTCGGCTCAGGTCGTGATCTCAGGGTCCTGGGATGGAGCCCCAGTGCTGGGCGTCTGTCTCCGTGGGGAGTCTGCTTGTCCCTTTGCCCCCGACCCCTGCTTGTATTTTCTCTCTCTCTCTCAAATAAATTACATATTTAAAAAATAATAATAATAAGGTCCACTTGTTTCCAAATATGGGCACAAGTGTGTGTGCGTGTGTGTGTGCGTGTATGTGTACGTGCGCACACATGCATAGTGAACTGGAAGTGAGAAAATACGCGTTTAAACAGATCTTAGTGAAACAACATTTGAGTACATGTTTTTTTGTTTCATTTCTATGGGTTTCCCTTGGTGTCCTCTCTCAGGTAAACTTTGACTAATCATGAAATGTGACTCTCTAAATGTATATGGCTATATTAAAGTATTATTAAAGGCCTGACCCAAGCCCACAAAAAATGGGGCTATATAATTTGGCTATATGTCTCAGGGAAAGTAGATGCTCTTTTTCCTGTGCCATCTGAATACTAAGCAGGATCAGAGATCCCTTGAGAAATTCTTTACCAACTAATAGAGAGCTTTAGTGGGAAAATCATCAGGAATATTTGAAACTATTCCCATTGATTCCATTTTACCACATCAGTATTTCCCCAGAGCTACGTGTCAACGTGTCCCATAAATTATAGGGATCAGCTTCAAATGTTATCTACTGAAAATTATATTCTGTTTAAATTAGTGTTATATCGCTTCAAGGGGATTTGGTTTAAATACCTTAATCAGAGAGAGAAAGAAAAAAAAAAGATGTATCTTGGTGTTTCAAGAGCATGGGCTTAAGAGTCAGACAACTGGGGTCAGGTTTTAGCTTAAGCTTCTCAGGTCTCTATTTTTCTTAACCTATAAATGCAGATCATAATTCATACTTCACTGGGTTATTATAAGGATTATCTGTGCTTATTAGAGGATCTGGAATATATAATACTTAGTAAATAATAACTCATCGTTATTATTTCATAGTAATCACAAAAAGTAAATGTAAACAGTAATGATAGCATATCATTTTATTAGTTTAAAACTATTAAATAAATATGTAGATATGATAAACAGTACCTATACATTGGAATGATAAATACTATTTATAAATAGTAATTATACATTTTATTAGTTTAAAACTATTAAATAAATATGTAGATATGATAAGCAGTACTTATTTATAAATAGTAATTATACATATGATGTTTTAACATTTATTATCTTTCCTGTTTTTTTTTAAAGGCAGGAAATGGTGATAAGGTAATAACGTTGAGGATAAATCAAAGTTGCTCTGTCCAGGTCAGGCAGTAATTCATAAGTAAATTGCTATATCTTTTCACGCACTGTATGCATGACCAGCATACCCTTGAGAATTGCTACATCAAAAAGGACCACCCTTGTATCCCTGCAATCCTGTAACTCTTTATGAGACTGTAGCAATCTGTCCAGGCTATGATTCTGAACTTGGTGGTGATGGTGCTAAAAATCATTAGTAAAATCTTTCCCTAGTTCTCTTTACACGTAGGCAAGCCACAGCATTTATTGGTCAATAAAGCCAGCAGGACAATATCCCACTCAGGTTTATAGCATAGTAAAAGTCTTTCATATTTGCATAATGCTTCAACCATTTATAAAGCTTTTACACATACAGTAAGTTGTTTGAGCTTCACAACAATTCCATAATTATCCTCACTTTATGGCTGAGGAAATAAAGTTCACCAGAAAGTGAAAGAGGTTTCCCATAATGAGGCAGTAGTGAAATGTTTGATTTGGGTTTTGATCCCTTTAAGTCCAGTGCTTTTTCCATCATATCATTTCTCCTGTAGAGCAGAGTAACACCAGAACCATGCTGATAGAAAATTTAGAGAATCCCTGATTTTAGGGAATAAAATAACTTGCAAAAACTAAAATAAATTTTTGACTCCCAGTTTTCTGAACGTAAAAATGATATTACTTATAATTCATCCTACAAATCAATAGAATACAATACTTTCTTTCTAGTCTAGATCAATTCCAGTTAATCTTATGGAAATATATTCTCAGGTATTTATTTCCTGATCTGCTGACTCTATAACATTGTAACATTAGCTCCCAGTTAACCCCTGGTACGATATACGCCCTCCTTCATGACTCTCCTCTGAATCGAACTGCTTGCTTTGTCACTATGAGATTTTGTGATAATAGCCACCCCAGTTGTCACACTTCTCTGTATTTACCTTCCTTAAAATGTGAATTTTGGGTTCCTGCATTGTGTCAGATCTGAGCCTAGGCTGTGAGAAGGCTTTCATGGTTTTTTGGGTTTTTTTTTTCCCTCTATCATCTACCATCATTATGACAGGAATATACACAGGCAATCTCACTAGTCACAGAAGGTGGTTAAAAAGTAGGGCAGAGCCCAAATCAGCTGACCTTTAGCTGGCATGTGGATATGATAGAGAAGGTATCAGTAAAAGTGATGGATTAAGGACCTTCAAAAATTCTCTGTGTCTTTCATGAACTGGAAAAATTTAGAAATTATCAGAATGAACATTTTTAGAACTCTGGAAATTAACTAAAGGCTTGTAGCATTTAGGGGAAGCATTTATGCAAGAAAAATGGCTGAACTTAATAAGAACAGCAAGCTTTATTGCATTTTAACTTGCCTTATTCTTATCATTTTCCGCCCAGCTCCATAGTAGACTTAGAAACCTGTAACTCACAATCATAAGAAAACCAGCCATCTGGCAGCCACCTGAGTGGGTAGAATTGGGCTGGAACATCTTCAAGGTCCCATTTTCAGAGAATTGTGATTACTTGACCTGAGTGGTGGTTCCTTAGGTGAACCCAGTTATAATGTTGTCCTTAGTTCACCTGGCTCAGAGTTTTGTCACTGCAAACAGTGACAAAACTCTCTGGGGGTATTTGCTGAAAAGAATCAGAGGCAATTGTTGAACATCATGGCTTCCTGAGCTAGTGTATGTCAGTTGGGGAAAACAGTATGCTGATCAAAAACTTAAGAGCAAAACATGTGGAATGACCTATCCATAGGAATCTTTGAAAAATTCTGACAGATTTCTAGGAACATAGATGGTCATCTACATGTATAAGACTATGTGAACATCCAGGAAAGACCTGTGACAGACATAACATCTAACCTGTGGCTTATTACGTCTCTGCATGAGCAGGATGTGAAGCTTAAGGTGGAGTTGTAAACTTCCTGGCTGAACTTTGAAGGCATGCCATAACATGTACACAAATGGCTCCTGAAAAGATCTGGGGATTATGGTTCCAAAAATTTAAGGAAATCTCTGCCCATTCATCAGCTGGCTAGAAACCAGACAGACTTCAGTACTCACACACAAAAAGAATACAGACTTTAGAAAATTGGTTCAGAAAGTAACAGCACAAACAATTATCCAGGCAATAGCTAGGTTGGAGAAAGCCATGGATGACAAAATGGAATTGATTAGGGCAGAACTGAAAGCCACCAGAGATGATGTTCACAATGTTAGGGCAGAACTCAAAGCCACCAGGGATGATGTTCATAATGTTCTCAATGAGTTCCAATCTAATCTAAATACTCTAAAAGCTAGGGTAACTAAGACAGAAGATAGAATTATTGATTTGGAGGACAAACAGAGAGAAAGGATCAGGAGGAAGCCTGGAACAAACAGCTTAGAAGCCACAAAAATAGAATTAGGGAAATAAATGATGCCATGAAACATTCCAACGTCAGACAAATTCTCCATGAAAATTTTCTCCATCTCGCAAATGGAACCAGCGTTCATGTACGAGAGGCAGAGTGGTCTCCCCCCAAGATTATAGAATCTCGAAAGTCCTCAAGACATCTGATAGTAAGAATGAGGAATCATAATTGTAGACAGGATCTCTTGAAGGTAGCTAGGACAAAGAAGCTTACGTACAGAGGAAAGCCCATCAGAATAACGTCAGACCTGTCCACAGAAACCTGGCAAGCCAGAAAGGGCTGGCAAGATATATTCAGGGTACTAAATAAGAAGAACATGCAGCCAAGAATACTTTATCCAGCAAGACTGACATTCAAAATGGATGGAGAGATAAAGAGTTTACAAGACCGGCAAGGCTTAAAAGAGTATGCAACCACCAAGCCGACACTGCAGGAAATATTAAGGGGGATTCTATAAAAGAGGAAAAATCCTAAGAATATCATTGAACGGAAATATGGAGACAATCTACAGAAAGAAAGACTTCAAAGGTAACATGATGTCAATAAAAACATATCTATCAATAATCACTCTCAATGTGAATGGCCTAAATGTGCCCATAAAATGACACAGGGTTGCAGATTAGATAAAATGACAGGACCCATCCATATGTTGTCTACAAGAGACCCATTTTGAACCTAAGGATACACCCAGACTGAAAGTGAAGGGATGGAGAAGCATCTTTCATGCCAATGGGCCTCAAAAGAAGGCTGGGGTAGCGATTCTCATATCAGATAAATTAGATTTTAAACTGAAGATTGTAGTCAGAGATACAGAAGGACACTACATAATTCTTAAAGGGACTATCCACCAAGATGATCTAATAATTGTAAATATCTATGCCCCCAATATGGGGCCAGCCAATTACTAAGAAAACTATTAATCAAGATAAAGAGTCATATTGTTATGAATACATTAATAGTAGGAGATCTTAACATGCCTCTCTCAGAAATAGATCATTGAAGGAGAAAATCAATAAAGAAACAAGAGCATTGAATGACACATTGGACCAGATGGACCTCATAGATATATACAGAACATTCCACCCTAAAACAACAGAATACTCATTCTTCTCAAGTGCACATGGAACATTCTCCAGAATAGATCACATACTGAGTCACAAATCAGGGCTCAACTGATACGAAAAGACT
The DNA here is from genome assembly GCF_902655055.1 of Lutra lutra. Lineage (NCBI taxonomy): Eukaryota > Metazoa > Chordata > Mammalia > Carnivora > Mustelidae > Lutra > Lutra lutra. The sequence goes on along the minus strand of NC_062294.1, from coordinate 24,832,190 downwards.
GAGATTATTCCCTGCATATTCTCAGATCACAATGCTTTGAAACTGGAGCTCAATCACAAGGAAAAGTTTGGAAGGAACTCAAACACCGGGAAGCTAAAGACCACCTTGCTTAAAAGAATGCTTGGATCAACCAGGAGATCAAAGAAGAACTGAAACAATTCATGAAAACCAATGAGAATGAAGACACTTCGGCCCAAAACCCATGGGATACAACAAAGGTGGTCCTAAAAGGGAAATACATAGCTATCCAAGCCTCCCTCAAAAAAACTGAAAAATCCAGAACACACCGGCTACCTCTACACCTTAAAGAACTGGAGAATCAACAACAAATTAAGCCAACTCCACACACAAGAAGGGAAATAATCAAGATTAGAGCAGAGATCAATGAGATAGAAACTAGAGATAGAGTAAAACATATCAATGAAACTAAAAGCTGGTTTTTTGAAAGAATAAGATCGATAAACCATTGGCCACACTAATCCAAAAGAAAAGAGAGAAAGCTTAAATTAATAAAATTATGAATGAAAAGGGAGAGATCACAACTAACACCAAGGAAATAGAAACAATCATCAGAAGTTATTATCAACAGTTATATGCCAATAAGTTAAGCAACCTAGATGAAATGGATGCATTCCTGGAAAACTATAAACTCCCAAAATTGAACCAGGAAGAAATTGACAACCTGAATAGACTGATACCTAGTAATGAGATTAAAGCAGTGATCAAAAACCTCCCAAGAAACAAGAGCCCAGGACCTGATGGATTCCCTGGGGAATTCTACCAAACTTTCAAAGAAGAAAAACACCTATTCTCCTGTAGCTGTTTCAAAAAATTGAAGCAGAAGGAAAACTTCCAAACTCTTTTTATGAAGTCAGCGTTAACCTGATCCCCAAACTAGGCAAAGACCACACCAAAAAGGAGAATTTCAGACCAATATCACTGATGAATCTGGATGCTAAGATTCTCACCAAGATCCTAGCAAACAGGATCCAACAGCACATTAAAAAGATTATCCACCATGGGGCATCTGGGTGGCTCAGTGGGTTAAAGCCTCTGCCTTCAGCTCAGGTCATGATCTCAGGGTCCTGGGATCGAGCCCCGCATCAGGCTCTCTGCTAGTCTGCTTCCCTTCCTCTCTCTGCCTGCCTCTCTGCCTACTTGTGATCTCTGTCTGTCCAATAAATAAATAAAATCTTAAAAAAAAATGATTAGCCACCATGACCAGGTGGGATTCATCCCTGGGTTACAAGGATAGTTCAACATTTGCAAATCAATCAATGTGACAGAACAAATCAATAAGAGAAGAGAGAAGAACCACATGATCCTCTCAATTGATGCAGAAAAAGCATTTGACAAAATCCAGCATCCATTCCTGATTAAAACGCTTCAAAGTATAGGGATAGAGGGAACATTACTGAACTTCATCAAATCTATCTATGAAAAACCCACAGCAAATATAATCCTCAATGAGAAAAAGCTCACAGCCTTCCCGTTGAGATCAGGAACACAACAAGGATGCCCACTCTCACCACTCTCGTTCAACATAGTATTAGAAGTCCTAGCAACAGCAATCACACAACAAAGAGAAATAAAAGGTATCCAAATTGGCAGTGAAGAAATCAAACTCTCTCTCTTCACAGATGACATGATACTTTATATGGAAAACCCAAAAACTCCACCCCTAAACTACTAGAACTCATATAGCAATTCAGTAATGTGGTACAAAGTCAATGTACAGAAATCAGTTGCTTTCTTATACACTAACAATGAAAATACAGAAAGGGAAATTAGAGAATTGATTCCATTTACTATAGTGCCAAGAACGATAAGATACCTGGGAATAAACTTAACCGAAGTGGTAAAGGATCTGTATTCGAGGAGCTACAGAACATTCATGAAAGAAGTTGAAGAAGACACAAAAAGATGGAAGACCATTCCATGCTCTTGGATCGGAAGAATAAACATTGTTAAAATATCTATACTGCCTAGAGCCATCTATACTTTTAATGCCATTCCGATCAAAATTCCACCAGTATTTTTCAAAGAGCTGGAGCAAATAATCCTAAAATTTGTATAGAATCAGAAGAGACCCCGAATTGCTAAGGAAATGTTGAAAAAGAAAAACAAAACTGGGGGCATCATGTTACCTGATTTCAAGCTTTACTACAAAGCTGTGATCACCAAGACAGCATGGTACTGGCAGAGAAACAGTCACATAGACCAGTGGAACAGAGTAGAGAGCCCAGATATGGACCCTCAACTCTATGGTCAAATAATCTTTGACAAAGCAGGAAAAAAAATACAGTGGAAAAAATATACAGTCTCTTCAATAAATGGTGCTGGGAAATTGGACAGCTATATGTAGAAGAATGAAACTCAGCCACTCTCTTACACCGTACACGATAAACTCGAAATGGATAAAAGACCTCAACATGAGACAGGAATCCATCAGAATCCTAGAGGAGAACATAGGCAGTAACCTCTTCAATATCAGCCATAGCAACTTTTTTCAAGATGTCTCCAAAGGCAAAGGAAACAAAAGTGAAAATGAACTTTTGGGACTTCATCAAGATCAAAACCTGCACAGCAAAGGAAACAGTCAGCAAAACAAAGATTCCCATGGAATGGGAGAAGATATTTGCAAACGACAGTAGACAAAAGGTTGATATCCAGGATGTATAAAGAACTTCTCAAACTCAACACACACAAAACAGGATAATCATGTCAAAAAATGGGCAGAAGACATGAACAGACGCTTCTCCAATGAAGACATACAAATGGCTATCAGACACATGAAAAAATGTTAATCATCACTAGCCATCAGGGAGATTCAAATTAAAACCACATCGAGATACCATCTTACACCAGTTAGAATGGTCAAAATTAGCAAGACAGGAAACAACGTGTGTTGAAGAGGATGTGGAGAAAGGGGAACCCTCTTACACTGTTGGTAGGAATGCAAGTTGGTGCGGCCACTTTGGAGAACAGTGTGGAGATTCCTCAAGAAATTAAAAATAGAGCTTCCCTATGACCCTGCAATTGCACTATTGGGAATTTACCCCAAAGATACAGATGTAGTGAAAAGAAGGGCCATCTGTATCCCAATGTTTATAGCAGCAATGGCCACGGTCACCAAACTGTAGAAAGAACCAAGATACCCTTCAACGAACGAATGGATATGGAAGATGTGGTATTATGCCTCCATCAGAAAGGATGAATATGCAACTTTTGTATCAACATGGACGGGACTGGAAGAGATTATGCTGAGTGAAATAAGTCAAGCAGAGAGAGTTAATTATCATATGGTTTCACTTATTTGTGGAGCATAACAAATAACATGGAGGACATAGGGAGATGAAGAGGAGAAGGGAGTTGAGGGAAATTGGAAGGGGAGATGAACCATGAGAGACTATGGACTCTGAAAAACAATCTGAGGGTTTTGAAGGGGCAGGGTGTGGGAGCTTGGGGGAGCCAGGTGGTGGGTATTATGGAGGGCACATATTGCAGGGAGCACTGGGTTTGGTACATAAACAATGAATTCTGTTACGCTGAAAAGAAAAAAAAAAGTAACAGCACAGACAATAACAAGAAATGATAGTTACAGACTTTGGGGAGAGGGCCAGATCTGATTCCACATTTCTCACACTATATTACTTAAAATGTCCAATTTGCAACAAAACAATTATGAAACACATAAAGAAACAGGATATCTACGACTCATTTACATTAAAAGAAGCAGCCAATAGAAACTATCTCAGAGGAACTCCAAATGTTGGGGCTTACTAGAGAAAGACTTTAACTTAGTTACTCTAAGTATAGCCAAAGCACTAAAGGAAATAATATCTAAAGAACTAAAAAAGTTTTAGAACAATGTCTCATCAAATAGTTGATACCTATAGGGAGATAGAAGTTTGTTTTGTTTTTTTTTTAAAGGAACCAAGTAGGAATTATAGATTTGAAAAGTACAGCTGTCGTGGAAAATTCACTGGAAAAGCTTAATCTATTTGAGCGAGCAAAAAGGAATCTGCAAAGTTGAAAATCGGTCAGTTGAGTTGTTTGAAAGAGCCCAGTCAAGAGCAACAGTGCCAACTCAGTTTGAGTCTCACTTTGAACAGCAGACACCCAGCCAGTTCCCAGATGTGTGCACTAAGTAAATGCACTTTCATGTGCTTCTGGCTTGTTTTGACCATAGTTAAGTGATACAGACAGTAAGCATCTGGAGGGCCACTGCTACACCAACCTGCTCACTGCTGTATACCCAATGCCTGGCACATAGTAATTACTCTATAAATATTTTTTTAATGATTTTGTTTCTAATTAAAAACTGTCCTCTCATTTTAGTTTTAGTCTTTTCATTCACAGAATAAGTATACTAATCCCTTTTAATTCTCAAAACTTAAATTGTCAGATTATTTATGTTTTCTGCAAGAACAACATCTCTGCTTCAATTACATTGCATGAAATGAAAAAAGTTGCATATAAATGATGGAAAGATGTATTGAATCCCCCCTAATGACAGATATGGGAAGTGACTTGGGATCTGTCTTGATAAGTGGTTTTCCTATGTTTGGGGGTGGGGGGATGGAAATGTTGTATAAATAGGATAGATCTTGTTAATCTTCTCAAGGCATGTTATTTCCTAAATGCAAAATACTGTCTTCTTTCCTAACTTTCCTCCATACAACCAATATATGCTTATTTAGAGGAAAAAAGACTGTTTCTGCAATTATATTTCAATAGTAACAATTCAGTCCAACTTTATATCGCAATTTTCCTGAAAAAGTTTATAAGCTTTTGATGGAAAATCAAACTGCATTCTTAACTATAATGGTTTGTTACTGGTTTGACTATAATCCTTTACTATTGTGGCCTTTAATGTGAAATTTGGGGGTAGGACAATCCAAACACTGTCTCAAAATTAGTTTGCAAGAACAAAATTCCTTGAGATATTGTCTGAAGTACAGCATTTTGAAATCCAATTTAGTATTCAAAACTTATTTTATCTCTTATGTTAGTCCCAGACAACATCAGTGAAAACTTGTTTCTTAAAAGTCACTTTTCATAATTTAAACTTAAAATATGGCATAATATCAAATCTGTCCCAGACATGACTGCCTCTTCTTAATTTCAGTTTCTTTTTAGTAACTGCCTTGCCTCCTTGTTTCTATTGTAGTTAAAGTGAGATTTGCCCATCTTAAAGCATGGCAGTATTCACCATCTCATTCTCTCTAGGATCCCTTGTTCCTTTTGGCCATCTCGTATCTTCCCAAATGCAAATAACTGAAATTTTTTCTCAAGTGGAATAATATTTTCTCAAAATCACTTCTGGTGATTTTGAGGTTTAAGGTAACTTAAGTGCGCTTAGCATACTGTTTGACATAATTGACAACTGCTTGCACTGAACTTTTATTATTATTGTTATTCTTTATTGGAACTGAAATGTAGAAGTCAGAGCACATTTTCTCTAGCCATTCCACTTCTCTTCTGGCTTCCTACACTTCATGCTGTCACATTTTCCAGATGTGTTCATAGCATTCTCTCTACTATGTCTCAAAAATTCCATGCAGCCCAACTTTATCTGAAGATATAATGTAGTATGTTCATTCAATTTCCCACCTAAATGTTGTTTTCCCACAATTTTATTTTCAATAATATTCATTAGCTCAATGTTCTGGGAATATTTGGTTGATCAACTTCGTTAGGAAACAAGCCTGATGATAATTCTGCCTTTCTTCCTAATGAGATTCTTAGCTAATTTGTTGGGGTTATAGTTCTTCCTTTTCAATCCCTTTATCTAGGGAATCATCAAATTTTTGATAATTGAACAGAAGTTCCACATATTCATTATGCCATCAGTGGAATGGTTTCGTGATGTGGGACTGGATTTGTGCAACATCTGACTGTTTGATCGTTGTAACTGCAGTCTTATTTATTTCATTTTATTCTTCACTGTCTGACACATCTCCAAATTTTATATTCATGTCATTCAAGGATCTATGAGAATATTTATGCCAGTTAGCTGTAGAGTCACCAACCATCACGGTTTTTCTAGAACTGAGGGCATTCTAGGATGTGGGGCTTCCGGCTAAAAGCAGGAGAGTTCTAGGCGGAATGGGAAAACAGGTCACTCTACCTGTGCCTCACCAGACATGCTGTCAGTTTAGACTTCTCTGTGATGCCAAATGGAATCTCATTTTTCCAGCTGTACAAATAGTGATTTTGTCATTTAGAATTCCTTTCCAAAATTTGTCCCATCATGCCTACTAATAGCAGAGGAAACTGAGACTAAGAAAGAATATCCTGCAGCTAAAAAGAACACAATCTAGGTCAATTTTGCAGCTTAAATCTGATCCCAAATGCTGTGTTCTTAGTACTGTACCATACTGCTAGAAATAGGGTCCCTTCCTGTAGTTAGGTTCTAGACCAGAACAGGAAGAACAAAACAGACATCATTACTTATTTGAAAATGTGTTACTTAAATAAGTACAGGGCACAGTTTGAGTCTAAGATGAAAGAGATTCCAATTTGCCTGTGGAATAAATCAGGAAAGGTTTCAATGCTGATTAGACATTGAGCTAGATCTGAAAGTTAGGAAGTAGGACATAACTGGGGCATAAACAAGAATTAGTACAAAGATAAAGACAGAGATTTCAGATCAAGGGAAAAAAATCCAAATAAAAGCACATAAGTTGGAGACTGAGGATGCTTTTTTTTTTCATTTTTAAATGTCATTTTGAATATCTGAACCTGATTTTCTACACCTTTAATCCAAGCTAGAAAACCTTGATTACTTAGTACCTCTATACCTGTTATTTTGGAAGATTTGTCTACAGTGATGGCTACCAGGGTGGAAACAAGTAGAAAGAACTAGATAGATCATTTGGGAAGCTGTGTCAGGAACCCAATAAAGAGGTTGCAGTAATACTGTGGTAGTCTGTTTGTAAGTCAGAATTAACAAGACTTGAGAGTAGATTTTTGAACTCAGTTTTTTCCTACCACATGCAATCCTTTATTTATTAAATGACTAAGATATTATAAGCATTGTGCTGGGTGCAGCAAAACAAACTTAAATGTGAAACATTTTCCTTCCTGAAGAAGCACATAGTCCAGAAGAAATAACAATACACAGTATTTATCACAATCTCAGAAGTTTCTAAGTTATATCAAATGTTTTTTAAAAATTTTTTCTTTTTAGAGAGCATTTGCACAAGTGGGAGGGGCAGAGGGTGAGGGAGAGAGAATCTCAAGCAGACTCTGCACTGAGTGTGGGCCCTGATATGGGACTTGATCCCAGGACCCTGAGATCATGACTTGAGCTGCTGAAACCAAGAGTCGGATGCTTAAGAGACTGCACCACCACTCAGGCACCCCTAAGTTACATCAAATATTAATGACAGTCATTCTGTCTTGGGAGATTCAGAAAAGGCTCTCTGGAAGAAGTGAGGTCTGAAATTATTTTTAATCAACAGTAGGAGTTAAGATGTAAAAAAGAGGAAGAATAACATACTGCATATGTCAGGGATAGAACTCCCAGGCAGAGTGAGCAGTGAGAGAATTCTGAAGCTCTGGCTTTTTATGGTTTTAGAACAATAATTAAGTGGTAGGAGATGAAACTAGAGAGATGAGGATAGGTAAGTAGAGACAAGGCAATGGGGAAACCTTGTATACCATGTTAAAGAACAGCTGTCTTGTTTCTGGAGATCACAAAGCACTGAACGTTATAAGAGGGAAAAAAAAATAGAAGAAGAATGACATGGTCAGAGTTGTTTTTTAGAGAGTACATGCTAGAAGTCCTATAGGCAATGTTCATGTAACTAGGTCAAAGCTAGAGGCAAGTAGACTAGCCAACAGGCAATTTTTGTACACTAAGAGAAGAGGGGAAAAAACAGTTCATGGAAGCCATGGTAACATTCTATTTTTGAGATTTTGTTCATAATTCTGCAGCAAATGTCATATTTGATGGCTCAACCTCATAACTGATATTTGTTTAGAATCTTCTTTCATTTTACCATCTCCTCAGTATTAGGTCTGCCTAAAGAAAAGGTTGGTGATCCTACATTTTAGGAAAGGCACTCAGTAATTGCACGAATCAACAAAGGAGGTTCCATTTAAAATCTGGGCTACTTACCATGTGACATTAAATGCAAATAAGCCTCCAGAAGATGGTTTTTGGTGCTTCTGAATACTTTTCCGTTCCTTTGGAGTTGATTCACCTTTCCCAGTAGAGTGCAGAGACTGCAAGGTTCAGTGTCATAGAGGGTAATGTCAACAAGATGGAGGACTAGGAAGTCTCATCACTTGTTGTCCCACAGAAACACTGATTTAACAACAATATAAGGAACAATCTACCTTACAAGAAATTGAGATTCCAGTTAGGTTGTAGTATCCCTGGTGAGCACAAAAACAAGATCAGTTGTGCTGAAACTTGTAAAAAAGCAAATTAACTTTACCTGTGTCAGGCCCTCCCCTGAGCCAGCAATACTCTGCCTTAAAAGATGTTAACTACTTCCAAGGGAAGGTGAGGAGAGAGAAAGGAGTGAACATTCAGCATTCTGGGCATTTCAGTATGCTCCCAGAGGGCAGGATTCTGTCACATCACACACATAGCACTGAAAGAACTAGCGTAGTTTAGATGCCTGGAGCAGCTGGCAGAAGGGCATCTTTCTATAGCCACATTTGCTCAGCAAGTATCAGAGAAAATACAGAACTGAGGATTCTTCTCCTGGTTACAGGGGGGAGACAAGAGTGTGGTATATACAGTTCCAGTGTCCCCAGATATTCAATGTGCTGCTTGAGGGGCTAGTTTCTGCCGAACTAAAACAAGAGTTGTGAAGAAACTGACAATAGAGGAGATTAGGGTTCAAGGAAGCAACAACAGATTAGACTCCTGGGACAGCTAGTAACAAAGACATAATCTTAAGGTAGCCTAATTGGTGAAGGTCTTTTCAGTCAAAACTAGTCCATAAAGACTGGGAGAGATGACTTTTTTTTTTTTTTTTTCCAAATGTACAGATATCAGTGCAAAGCTACAAAGGATACAAAGACTCAGAAAAACATGACACAATCAAAAGAACAAAATAAATCTCCAGTAATCAATCCTAAAGAAATAGAGACCTATGAAATTCTTGACAATAAATTGGAAAAAAAAAAAAAAAGTCATCTTGAGGAAGCTGAGTTAGTTACTAGAGAATGCAGATAGAAAACTAAATAAAATCAGGAAAATAACCCATGAACAAATGAGAAGTTTAGCAAAAAGATATAAATAATAAAAACAAATTATCAAACTAAAGAATACGATAATTGAATTTTTTTTTAAAAAATCTCACTGGAGGGGTTCAGCAAAGTTGACCAAGCAGAAAAAAGAATTGGCAATCTCAAAAATAAGCCATTTGAAATTATCCAGTTAAAAGACTAAAAAAAAAAAAAAAGGCAGGGAATGAAAAAGAGTGAAGAAAGTCTGAGAGAATTATGAGACAACACTGATCAAAACAATACGTGCATTATGGAGTCTCAGAAAAAATTGGGAAAAGTTAGAAAGTAAAATTATCTCTCTTTGTATATGGCATGATCTTGCATGAAGAGAATCCTAAAGACTCCACCAAAAAAGCTGTTAGAATTAATAATCAAATTCAGTAAAGTTGTAGGATATGAAATCAACATACAAAAATAAGTTATGTTTCTATATACCAACAACAAATTATCCAAAAAGGAAATAAAGAAAACAATCCTATTGTAATAACATCAAAAAGAATAAAATACTGAGGAATAAATTTAACCAAAGAGGTAAGACACTTACATACTGAAAACTACAACTAACCAGTGAAAGAAATTTAGAAGACACTATTGGAAAGACATTCTGTGTTCATGGATTGGAAGATACACTAATTGTTAAAATGGTTATACTACCAAGAGCAATCTACTCATTCAATTTAGTACCTGTCATAATCCCAATGACATTTTTTACCAAAATAGAAAAAAATCCCAGAGTTCATATGGAATCACAAAAGACTTCAGATAGCCAAAGTCATCTTGGGAAGGAAGAACAAAATGTATACTTCCTGATTTCAAATTATATTATAAAACGATTGCAATTTAAATAGGACGATATTGGCATAAAAACATATGTAGACCAATGGAACAGAACAGAGGGCCCAGGTATAAACCCAGATATGAATAGTCAAGTCATTTTCCACAAGGGTGCCAAGAATACACAAGGAGGAAATGACAGTCTCTTTAACAAATGGTTTTTGGAAAACTGGATACCCACTGGCAAAAATATATATATATAATTGGATCCTTAACTTACACAATATTAAAAAATCAACTAAAATTTAAAGATTTAAACACAAGATCAGAAACTATAAAACTCTTTGAAGAAACCATAGGGAAAAAACTTCAAGAGATTGAGCTTGGCAATGATTTCTTGGATATGACATGAAAAACACAGACAACCAAAGCAAAATTAGACAAGTGGGACTACCTCAAACTAAAGTTTCTGCACAGTAGAGAAACAAAACAACAGTTAAAAGGGAAAAATATATTTGTATACCATATACCTGATAAGGGATTAATATCCGTAATGTAAAAAGAATTCATACAAGTCAATAGCAAAAACTAACTGGATTAAAAGTGGACAAAGGGCTTGAAGAGACATTTCTCCAAAGACATACAACAGCAAACAGGTATGTGGAAAGGTAATCAAAATCAGTAATCATCAAGGAAATACAAATCAAAACCATAACAAGATATTACCTCATACCTCTTAGGGTGGCTATTACCAGAAAAACAAAAAATAAACATTGTTGGTAAGTGGAAAAATTGGAATACTTGTACACTATAAGTGAGAATGTAAATTGGTAAAGCCATTATGGAAAACAATATGGAGGGTCCTCAAAAAAAAAAAAAAAATAGAGTTAGTGTATGATTCATCTTGCTTCTTGGTGTATACCCAAAAGAATTGAAATCAGGATCTCATGGAGATATTTGCACTCTTGTGTTCACTGCAACAATATTCACAATAGCCAAGATATGAAAAGAAGCTAAATGTTAATGGATGAATGGATAGATAAAGAAAATGTGGCATATACATAAAATAGAATGCTTTTCAGCCTTTAAAAATAAGGAAATTCTGGGGCGCCTGGGTGGCTCAGTGGGTTAAATCCTCTGCCTTCGGCCCCAGTCATGATCCTAGGGTCCTGGGATCAAGCCCCTTGATCCCAGGCTCTCTGCTCGTCGGGGAGCCTGCTTCCCCTTCTCTCTCTCTGCCCGCCTCTCTGCCTGCTTGTGATCTCTGTCTGTCAAATAAACAAAATCTTTAAAAATATATTAAAAAAATAAAAATAAGGAAATCCTGTCATTTGCAACAACATGGTTGAACCTGGATGACATCATGCTAAGTGAAATAAGCCAACCCACAGAATGACAAATACTTCAGGATTCCATTTATATTGTCAAACTCCTAGAAGCTGAGGATAGAACTGTGGCTACTATGGGCTTTGAGAAGAGGAAATTAGAGAGTTATTCAATTATATAAAATTTCAGTTATGCAAGAAACTAAATACAAAATGAGTAAGATCTGTTTTACATTATGACTATAGTTTACAATACTGTATTATGCACTTAGAAATATATGAAGAGCTTTGATCTCATATTAAGTGTTTTTACCACAAACACACAAAAAGGGACCCAGTGAAACTTTTGTTGGTGATGGATATGTCTATTATGTTGATTGTGGTGATAATTTAATGAGTGTGTGAAAAACATTCATATTCATCAAACTGAGCCATTTTTGTACATCAATTATCCTAAATAAGGCTTAAAAAAAAAGGGACACTGGGAAACTTATGGAGGTGTTGGGTATATTACCTTGATTGTGTTAATGGTATCATGGGGTTTGCATATATCCAAACTCATCAATTTGTGCAAATTAAATATGTGCAGTTCTTTGCATATCAATTATGTCTCAATAAAGCAGTTTTTAAGAGTTTCAATGTCATAGAATAGAATTTATTTTAGAATAGAAGAGTGGAGTGAAAAATAATCTTAATGTAACAAAATCTCTTTAGACAACTACAGGGTCTGCTTTGCTTTTAAAGAGCAAGCACTTTGGTCCTTACAAAGTTAGTGAAAAACACAGATTAAGAGTAAAGCATCTCTTTAAAAAAAGATTTTTAACATTAAATAGCTTTTATGAAAATAAGTATATTTGAAAAATGAGATATCAATACTAAAAAAATGATCAATTCATTTTTAGTTTTGAAATTGATTTTTATTCTTTACCAGTATCTTGGAAGAAGTGTTAGAATTCAAAAAATATAATAATCAACTGAAATCCAATTTAAGACTCTGAGGAGATTGTGTAGTCATTTCAGGGAAGAGAAAACTACCAGGTTAACCTCTTTCATAATGTTTGATATTATTCTATTGGAGAAGGTCAACTAATAACCATGCAAAATATTGAAAAACAGCAGAGGATCTAAAAAGAAAGAAAGAAAAAAGAAACTATAGTTCTTGGCTGAAGTACTAAGATAAAATTTAACAATAATTCTCATTAGTTATTAAGGGCCCGCCATGAGCCAGTGTTAATATGCATTTATTGTCTTATTTAATCCTTCCTGACATCTTCAGAAGTATTTTATAGGTTAGAATATAAACTAAGAGAGAATAAGTACTTTTCCAGCTATGACAAAAGAGGGTACTTGAAAATTTTTCTTTCTTCTTTCTTTTATTTTTCTTTTTCTTTTTCTCTTTCTCTCTCTCTTTTCTTTAATTTCAAAGGTAGAATTTAGTGATTCATCAGTTTCATATAACACTTGGTGCTCATTAATGCCCATGCCTTCCTTAATACCTATGACCCACTTACCCCATTCCCCACCCCTTACCCTCCAGCTACCCTCTGTTTTCTAGAGTTAGGAGTCTCTTCACTCTGTTTTCACCTTATTCTGTTTTTCCTTCCCTTCCCTTTTGTTCATCTGTTGAAAATTTGCTTTCAATCAATATACAAGAAGCTTATCTTTTAAATTCCAGTGATTACTATTTTCAGTGAAGAATTCAGCATGAAAATCCTTGCTTTAAAATGAGTATTTCCTGAATAAGAAATATCTTTTCTCAGCAAGATTGAACTTGTACATCAAATGTCACTAGAGCAAAGCCAGGTGGGGCTGTGTAGTCTCACTACTCAGCAAAATTCGTTTACCAGTTAAGGGACCCTTTTTGAACTACAGCCTCACAACATGCACATCTCAAATTTGAGCACCAGGAAAATGACAAATCTCTGCATGTCATGTGTTTTCAGGGATGGATGTGAATAGTCAGTACTATACTGTCCAATGAATGAAAGCCAAGGTCCCACTAAACTGCTGGAGAAAAAAATTAACTATGCAAAACATTGTAAGGAATATAGGTAATTAAAGACACCATGACTTTCAGGATGCTATTGCCTATCAGTTAATAATAAAATAACAATTTTGACAGTGAAGCTGTTCAATATGTCCAAGAGAAAAGCCAGCCCTCGACAGTTACTTAAATGCTTTCAAATGCCTTTCTTTTTTTTTTTTTAAAGATTTTATTTATTTATTTGACAGAGATCACAAGAAGGCAGAGAGGCAGGCAGAGAGAGATAGGAGGAAGCAGGCTCCCCACCAAGCAGAGAGCCTGACACGGGGCTCGATCCCAGGACCCTGGGACCATGACCTGAACTGAAGGCAGAGGCTTTAACCCACTGAGCTACTCAGGTGCCCCGGAAGGAGAAGTCTCTTATATAAATGTCTAGCTGAACCTTGAAGTACTTCCCACCTTATATAATGAAATAATCATGAGACATGAGAAAACTGGTAAATTCTAGCCTTGAGAAGAATCCCGTGAAGATTGTATGAAGGAGGTTCAAGTGCCATTTGCATGTCTGCATCCTGTGTGTGCTTCAAAAATCAGTTCAGAGTTTCAGAGTGCAGGTGGTAGAGGAAAGAAAGAGCAGAGCATTCCAGGTGGAGAGAAAAAAAGTTTTTTTTAAATGCACTCATAGTTTGGATGCAGTTCTCAAGCATGATGTTGATACATCGTGAGTTTTGTCTTGAATAACTCAAAACGAAATTTCATTAGAATATTGGAATTTGTAGAGGATTTTTTTTTTACTATAAATTGGAGCAAAATCAAGGTTATTCTTAAAATAGTTTAGTGTCCCCACAAAAGAGAATGTCAGGATGTGAGTTAGTGAAAAGAGTGTTGAAAGGGGAGGGTGTGTTTAATAGACCTTGTAATAGAAGTTGTCAGGTTTTAAATCAGCGAAGATATCCTAGACCAGGGAGGAGACTTGGGCTTGCAAGACAAAAACCAAAGTCAGAGTAGACTCTGAAAAAGGTGGGATTTATATTTTAAGGTCACCCAATCACAGGGACTAGCAGCAAACAGGATGGTGTCAGGGTTCCTAGAGGAAGGAACTTAACCCACCAAGTTGCTCTCTCTTCTGCTGACTGTCCACCCCGGGAGCAGACCCATTCTCTGACTAGCTTATTCTGTATACATGGACACGAGGCTTCCATCTTCTTCACCAACAGAGAGAAACTGAAACTCAGTAGTTTTTGTGATTCTAAATTTAAGGCTAACGATGATGATGATAAAGACAAAAGAGTACTTCTCTGTCGATCTGTCCGACCTATGGGAGGAAATTAAACTCTGTTGAGCTAGGTTATCCTTCTATTCAGGGTAATTTATAATATGCATGGAAATGGCAGCGCTGATTGATCCCTAAACTATGTCACATCTGACAAAGAACAAGAAGATCTGTTTGAGAAAAGCAGGACGCTGTTCTGGGCAGACCTGTTAGGAAGCATCCACCACTTGGGCTGCACTCTCTAAATTCTCCATTTACTTATGCACTCCATTCTCTAAGCATCCTTTAATGTCGCCCTTATCTCTTTAAAGTTTTTCTGTCTTACTTCATATAATTTCTTCTTTTCCCTGTTTTTATTTACTATTTCATCTCTGAATATTTAGTACAGAAACACAGAAATTATGCCCAAAAGAAAGTTGCTTTGATAATACAAATTCTTTCATTAAGCCATACTCATTCAGGCTCCGATAACATTGCACCTTTGCCCAGTGGCTACCTGTTGGGTTCTACCTGTTACCATCTCTAGAGGAGGGCCAGAGAGCTAAAGGAGAGGTGGAAGGATTATGGTTCTTCCTTTTTTTGCTTGCTGTTCTCATCGGTGTTATAAGGGCCTATTCAGCAAGCATGGCCCCACCCTGGTTGAACTGCCATTTTGTTGTTTATGCAGTAAAACTTAAATTGACCCTGCCCCCACCAGGGGAACTTACTTAAAAGCAAGTCCGGGAAACCAGTCCCCGGTAACAAAGCTCAAATACAAGGGTGGCTCAGGTCAAGTGGAGGTATTCAATCAGTGGAGGTGCATACTGTCTCCTAGCTACCAAGGAGTGTGGGCCCCGCCCTTGGGGTGCCTTTTGGGCACCCATTCTGACTAAGGTGATAGGCTAGTTCAAATAGCTACTGTGGGGTGAATTGTAGTTCAATTGGCCACCCGTGTGTGCCTAGCATGACTGTGCAGCTTTCTCTGTGTATTGCAATCTCATTGGCCACCTGCGTGTGGCCAGGCTCAAACACATGGCCTTTGCTCTATAAAAGTTAGTCTGTGAGGCAGGGAGGGGTTGTGCTCTCTGTAAGAGGTGTGGTCCCAGCCGGTCGGTTTGATTCTCGATGCTTGGCGTGAAATAAAGCTTTGCTTGACCTTCACTTTGTAGGTCCTTTAATCACAGACTTTAATTCACTTCGCTCCTTTAATCACAGACCCATTATTGGGGGACCCAACATTGGGGACCCAACAGTGTCAACCCAGCAGATTTCCAATCCCCAGATTTCCCAGCACTCACAGTATCAACCTCATCACTCCCTCTTCTGAGGCTACTAAACCAACTAGTTGGTACCCTCCTGGATCCAAGCACATCCTCTGAGCTCAGGGACACATGGCATGATCTGACTGGGGCCCTTTCTCAGGCTGAGTCTCTGCTCCACAGGACCCCACTCTTAAACTTCTAAGCTACGAAAATTCCAGTCTCTTCCCTTGGTTCGCCCATCCTTAGGGAGGGTAGCTGATACTCTAGTGTTCTCTTCTTTTCTTTTCTGTTTGTTAACAATAGTTTAGAGTAAACAAAATCTTCTTTGTTAAAATAAATGGTATAATCCCTGTTTCCTAACTGACTCCAACCTGACACAAGGTAATTTATCCCAGTGCCACTTCAGACACTTCTAATGAATATTTACTTGTCTATTGTACCTAGAATATTTGTTTGTTGGGCACAATGCCAACACTCTTTTGATTCAATTGAACATTTAGCAACTCAGACTTCTTAAAAGGGAAATTGTGTAACGTATTAGAAAAGAAAAACCCTACAGAACATATCTGTCCAGGAAATCATATGTTCTCTTAGTGACATCAAGAACTGTTAAAAGTTACTGACCAGTCATTGGAATACGAAGTTATAAGTAAACTTGCATCTCCAGCATAGATGAATCATGTATCTCCAAAGCACGGCTAAGCTTTGTAAAAATAGGTATTGAAGAATTTGCTTTTTCTTAATAGCATCATGAGTGTTAAAACCTTACATATAATTAAAAAACTAATGTTAATAAACTTACAGATGTTACATTGAAATTAGAGAACATAGGTATGTTTGCACAAATGTGGATGTGCCCTGCTCACAAGAAGGCTGATTTCTTAGTCTTCTTTATTGAGACCCAGAAACATGACTATAAATTTCCTTCAAAAGGCTCTTCTAGGAACCTGTTTCTATTGTATGGCTACCATTGATTATCTGCTCCTTTATATGCCCTATGCTAAATATTTCTTAAACGTATAGCAAGATTGTCATGGAAAATAATAGAGGGATTCATTTTTTTTTAGCAGTCCTTTGCAACAGTCCAATGCTACGTGGCTAGTAAATGAACAAGAGAGATTTAGATTCAGGTCTGTTTGGTGGATTGGAAAAAATATGGGTATTGGGGGTGGGGGTCAATTACCTTACTCTTACCTCATCATACCAAAACACATACTCCAGAAATATATTTAGGTGTAGCGTGTATGTCGTATTCTGTCATTCTGAAAGATGTAGATTTCTTTGCTAATAGGATTGGAATAATGTAGTTGTATTATGAAGAGTTAAAATTAAGGATACAGAAGAATTTCAAGATAATGGAGCTTGTTCCCTGATTCTTTAGTGAAATTACTAGTTGAGTTCAGGAGAGAGAGAATCAAAATGACAGAACAGGCAGAAGGCTATGTAAGCCTACTTTTGTGTGGGGTTTGGGAGGAGAAGAATAAAAGATTAATACTAAACACAAAAGTCTTTTTGAGGCCCCAAATATTTCATTTGAAAGTCTTAATGAAAAGTTACAACAAGGGGAGCCTGGGTAGCTCAGTGGGTTAAGCCTCTGCCTTCTGCTCGGGTCATGGTCTCAGGGTCCTGGGATCGAGTCCCACATCAGGCTCTCTGCTCAGAAGGAAACCTGCTTCCTCCTCTCTCTCTGCCTGCCTCTCTGCCTACTTATGATCTCTCTCTCTCTCTGTCAAATAAATAAAATCTTTTTAAAAAAAAAAGAAAGAAAAGAAAAGAAAAGTTACAACAATAATAATATAACCCATATATGCTATATAGATAGAGATATATAGAGACATACAGACTTACATAGATATATAGATAGAGGTACAGATATTTATTTGATTTTCCTCTCAGCTGGGTGACTCCCTTCTTTCCTAAACATACACATTCCTGCCTAAATTAATCCAAATAATATTATTTACTTTTCTATCTTTAATGAACGCTGCCTTTTTTAAACAATTCAAGAATACTTTTTTCCTTTCACTTTTAGAGAAAAACTCCTCAAACCAGATGGTTGATCTTAATTAATTCTTATCACAGAGACATCTTTGTCATAAAGTATTTTTCACAGATGAACAGGATTATATAAGCGCCTCTGTTTACTGAATTACTAAAAGAATGACTTTTCATGAGGGAAGAAGTCACTGTAATTTTATCTTTTATTTCTCCAACTTCCTTGGCACTTAAAAGCAATTATAACATTTAGGCTAGTGAGTCTTCACTGAAGCAAGAGACGTATTTATTTTGAATGCTTATGTTTTCAAAAAAATAAATTTTTCAGGATTTTTATGTACTGCAGTGTTTAGTTTCAAAATAAATACTGGAAAGGCCACATTTGTCAGTAGGCGCTCCATCTGTATACTTAAAACCCACACTCATTATCAAGGCATCCAGTGGATGCTGGAAGTTTTCTTTTTCTTCAACCTATTTTGCTTCCCATCTTAACTGGAAAGAATACCAAGGGAAATCCATTCCCAGATATTCAGGCCATAAGGAAACAAAACTTTCCTTCACAGAATGAAAAGTACATAAGGCTTCAATTTGATTTCATCTAGGAAAGGTAATACAGTTATGATTCCTATATTTTAAGAAAACTTTGATAAAATGAACAACAGATTATGGCATGGTCACACACATGCAAACACACACAGAAACTCCAAGTAGAATTAAATTTCCTGGAAGAAAAGTTTCTCAAAGAGAACCAACAATATGGGAAGAAGTGAGTTTGGTGTTATTATAGATTAACTTCAGTTTTCAGAACAATCCTTTAAAGTAGGATAAGCTTTGTCATATGGCAAGTAATTAATAAAGGCAGGATTTGCACACAGATTGTCTGACCCCAGGAGCCAAAGTTCTCTGCATTATACCACCATGCCTGTGTTCCTCTGTGACTGAAAAAAATGTTTCCACAGACTATTTTTACTTCTGAGCTAATAAGGAATAAGAGGTTTTTGTATGAGTTCATGTAAAAAGAGTAAATTCATTTTTATCTAAATGTCTCCTCAGAGAAATGTATTCAAACTTATCAAATAACCTTGAATTACTGTGCATGTCTGATGGATGGGTGTGTGTATCTTCTTCATGCTTTATTCTCTATATAAAGGCATTGTTTACCCTTTTTTTTTTTTTTTGGTTAGTCTGGTTTGACTGATTCTCTCTCCTTTGCTTCGAGTCATCATTGATAGTTGTCTTGTCAAGTACATTGATTTATCCAAATTTATTCCATTTGGAGACTATAGTTCACTTACTGATGCCAGGTTTAACCCATGGATAGCCCCCACATTAAAATATAAAAATATTATTTTTGAGGTGACAAGCATTGAAAAGGATAGGATAGTTTTATTTTTGTTTTTTCCTTTCTGTGCTCCAACTCTGCTCCATTTCTCCTTAATCCATTAATAGTGTTGGAGAAAATTCAGGAGAAGTTCAGGGGGGAACATGGGATGTTGGAAGAACCTTTACTATTTTTTAAAAATGGATTGGTTTATACTTAATAGTGAGTGGCTTTTTTGTGCCAGTCATTATTCTACGGTCAAATATGTGATAGTGAACGAAAACAAGCAAATTATTATAGACCTTATAAAAATCCTTAAAAGGGCCATTATAAGATGATGGGATAAAGCAATATATGGTACTTATTCCATAATTTAGTAATTTTTTGAGAGAAAAACAAGTTCAATTGTTAAAAATACAAGCTAATTGTAAATATTGCTGTCTTATGATTTAAGAGTGTTTGAAATATTTTAAATAATCGATTCAGGTCAGTCCATGAAATCCATGAACACAACTTTATGTTGTTTCAGAATAACTGATGAAAGGCATGCATAGGGCATTTTCTTCACACACAACCTGATAGTTTAATCTCTAGATATTCCTAAACAAGATATAACTTTTCTGGTTGTTTTGCCTCACAAACGGTGTTGAATAGTACCAAAGGGAGAGAGTATCCGCGTGGCCATCAGGCATGGCCCACTCTGTTTAAACTTGAGTTTTCTTCTTGACTCCCAGTCTCCCGTATGTTGCGGTTCAGTGGTGAGTGGTTGACATCTTGGGTACTGACTGTCAGTATAGAATTCAGTTGTGTAAGCTGCAAATATATCACCATGTATAAAATGCCACAGTTTTGTCTCTGAACTTGTAACAGCCAATGAATACAATTATTTTTCTCCTTAGAATAAATTATTATATCCCTTACATCATTCTCAGTTGTAATTAGGAGTTATAAATTGCCTTATACTTCTGAATCCAGTGAACCACCTGTTGCCCAAGAGACACACTGTTGTATGAAATAATGAAGCAATTACACTGTGCTATTTGATCATACTATGAAGTACTTCAATACTGAAAGCATAAAACCATGGGCTTTACCTACATACTTGTATGGGCATGGAGAGAAAAAAAATAATCATTTGCAGATATAGAGAGTAAAAAAAAAAAAAAAAGCTTAAATTTTGATCAAAACTAAAATGTATTATTTTAAAATAGGGTTTTCAAAAAACTTAATGGATAGAGGAAATATATTTTGTAAGGAGGTTTGTACATGCTATTGT